>NC_136109.1:20733503-21268503 GCF_965212315.1 Lampetra planeri | reverse complement strand
TACATTAATTTGCTTTGCGGGGATGTTGTCGACCGCGTTGTGATTGCGGTGACGCTTGCTGCAGTCGCAGATCTTTGGCAATAATTTTATTTTTCATGTGACAACAACCTCCTCTCGTCGTTGTTACTGCGGGGACACTTGCGATGATGTTCCAGCTCTTCCATAACAAGCTGCACAATTTGACGGCAGCGCCGTGTTTCATGCAGTGCGTGAGCGAGTGTATTCTGTGTATATATGAAGAGCTCACTGGACAGAAGTGATTTCACTGCAGGCAATGTAGCTTACTCGTAGCTAAATGCGCACTAATGCATGCGTGCGTGTGTCTACCTAGTACATCTGCTACCAACGTACACGTTTACGTGCGTGCAGATAAGCGGGCGGCACCGATGATTTGGCCATGTGTTTTGAGCAAACGCCTTCGTGGAAGAAGAAGAAGTCTGTTCAAATGTGTTTTTGCCCGAGTCATTAGTGTCTACGTATCACATGCAAGTCCCAAGCACTCCGCCGTGGTAAACTGCAGAGGTCGTGTCATTGTTGTGTTGCCTTTCGAGTGGCCGTAATAGTGTCACGTTTTAAATAATTGGCGAGCCCATAGATCCAATTAAGATTTACACACGGGGTCATTCGAATGGCGCCCTAAATAAAGTCGATTGTTTTAAATCGCCCGCTGTTGCGCTCTCCCCACGTTTGCTGTGGTGGGAAGTGGAAGCCCTTGAATCTTCGACGAAGGGAAAAAAATAAATTGCGCTGTGCTTTTTTTTTTGATCATTGGGGAATTGATTTACCAAGTAGGCGTGAATCGTAGCCTGTCAACTGAATGGATGCTGGAGGTATTGGGATCGGATTTATTTATTGGACTCTGTTATTCTGTTAAACCGGCTATTTATAAATAATTATACAAAGCTTTAATGTGTTGTCCCAAAGGCAGGATGTGTTTTGTCAATTTCCGTGCACCGCTAATGCGTTTAGTTAGTTGGCGTTGAGAATGATATTTAAAGGAAATCAGCCTTGATTTCGGAGTGTGTGATTGTGGCGAGACGGTAAACCCGATCTGTTGAATACCCAAATGTATATTGATGGTTGCAGGTCATTTTGTATGTCATGAAATAACAGGCTCCAATGATGCATCTCAGTAGTGATCAACTCGGTAGCTCGCAAAGACAGGTTAATAGTGGTATTGGTTTTTCCTATCGTGTAAATAATTAACTAATTATTATAATGGTATATGTATGGATGTAATGTGGGTGGGTTATGGCCTCAGCGAAAGCGGCTTTCTTAGCCTGCACGTGATGAATATGTAGTTGACATGAGATATGTGGATGAAAAATGCTTTATAGACCCAACTTTAAATATATTCTTGTGTTGTACTCGTCAAGCAATATATCACCATCAGCAAGAACAAGGGGTATAAACACTGCTGAAATTGCATTGACGCAATGCTCTTGTGTTTTAGCAGGCTGCGCACGAGTGTGGATGTTGTCTAATCATTGAAAATATTGTTTTTTAAATGTCCGCATCATTTGTCATGGTTTTCTTAATATTGGTCCTTTTTCCAATTCCACGCTGTACTTTTTGAGGTCCTGTTGAGACCTTTAATAAGGACACCATTAAGTTAAGGGAATCATTTATAAAATGAATTGGCATTTTAGTGCGGTGGAAATTAAAAGTGTGACGACATACGTAATGTACAGTATTAACTTTACCATGATAGCATTAATTGAATCTGGAGTCTGATTGTTCACCGTGTCGAATCACGCAAGCACTAAATCACTGTTGCATTTGAAATGTGCGGGTGTGGAATATCGTGTTTGTAATGGTAGTAAATAATATTGACGTGTAATTGCATGGCCTTTTAATTAAATTATGAATGGCTCTTTCAGTTTAATGTGTTGTGTGTCAAAGTAAGATTACGAGATATGAAGATTTGATAAACTGCTGCATGAGCACTCAAGAAGATCCTCTAGGGATGCCTTCAAAGCCTGACGTGTGTCCAAGGCCATCTGTTAAGCAGTGGAGATAAGGTTTGGACAATAGTAGATATAGCCTTGACTTGTGAATCGTCCTCAGTTCTATCGTCAATTCTACTCATGGGGAAAGAAGTGCAGTACTTTTGGAAGTCGCTGGAAAGTCAATTTATTGGGCTTGCTATCAAAATAGTTTTTCCCTTAAAGTGTTTTTCATTTCAAAGGCCATTGTGCAGAGAAAATATTGTATCGGTGAACATCTGAAACATTACAATGGTGAAGCAACAACAATTTTTATTTAAACATGTGTATACCCATGCAAGCATCGAATGTAAAAGGTGGTTTTTAACTGTAAATTGTATTTTCACACAGATAATAACACCATAATTTGATTTGTTTTCACTTGCTGTGCATATCCGTTATTTATTTTTATTCTGGGTTATATTAAATACCAACATAAGCTATGATAAACTTAACAAATCAAGCATAAAATATAGCATGTAACAGCCAGTCATTGAACAATCATCTTACACATATCAACGAGTGCTATAAACAGTCATCATTGCAGCAAACCAAGTTACATTTTTATTTATTTTGGAGACACTGAAATAACTATACTCAACATGTAGAGAACAAAATGTGTTGGTAAATTCCAAATTATATTAAAATAGCATTTTAGAGTTTTAATAATCATTGATTTTGTTGTACCAGGCCAAAATACTAACTGCAGATTAGAAGTTCTTCATTAACGAGTGGAAAATTTACATGAATATAAATGTTACTTATGGAAGAATATTTTTCCAACAGAATCAGGTCATGATGCACTTAAAGACATTTTAACGTATCATTTTGCTGTGCAGAACCTCAGAACGTAAATTGTACAATATATAATATAGTGGTGTTTAAAAAAACATCTTCAACATGTAAGTTGCTCATTGTAGTTATACGTATCAGCTTTAGCTTGTTGCATATATAGTTGGTCTCTCGAGGTCAGTAGTCAAGATTTAAATACTCGGGGGAAATAGTTTGATTTTTGCTAGCCAGTTGTGAACAGATTTGTGCATGTGATAAACATGGAAGGTGACAGCTTTATGAGCTAACAAATAAACAAGTCTTCATCACTGGTATTGTTTGCCTATTTCAACTTGGAGATATTCATCACAACAAGGACAATTATGGATTTGACATGAGACACCACCATAGTTTTTTTTATGGTAAGCATCCCAAAAAACTATGATTTAAATAGGCTTTGCTTCAAGCATAGTTATTGAAGTTATTTTTTGAATACATTGTCACATGTATTCTTAGTATTAAGTAATTCGTTAATATGTTTGCAGTATTTAATTCCGTTGTCAGCTTGCTTAGCATTATGGAATGGCAATTTGCAAGAATGTATATTTGAACAAATATTTTATGCATCTGCACTCTTTCAATTAAAGATGTGCAGACTAAACAAAGGCATCTGTCTTTAAAACGATGTGTGGAAATCTTTCTTATAAACGGCCATTTCAACAGTTTTATTATTATTGTCTGTCCTCTTTTCACAGCTGAACCTTGACACATGGAATGAACCTCGTGTAAAACGCACCGTCCCATCGTTTTGCTGTAAGCATTCAGTGCAGTGACCCACAGCGCACGAAGATGGACTCACAGGCAGATGAGCGTGAAGCAAATGGAGAAATCAATGAGTATGCAGAAGCCGACCTGGAGCATCTCGATGAGGCCGGTGGGAGGCGTGTGGTGCTGGACCGGCGCCAGGCACGGCCCGACGGGGCACAGAACCAGCGTGCGGGCGACTCCGAGTATGAGCAGTCAGACGATGAGGGCCGACAATTGGTTGGGTACGAAAATGAACACTTGGATGATGACGGAAGAACCTCCGAGTATGACAATGAGCAACTTGATGAAGAAGGCAGCAGGCGTGCTGTGGAAGGTGACGGACAGTTCTATGGAGAACCTGATGGCCAATCTGCAGAATATGAAAATGAACAGTTGGATGAAGAAGGCATCAGGCATGTCATTGAATATGATAATTATAATCATTCTGATGAAGAGCTAGGGCCGTCAGAGGATTATGAAAATGATCACTTGGCAGGAGAGGGAAGGAACGAAGTGCATTACGACAGTGAGCAGTCTGAAGAGGAAGCAGTTGTGCACTCGGTTGAATACGAACAGCAAATGTATGCCAGAGTAGTTCATGTAGAACCTCAGGACTTGGATAGGAATCTAGCAAGGTCAGGAAGCACTGAGAGTGGTTTTCACAACCACACTGACACAGCCGAAGATGATTTAAGCTCAGAATATGCCACCGTAAGGGACCATGATGAGAGGCTGCCTGAGAACGATGATGAAAATGTTTACTCGGTTGAGTATCGCCCTGAGGCAGAGGAGTATCTAGAACAGGCGGAATCTGAACATGCCCCAATGTCAACTGCTGTGCAGCCGAGCCAGGCCAGTGCTGAACCAGCCAGTGCAGCACCTTCCAGTGCCAATGGAAGAACAGCCAACATGGTCCCCAGAGTCCATCAAAATGAAACCAGGTCTGAGCGACGCCGACCAAACCAACAGAGCGCGAGGCGATCTGACCAACAAGTCCCTGAACAAAGTGTGCGGAGACCTGGGCCACCAGTTCAAAATCATCGAAGTGCGAACAGGCCAGAGAGGCTGCCACAGAATACCAGGCGGTCAGAGCAAGTGCCACAGGATCATCCAAACGCAAGACGAGTTGATAGACAACAAGTTCAGCAACCTAGCACACAGAGCGCGAGACCTGAGCGACAGCCAGCTAACCAGAAAAGCATGAGAGCTCCTGAATCCCAAGTGACGAACCTTCGGAACGTGAGAAGACCTGACAGGCCGCAGCCAGCCAGCCAGAGCAATAGGCGATCCGATCCAATAGTCGCTGATCATGTAAGCATGAGGCCCAACTCATTAAATGTGGACCGTCAGAGTGTGCGGAGGTCTGACCCAGTTATTTCATTGCATATAAATCCGAGGAGAGCTGAAGCCCCGGTACCTGACCAGCAGGTGGTGAGGCAAGAATACCAAGGTGTAGAAGAGGCGTATCGCGTCTTTCACCCACGTGCTGATCACAACGCGGAAGAGCACGTGTACGAGGAGATCGGAGATCACCCTGTTGCCGACACAGTTTACTCCATGGAGCCATATGAACAAGAGCGCGAGGAGGAAGACGACTACGACAGCAAGCAAGTTCTAGGGGCAAGGCTTCATCATTACGATGTCAAGTCAGATTCAGAGTCAGACAGTCCAGAAAAGGATGCAGAGTACACGTCCTATCCTGCTCCAGATCCGGACAGTGATGAGGAGCATGAAGAGGAGGACATTGACCAAATTGTGGCTGAGGTCAAACAGAGTCTAAGTTCAAAAAGTTTGGATCGGATTGCACAGGACATGCCGGAGTCAGAGCAAGGTTGGCATAAAGTTGAACCAATTTTTTGTTTTTTTTAATATTTTGTGCGAGAGAAGACAAGTAAAATATTCTAACGTAATTTTCTGAAAATACTGCATTTAAATTAATACAAAATGAATGTAGGTGTCATTGCTTAAAAATGTTGTCTTGATACAGGCAGATTTTATGTAAATAAGTCATGCTCTTACGCGCTGATAATGTCTTCACAGAGCAAGGAGCTGGTGCGGCGCACAGCGGCGCAGAAAACCGCACCAGTGAAGTCTCGGTGGTGAGCCGAGAGCAGCGGGAGGCCATCTCGCTCGCACTCAAGGACATTCAGGATGCCATTGCAGAGGTCAAGACCAAGACCATGCGCTCACCCTACACGCCCGAGGAACCCGCTGAGCCAATCTGGGTTATGCGCAACGACCAGAGCCCACCGAGGGAGTTAGAAAACGGCATTCCCGGAGAGGTACACGGTGCATGTGTGAGACGAAGGGTGCATGGCACCTGTATGTGGGTCAGATTGACATAAAAATGTTGCAGTAGCTCTCTACAAATGCTAGGCTTCCCATGTTGTGCATGGAGAGATTGCTCCGCGGGGGCAGGGTCATGATGCGTTTGGATCAATCAGTGTAGAGGGTACGCACTGCTTGCCAGCTAGAAAGGTTCTACATCATTTTGGCATTGGGATTGTTCCGTATGCCTTGAGTAAGGCATTGCGACTGCCTTTTTCAATAAATCACATCAGTTTAACACGTATCAACCACATTCTTAAGGAGTTGTTTATCAAACACCATCATTTGACTTTACCCAAACACATTGTTAATTTTTGGAAGGTCACTATTATTTATAATGTTGTGGGATCATATACGAGTAGGAATCATTGTGGTTGTGCATTGTTTTTTGGGGGGATTTTTTTTCTGTTGATGTTACATATAATTGGGAAAATATATATATCTCTGCAGTAATAAAAAATGCCACACTCGTTTACAGTAGATAATGTACACAACAGCACATTTGTCAATCCACAGCTGGATGAGGGCATCCCCATGCTGTGCAGGCAGTGAGGGTTTATGACTATACTTCACGCTGGTCAGTGAAGATTGGTGGAGGTGGGGGGGGGGAGTACAAAACAACAATGGATTTTTGTTGAACTGTTCTTTAATGCCCACAATACCCAATATGACGTCACTCATCCACGCACTATCAAGATTCAGCCCTGTTTATCTTACAAGGTCTTATGGGCAGGCCCAGTGATTGGTCATAGACACAGTAGATGGTATATGAATCATTTAACGTCTCCTGTCGAGTGTAGTTTTTTAAGAAGTGGTTTTGAGATGTTTTAAGTAGAATTTAATTATGAAATGTGTTCACATTCATCGCTGTTGATCTTACTCTGGGTTAACTGGCAAAAATGTTAAAAATACATTAATAGTACTTATTCCTGTCATGTGCAGCAAATTAGTTGTCAAGATACTTGTCTTCTCTAAGTAGTAAGCAGCATGCGTGGGGTTTTAATGGCAGACAACTGGGAAATGAGGAATCGTGTCTATAATGAGATTTTAGTTTTATATCAGAATGGTGACATACCGTTTAATGTTAATAGCCAACTGTTAATTTTGTGATGTATTATTGTTTGACAAATCAAATATGCACGTACATGTTTTTGTTTATTTTTTAAATAATTTGTTTTAACTAAACATTACGTGTAATTATTTTCTTGCTCTATTTTCCTGTGTTCGTATTTAACATTGGATTACATTATCATTAACATGAGTGCTCCCAAGCTATATGCGCAGTTGGAATTTCATGAATTAGTTATTCTGTGATGCAAGTGGCCTGAGGAATTTGAACCGGGTACAAATTTTATATTCTTGTGGCCATGCAATTTTCATAGTGGCATTTCTCTTCCAACCAAGCAGTGGTAAAATAATTTTATAACATAAATGATGGTTTTGTTTGTATCGTCTTCAGATGTATTGACACTTAAAAAGCAGCTGGTTATGGTATTTTATGATTTACGTCAACCCCACAATGTGATTGGCCAGCAACATCTATTCAGAACAAGATACACATTATTCATAACAGTCTTATTAAATCAAGACATGTTATAGATTACTTTAATTGAGCTTGCATTTGGGAAGTACAGTAATACCATTTGACAAGGATGGCAGTTAGATTTAGAATTTAGGGTACATTGGTACATTAAGGCTGCTGGTCTTGTTAATATTCGTAATTTACATGTCTGCTTTCACGATTCGTTGAAACCTTAATCTCATCCACGTGGAGATATTGTTTTCTGAATAAATGTCAAGATTTAATCCTTGTTAACCAGCAGTTGTACATAAATCGCTAACATCCACCTATACATCAATTTTAATTTTAGAACTTTCGTGACTGCAGGAATTATTATTTGTTTCTTTCGGTTAAGTCACGTCTAAAGATAAAATAATAAATTAAATTAAATAATAGAATACGACGTTTGTGTTGCAATCGAAACGTCGTATTCTATTATTTAATTTAATTTATTATTTTATCTTTAGACGTGACTTAACCGAAAGAAACAAATAATATACATCAATTCTTGTTTATATACGGGTTATGTAGGCATAAACAAAAAATACAGTTCACTTGATGAACACCATCCTTACTTTCATTCTGACATGCATTGTGGATAAACCAGGCACATATGTTAATTTCGATTCAGAATATTTGTTTATAAAGGAGGAATCAGATGAGCTATAAAGATTTTTTTCACAGATGTCCAGTAGGGGCGGGTAAGAACGTTATGATAACAAACAATACAAAAACATGATCGTAGTCCAAAGTACAAGAAAAGTAAACAAATCATGCAAACACATACATACAAATTAAACTAAACCATCCCTATCCTACCAGGCAAAGCCCACTAAAGAGAGTCCAAGGCAGAGTAAATGGGCAAGTTCTTGAGCCTGGACATGAATAGGGTCAGAGTCAACGGTAGGATGGTTGGAGGAAGAAAGTTTGAGACTATAGCAACATCAGAGACAAAAAGGCAGCCTACTGAGTGAACGTTGAGAGGAGGTTTCAAAAGAAGGCCTTGATTGCGGGATTGGAGAAAGTGTGGAGGGCAGTAGAGTGAGATAAGCGGGGAGAGGTAGATGGAGGCAAGTCCATTGGAGGATTTTTAAGACGGTGCATATGATTTTGTCGTGGATCTAAAATTGAAGTGGGAGCTAGTGGAGGAGTTTTGAGTAGTAGGGTAATGTGGAAACATGGGTATCGGTGAGAAGTCTGGCAGTGGCAGTTTGGATTATCTGGAGGTGTCGAGAACTCGGTTGCAATCGTCGTGTCAGTTGTAATGAAGGCATGGATGAGGCTTTCAGCAGCACTTACATTAATAAATTGATGGATGCCTTTGGGTACTTTAGTTTTGGCAACATTTATTTGGAGAAAGTTAAAGCCCAATCCAAGGTGAGCCTGCATCAAGTCAGAAGGTGAATATTGATGTTTTGATCATGGAGCATATGGTTTTGTAGAACTGTGATGGCCGACATAATAACTGGAAATAATTTTTACCAAGCGGGAGGAGAAATTGAGAAGAGCGGGGGGCCAAGGATAGAACCTTGTGGGGCACCATAGTACAGCCGTTTTTCAGAGGAGGATGGTCTTTGTCAATGTTGAATGAGCAGTTTGAGATGACAGAATATCTGGAAAATAAGTCTGCCGGAGACATCTACATAGTTATGGAATTGCTCAGTGGGCATCGAGAGGTCTGGTTTCATGTTAACACATAGGATTTTGCGACCAATATTATCCATAATAGAGGTTTTTGGGTTATATCTCGTAAATATGTCGTTAAACCTGCCACCACCCGATACCACAAATTAGTAAGATTTGTCACATGAACAAAACATTCCAGTGCGTTACTCGTTCAGCACACTGGTGTGTTGGAGAGTAAACCCACAACATTTACAATTTGAGTACGACATTTTGCTGGTAATTATAACCAGCTTCATCAGGCGACAGCCAGAGTTGTGGAGAAATCCTCCTGTTTCTGGTTTCACGTAGGAAAATAGTTTCAGTAGAAATACCATGTTGGAAATAGCATTTTTTACTGGGTCATGGAGACCATGATGTGTTTGGAGAGGGGGAGAAGATAACTCTTTCTGGGTCTTTCCTAGGAAGTGGAAGTTTGAGATGGAACAGAAATTTGATGGGATGTTGGGGTTCAATAACAGTTTTTTTCCCAGAAGGGTAATGACAACAGCAGACTTGACACTTTAGGGAACAGTACCAGATTATATTAAGCCATTGAAATAGCTGGTGATGTAGAGGACCAATGTGGGTAGGGAAGGGAGGGATGAGTTTGTTTGGCAGAGGATCCAGGGGGAACATGTGGTAGCCAGTAACATTGAGCTCACACATGTATGTCGTAGTACATTCTCGGAGTTACTTCACCACCAGTTTAAAGTATTTTCAAAGACTACTTCAATTTGCTGTTTATTACTATCATATGTGAAATTTGAATTATTATTGAATACATATAGTAAAATATGAACGAACACTAAGAGACAAGAGCTATTGTTAATTTGTTATTCCATTAACACGGTTAACTATTGATAATAATCAGACGTTTAATGATGTATTAATTAATTAAGATTGTACTATTGAATCTATTAGTTATGCCTAGAATATATAAGTAGTTCACAAACCCTGCAGGCACTAGAATCTCTACATTTAATTGTGACAATTTTTAATCAAATCCCAACCCTGCATTGTGGCAATTCACCAAATCTTAAAGCACAAATTGCGACGTGTTGTGCTAATCATGTGTGTAAAAGTGGCTAAACCGGCATATTTGGCTTCTGCTGTACTTATTTTGGAGTAGTGAGCCAGCACTGATGAAAACCTGGATTAAAATCCTAGGCAGTCACCCGAGATGAACCCATTTCTGATATATTGATGTGTAGCTAATATAAGGTATCAACCAGGTCAGTAATGGCTGTACTCCAAAAATATTAAGGCAGCCTAGCTCAACTATATCAGCCCTTTAAATCGGATGAGGCAAACCCACTTTCAAAGGGTGTAAAAAGGAGTGCCATCTTGTGGGTGAATCAGTGCGATCGTACCATCACCTTTTGGGATTGTTCACTAGAGACATAGTTGCCCTGCCAACAGTGGGAGTGCTCGTGGAACAAAAGCTTTTGTTTCCCACGTGACACACGTCTTATAAGTACCATTGGGATACACTGTACTTGGTGGTCGTAAAAATAACATTTATTTCCGAATTGATTACCTTTTCTCTATTTTGCACTCTGATTGGGTGTTTTTTTATTGTTTGTTATTGTAATTTGCTGACCCACACCCAACTGGACATCTGTGAAAAAGAGCCTCAAAGCTCATCGAATTCTTCTAATCTAAATAAAGATAAACGATTTTGATTTAAAAATTACCCTATACCGCTGTAACAGATTTTTAGAAACATAACTCTGGGTGTGTTTTTTTTATACGGTGAAAACAAATTTGAGATTGCAGTCATAGTTGTATTTGGACTTGGAACCTGCCATTTGATAGTGTGCAACAATATAACTACAAAGATGCATACTGTGCGATATGCCCATGACATTGCACCATTGCTTGGGCACGCTTTGTTTAAATTACGTTTATTTCTGCAATCTACTGTTTTGGCTGTGAAAATATACATTTTTTTTGCGAGAATAACATACTGGCCAATGTACCATACGAGCACCCGTGAGTAATTGAGTATTTCAAAGGAAACCCAATTGTGCCACCTGCTGAAAGTGTCCGAAAAGACCCATGACATCAATAACAAAATGAGGGAGGCTATTGTTTGCCAAACTATCTATCTCAATTTATCTGCCCATGGGCACATCCATGGCTCAAGATCCCGTAATCTCATCCACACTCAAACTAGAGTTCTTGAGCCAAAAACTTGGGAAGGGTAGTTGAGATGGCTTCCCTTTAGTATGCCAATGCCCTCACACAAATGTCATATGTTTGAAAATGACCTGTCAAATGATTATCGTTACACGCAACATTTTTCCTGGACATTGTATTAACAACATTAAAGTCTAACTAAATCAAGTGCAGGGTTTTTATTTAGCGATATTGGTATGCTTGCATTTAAACAACATTATCAACATCTATTTACAGCCTCGACACAGAGGCATTTGGTCTCTGTGTGTCTATGTTGTGTGTGTCTCTCTGTGTGTGTCTCCGTGTCTGTGTTTTGTCTCTCTCAAGTTTAGTTCTACCTGATGACGGTTGATTGTGTCGCAATCGAAATGTCGTAGTCTATTATTTAATTTATTTTCTTTCTACGCGACTTTACCGAAAGAACCAAAGAGTAATTGGTAAAAAGGTTTATATATATAGTTGACTTTTATTTTGTTCGTAATTACCTGTGCATGTATTTGCATGCTTTGCATTGTCACTGCAAGTGGTAGTTATTTCCACTCTATGAATAATCCAAGGCAGGAATGTGATCACGATGGAAAATAGGCTAAATCATTTATCAGCCTGTATATAATATGGCCACACTCGTGTTTTGCAGAGTCCAGTATCTCCCGTCTCTCCGTCGGGTATGGAAGCCGGAAAGAGGCAGCAGCGATCGGACCTCAACGCTATGGCAGGATCGGACCCAGCCAGAGACGTAAGCCTAACCTACCCAACACAATACCTGCCCACTAAAACCACTGTTTAGTCCTGCTTCAAAGATATATGTCATGGTTTAGAAATACATTTTACGTGACGTATTTCTCGATAAAATACGTGATAAGTTTAAATGTTTTAAACTGGTTTAACAGAATGTATAGTTCAATAACAACTGTATTCAAAAACCGAAAAGATAGTGAAAAAAACGTATTTTATTCTGGTGGAGTTTTTAGTTGAGGCTTTTAAGGTATTTATAGTATTCAACGTTGCTGCTTCAGTAATTTGTAGAAAATAATTAATGGGTTAACTGAAAATAAATTCACAATCATTTCCTCCAGAAGGGCTGTCGACAGAAATGTGAATCTCTTATTTTCATTTCAGTGACAGGAAAATCCTGTCTTAAATCTTACTTTAAATGTTGCGTGTTTTATTTTTCCCACATTGTTCACTGAAAAGTAACGGCATTTGTAAACGACTGTTCCAGTTTTTATCACAAAGACCCATGGTCTTCTTTGTAAAACCTCGTACATCATTCTTTTATCAAATCGCCTATAGTGCGGTGCATTGTTATTATTGGCGGTCCATTTGCAACGATGCCTCTGGTAGCAGGATATTAGTCATTCTACAAAACATGTTCTTTCTACCTCAACTAAAACTAAACTTTTTATTATTTTAGTAGTAAAGCACGAGAGGCAATTGACAGATTGTAAGGATATGTTTGTGGGAGTGACCGCCAAAATAAATTAAATTATAATTGACAAAAGGACTTAATGTTCACGTGGAGTTATTAGACAGTTCTCTATCAACATTGTATGTCAACACAAACATTAAGACTTGTGATAATATCTGACCTTTCAAAATACTTTGTAATGGCTCTTCTGTTTAAAAATAACTTAATATGAAATTATATGTTCAGTAATATGTTAATTTATGGTAATACTGTGCTTTATATTTTATGTGAACTTCTCAAATGTTTACATTCTCATTTTATATTTTGTCCAATTTCATTGCAGGCTGCCAAAACTCCACAGTATCCAAGTTTTGTTGATGGTAAGATCGGTCTTTTTCTTTAGCCAACAATTGAAATTGTATTTCTAGTGGCTGCCACATTTTGTAATGACCGCGACTCTGAAAAGAATGGGGAATCGATATCTGACAAATACAAAAAGTGAGGTTGTCAGCATTTTGCCAGACAGGCATTTTTTGGTGGTGATCTTCTGGCCAAAATACAGTATATAATATGTATACATTGTGTTGCCTTTCTCACCATATATTGTTTGTATTTTGCTAAATAGATGGACTACTGTTGTATTTTTTTTGTTCTCATTGCGAGGGGTTTTATATATTATATAGAGCATTTACATTTATACATGTATTTACAAATGCTGTTCCAGTGCAATGTACAGTGCTTTCCATATTACTGTGCAATATTGCACGACAACAAAATTACATTTTGCTGAGTTAAGCAAGTCACTTGAATATTAAATAAGAGCAGTCCTTCGACACATGGTTGCTTTGCCCCCTGCTGGGCACCAACTGTCTAAAGAAGCATGAATGCAAGCGCCCAAATCCTCATCTCTTTAAAAAGTAGCAATTCACTTCTCCCAAGTGAATCTTGCGAAACTTTAGCTCCCTTTCAGCATTTATTATATCCGTATTAGTCTCTGCACGTGTTGAATGTAAATGCATATGGAATACAAACTAGGCCTCGCAATTTATACAATAGCATTTGCCTGCAGGCATTGGCACATGAATGACTATTAAAATTTTAATTGTAATTAAATAGCAAAATACCGTACAAATTCCACTGTAGTTAATTTAATCTCCTGCAGTTTTTTTTCTATATCTATGTGGACTTGCGCATCAAGAGCCTTTGAATTGACGTCTCTGTACCACATTTGTATAATGGTTTTATGAGGGCTATGGAATGCCGTGCTTTTATCCTTTTGTTTCCATGTCCTTCAGTCCCAGGCCCATGCGACCCAGAAGACCTTATTGACGGAATTATATTTGCCGCGAACTACCTGGGCTCAACACAGCTCTTGTCTGAGAAGAACCCCTCAAAGAATGTGCGGATGATGCAGGCACAGGAAGCTGTCAGTAGGATCAAGGTAAGCTGTTAGAATAGGTATTGTTCATTACACCACAAGGACTTTTTCACTATCTGGCCCAGCTTTATCTCTTGCTAACTCTACCTTTGCTCTTTGGATTTATCTCCCGTAAAACAAGGGTGCAGTATTGTCAAATGCCTCTAAAATAATGGCAATAAAACATATGCTTGTTTTGCATATCTCGTATGATCATGGTGCTTAATTGGAGTTAGCATTGCTCAGGACAAATATTTCTCATTTAGGGTACATCTAATTAGTAACAAGGGGCCTCTTTTGGCCATTTAATTCTCTTTAGATGATGCAACAACAATATTCGGGATTATTGAGGTTATATTATTTGCCTTTAATTAGTCTTGCTCTGAAAACAACTTGCAATAAAGCAGTATTATTTCAGCGTTTACACATATATTAGGTTATAATTAGACAGTGTTATTTTTAATATGCATTAGCATGGTGTAAAATAATAAGTAAATCTGCAACGAAGCATGGCTCTTTCATGCTATCCTTTTTTCTCTTCTAACCATTCTGCCATTTTAATTTGTTTCATGCTGTTCAGAGGGCTCAGAAATTGGCCAAAAGCAAGAAGAAGGTGGTGAAGTCAATTTAAACCTCTTCCCTCGTTAGATTTGCACTTTCATTTACTTTCAAACCACTTTACTCATATGCATTCACAAAACAAGCCTTGGTTTTTTTTCTCACAGATTCTGCTTGTGTTTGGCATTCGCAACATTGCTTCTTATAATGTTATTGTGGACCTCTGTTTGTTCACTTGTCTTGTATGCAATAATTTTTGTTAAGCACTTTAATGCATCGTTATTGTTTTTTAAATGGTCGTGGGAGACTGGTATTTTTGTTTTGCATTGTTGTGTTGATATTTAAATCGCCAGTGTAAGATAATGTATTTCTCGAGTATCAGGTTTGACGAAGCCAAATAAATCATGTACTTTGCATCCACATTTTGTATAGTTTATAACGCAAGCTTACTTTATTAAATAAAAATTTGATATCTGAGTCTTTCCTAAGTGTAAATAATACTTGCTCCGGCAGTACATATACTGAATAATATATGTAAGCAACAACATAACATATTTACTTTTTTATTTACTACTATCAACATGATGTAATAGTTTCAGCTAAAGCCACACTTTTCCAATTATACAATGTTGGCCTATGGTCATTTAATAGTGCATTTTCCGGAGTTGGCTTATCTCCGAGTTTTATGTGCCGTGTTCACATGAGCCCAACCGTTGCAAACAGCATTATACCCCGCTTCATCATGGAGATATAATTAACCATCTGACCACCATGCTCATTAAATATATTTTTTTGCAGATGAAATGTGACTTATGGAAATACATTCGCGGGCTGCACACAATGCATTATTGCTGCTTACTCTCATGTACATAATAATATGTTCACCTATTTATGTCTGCTGTAGTTTTTGCATGTACGCAACATGGTAGTTTTTTGTTTTTAATGCAGCTTCTCATTTTTTACAGGCCCCAGAAGGAGAATCGCAGCCCATGACTGAGGTTGATCTTTTCATTTCAACTCAAAGGATCAAAGTGTTGAATGCTGACACACAGGTTCGAACCGTTCCAATACATTCAATTGTTTACCAAACCGTGTGTTCAAGTAAAACTAATGAATCGGCAATGTGGGACCCACTCAAATGGTGTGTGCAGTAAATACCAGGATTTGTTTTGCGCAGGAGACTATGATGGACCACGCTCTACGTACCATCTCGTACATCGCAGACATTGGGAACATTGTGGTACTCATGGCGCGCCGCCGTATTCCTCGCACTGCTTCGCAAGAAGGCATGGAAGCCTCCCATCCAGGGCAGGACAGCAAGCGGCAGTACAAGATGATCTGCCACGTGTTCGAGTCTGAGGACGTAAGCAGCATTGGTTAATTTGTTTCAAAGTGTTCTGTTTGATATTGCTTTGTATGTGCCGTCTTAGTTTTTTCTGGTATTACCAATTTTGTCGCTTCCTGGCTGTTCGTCATTGTTGGGTTTTTATACCGACAGGCTCAGCTGATTGCCCAGTCCATTGGGCAGGCATTTAGCGTGGCATACCAAGAATTTTTGCGTGCAAACGGTATAAACCCAGAGGATTTGAGCCAAAAGGACTACAGTGAACTCCTCAATACACAAGAGATGTACAACGATGACCTCATCCACTTCTCAAAGTCTGAAAACTCCAAAGAGGTAAGCCCAATCGCTCATGAAGATAATTGTATTATGCTTGGTAAAACACTGACCATCAAATGTTTTCTTTAGTTATGTTGCTGTCTGCAGGCTTGATATTGCAGAAACTATTTAACATATTTGTTTTGTAGATAATAATAGAGAAGCAGAAAGGAGAAATCCTCGGAATAACAATCGTGGAATCTGGCTGGGGCTCCATCTTGCCAACGGTCATCATTGCCAACCTCATGCATGGTGGGCCCGCTACGCGTTCTGGCAAGCTGAACATCGGCGACCAGATCATGTCCATCAATGGCACGAGCCTCGTCGGGTTGCCTCTTTCTACGTGTCAGACCATTATCAAGGTACCACAGACTGTTTTTTGCCCAAACAGGCTCTTGTTCCGCAGCATTGTTGCACCATCATTGCATTGTTGGAAATTCCATGGATAGCATAGAGAATCACAGATTCACATAATCATCATAATCTTCTGCTGACAAGGCCTCCCCATACCAACGCCATCCAACTTGCTTCTGCACAAGATATTAACGCATCTTGCCATTATTGCGGTGTTCATCCTCTCGGGCATGTTCCCTTGGTGACTTGCCATTCTGCCTCCAGTCTCTTCGAGCAACCATCAGCCCTTATCACAATGCAATTGCCATCATCCCCGTGTTCCTCTTTTTTCCTATAATGTAAGAATAATTCTTAGCATACCTCTCCGTGTGCTTGCTTTGATAACTTGACAGGTTGTTTTTCCCCAGTTGTCTTCACCTTTTCCCTGTGTTTCTGATCGACATCTCATTGCATGCGAGATGCACTCATTGAAATGTGTTTCTTGCGCACATTGAATTGTTGCTTTTCACTATCAAATACATTTTTGAAAAGCATTCTCGTGGTTCTCACTGGCTTCTATAATTCGTCATGCTCATCCTGATCCGTTTTCAATCATCTTAAGTGTACACATTCTATTTCCTTTTCCAACCGTGTCCGTACACTTAATTAGTTTCTTATTAGCGAACTTGTTTAATGTGACTTATTTTGCTCATATTTGTTCGCCATTTATTTCTAAATCCACTTTGCTCATATTTGTTTTAACCACAATTAATACATTATTGTCTGTTTTATTTGGTTATGATGAATATCATCAACAAATCACAGTGATTAACTCCTCAGAGAATTACCGGCATACAATAGGAATTCCACTGCATTCTGAATGTAATATTTATTCAGCTTTTCTCAGATAGCAAAACACAACAAGCAGACAATATTCCACCTTCCAACATCTGTCCCTACACACAAAAAACTAAAGCTACAGTCAGAAATCTCATCAGCCACACATCCCTCTAGGAGGGCATAATTTCAACACCATTGGTTCAACATATGCAGACTTTGGACCATTTTCAGCATTCACTGTCTCATCAGTAGTCAGGCGTGTTTGGACCAATGCTGGTGAACTGCCAGATGTGTATAGGCCCAGGGCCCTCTGTTAAGTATGAGTCGACACAAAGCGATATAATACAGAATTACTATTGGCAAAGCTCTGGTCTTTGTTGATAGTTCAATTTACTGCCCTGTAAATTATTGCTTTGTTTTATATTCAAAGACAAAGATCCCCCATTTAGCCTCAACAGACTGTTGGGGCAAGGACTGTTAGCGAGCACCTATGAAGGCCGGCACGGTATACAATGTGGTGGGTGGCCATCACCACGCCTAACCGCCTTTGTCTCCCCAGTGGCCATGTTTACACACCGCACAAAGTGCGCATTTGAGGCGGAGTCGACCTAGAAGAGGCCAGGACCAGTTCATATAATCGTCACTGTTGTTGGCCATGAGGGGGGAATCTGACTTGGGTCGCTGGGTTCATAGCGCAACGCGATAACCACTACACTACTGCTCCCGATATACACATACCTAAAGTTGATGGCAATCAATGTTCTCCTCTGTGCATTGTTCTGTTGGAACACTGGCTTCTAAAAATAACTGCAAATTATGAGATGGAGTTGTAACTCAAGGGCTCACTTATTTCACAGCAGGATCAGCACTTTTTTTTAGAAACGTCTAGATGAAATATTGCTTTGATAATTTATACATGTTAAAATGCCATTAGGATGTAAGTTTTAGAAATGGTGTCTCGGCACTTAACAAGAAGAGCCAATGCGTCTGGCGTGTAACTTTGGATTTGACTGAACTCTTTCAGCTAAAACATTTACTTTATCAACTGACCATATGAACCTAATGGTAGGACCTTGGGGTCCCGAACAAACGAAAAAAAAACGTTAATTATTTATTTACTTTTGCCGACTCCGTCCTACCGCACACATAAACGCCGCGACCCACCTGGCGCAGATCATTCTGTTGTCATGTCGTCGTCCAAGCGCAGCAGCGAGGACGAATGCGCAGAAGAGCTGAACAAGCGAAAGCACTCCATGCTCGGGTATGGGCAGGATCATAATAAGTGTTATCCAAAGCTGCTCAAACTGCCTACACGACTTAAGTCCTTTATTTGTCATCACGGTATGCATAATACAGTGAAACTGCTCTCTTGTCTTCATTATTATTTGTGACCTACCAATGTCTGCAGTCAGGATCAATCGATGACAATCCTATTACCTGCAGATATATAACAGATGAGAGATGCGTTGCACCGTTAATTCCTCCTGTTTGATAATTAATACTTCTCTTGTCCGTATGCATCTGTGCAGATAGGGTTTTTTTGTGGTTAAGCCATAGTCCCCACATACCGCTCGTATCAATGTGGATAAGAAGAGCGGCGGCCCACTACTCTGTCAAGTAACATTGGTATAAACGCTTGTTACAATATGAACAGCGCATTGAAAACGCGTACTAATTTATGTACTGTTTATAAAGTGTGTTCACAAATCCACACTGAGAAACACGATGATTGACAGAGGGGTGTAAATCATTTTTTCGATCGTGGATTTAAATAGAGGTACTGCAGGTAAGTAGTTTTCAGTTTTAAAGGCATAGTTTAACAAGACAACACCTGCCACCATCCTTCAAACCCATTGCTGAATAAGAGCAAAGTTTTTGTTTACATTGTAATCTCATGTTTATGGGGGATGCCGGGGGCTTTTGGGACCCCGGGGTCCCGCCATAAGGTTCATATGAAGGATGTATCAAAGAAAAAACATTGTTTTTAATATCTCCCATATTCTACAGGAAAAACTGAGTTTATTTCCTGACAGGGTATTTTGTTAAATGGTTCTTAGCCTATCTTGTCATGTTGAGTTGTAATATTGGTTGGGGTGCTCGTCAATCTGCGCGTTCTCTTGCAGGGCCTTAAAAACCAGACTATGGTGAAGGTGAACATTGTCAGCTGCCCTCCAGTCACCTCTGTCCTTATAAAACGACCAGACCTAAAGTACCAGCTGGGCTTCAGCGTGCAGAACGGCATCGTACGTTAACGACATCTACACCCACGGCGTAGACGTCATTTTATGGATTTTTATTTTTCCTTAACTTTTAAAAATACCGTCACCAATAACAATCTCGAGAATTTTCAATGCGGTTATATAATCAGTTCGTCGTGCCTTCTCAAATTAAATGAGCCCATACTTCTTTCGACAACTGGGTCAAAGTGTTTTGACGTTGTGCCCCTTTGCCCACTCTCGGGCTTTCTGTGACAGATTTGCAGCCTAATGAGGGGAGGCATTGCCGAGCGAGGTGGCGTGCGCGTTGGGCATCGCATCATAGAAATCAATGGGCAAAGTGTCGTGGCCACTCCACACGAGAAGATAGTGCACGCACTCTCCAACGCAGTGGGAGAGGTGAGTGACGCGCACCTAGATTCGTCGATGACTTCAGGGTTGTACTGGCCTGTGACCAAATCACGTGAAATGCGCGCCCGAGCCCATCATGCATCAGAGGCTAATCCGTGTTGAGCCTGGATACCACTTGTATGGGCATCTGCCATGCACAATCTGGTTGTTATAGGTTGCAGGGCTATGTGGTGGGAAGCAGAGGGCATTGCAGCAAATCCATTGTTATACTACTTCTGTGAACCCACATCTTTGCTCCGCGCCTTCTACCCACAGCGCGGGGAGGCCCACATCGAGCAGCTGACTGATCAAAGGGCTTTGTGCCTTCAACACATGATGCTCATAAGGTTGCGAGTTCAATCCCAGTCTACTCAGCCTGTTGTCCCTCCATGATAGATTAAATGAATACCACTATGTGACAAGTAATCAGTGGTTGTCCCATGGAAACACACGCACCCACGATGAGCAGTTTAGAAATGCCATTGCTGGCTCAATACCACCAACAGATTAGCATCACCCCATTGCTCATTTGAGCCACTATGACCGACTTGGCTTCATTTTAGAGAGTACAGCGGCGAGGCGGTGATTTCTAACGAGATTTCTTATTGCGTGTTATTTTGTTTCTGCTAGATCCACATGAAGACAATGCCAGCAGCCATGTACCGCCTGCTGACGGGCCAGGAACAGCCAGTGTACTTCTGATTCCGCATGGCCAGCCACTTATTCCATGCAGCCCTATCCCTGCACATGGCCTACGTTGGACTGCCCCCCTCCCCCCTTGCTACAGACATAATCTCCTTGTAGGTTATTTGTAACTAGCTGCGCTTAAAAAAAAAAAACATCTTAATACTTAGAAATACGATTAAGACATTTTAGGGTCAAATGCTTTACATTGTGTAATTTTAGGCCTGCAGAAATGACGTTTGCCAATTGTGTTACGTGTTGATCCTGCCATAATGGTTAAATTCGAGACGTGCTAGAGTTGGTATTATTACGTCAACCCACATCGGTCAAGCAAGTAAATACATATTTTAAGAGTCCTTTGAGAGTTTTACAGCAAACTGTTCATTTTCTCACTCTATTTGAGTTATCATTTGCCGTGTAGCATATTGAGTGATTAAACATGTTTATCAGAGTTGTTGAGCATTATAATGCAATGAATGCACATGCACTCTATGTTCTTCACTGGTACTATCTAACTTATTGGCTTAATGTTAATGCGTTTAATTCTGGGAGTTTTGTAGCTTTAGAATATATTTCGCTCTTGTCAAAGATAATACAATTATAAACGTAATTTTGTTTTAACATGAGATTATGCTTTCACATGTTTATTTTTTATTTTAAAGTGTTGTTTTTGTATATGTTGAATTTATATTTTTGAGGAATGTCATTGGAGACAAATCCGCATTTTAAACGCTTCCCTGTAGATTTTTTCATCCAATTGACTGTAGTACCAAGCCCCCAGGTGGGCAACCCACATGTTTATATTTGCTTCGAATTAGTCATTTTTCTGGCAGTCAACAAGGTATATCGTGCACTGGGAACATATCAGTGGCATTCAAAATGAAACCAATGCCCTCGCGGTTATTGCCTGTATTTTTGTGGAAAAGGAGACTTGGTAAGATGATGGGAATACTTATAAGCTTAGCAGACATGAAATGTTATGTTGTTTACTCTGTGAACATCACCGTTGCTTAACTGCACATGCCCCCGTGTGGTTGCATCTGCAAATTAAATAAGACGTAGACCAACTTTGAAGTTTCCGTACTTACACTTCTACTGTACAACTCAATGCACATCATCATATGTAATTTCTTAAGTCTAATGGTATTACTCTTAACGGAGTTGAAACAAGTAAAGCAATTGACCCTTTATGCATGGAGCATTCCGTTACATTGATGTACTGTTTTAATTTTTTCCGTGTGGGCCAAACAGAAGTTGTTTATTTTGACGTCTTGTATAAACACTAAAATGAACAAGTAGTGTAATGGCTGTACTAACTTATTGAAAGGCTGCCATACTAAAGTGCAGCCATTCTAATTCCAAGTGCAATTTAATGGTAACTTTGAAGCTAGATCAAGTGTACATATAGCTATGTTGTTGTATAACAATGTCTTGTACTTTTAGCTCATTAGATGGTAGAACGAATTAGTGAACTGCTTAATATTAAGCAAATCTGCTGAATCTTATCAAACGTGTAAGCCAGTGGCGTACAGTAGCTCTGTAAAGTTATGTAGTTATATCCAGATGTCTCTCACTAGCGCACATTGCCACTAGATATCAAAATGTGTTTTTGTTTTTCAAGCATATATAACTGGCCACTGTAAAATCGGATTTACCAGTGTTGTACAAGTGTAATTGGCATTGTATTTTTTTTTTTACATTCTGTATGTTTTTTAGGATAACACCGGTGGTCATAACATCCCATAAATGTTAAAACGTTAAGAAAACTAGTTATTTTAGGAAGGGGGAAAAAAGGTTTGCGGTCATATTTCATGTTGCATGGCATTCTCTGTTCAATAAATGTATCCATACATTTCTTAGTAGGCTGCTTTACAATACAACAAAAACATGCAAAGTAATTTTAGAACTTGTTCTTTAAAAAGTGTTTCATCATTTTGGTTCGTGCATGCCTGCCTTAACTTCATAGTGAATCAACATCTTGCAAAAGTAGCTCCAAACCTATTGTTGTGAAAAATGTAGTTAATAATCCTTAAATTCCAGTATGTGTGGTGAATGTGCAGTAATACGAAATAAATATTAAACAATTACTGTTGTATGGCTGTCTTTATTTTGCACCGCTTCTACATCTCTCCTGTTGCTACTTGCTCATATAAAATAAATGTACATTGCTTTGTAGTGTTTAAATACGGTATTCAGAGTGTGGTAATTGCAACATTAACTTTCAGCTATTTGGAAGCAGTTGTTTATACGCAACTCCGGAGGTTGTAATAATTACCAGATAAGTTATTACAGTTTTGATTAAAATGATGTGCCTGACGATTCGAATGTAATGTCCGTTCACTCTATTTAACCAATGAAAAGAATGTATTTATAGTATTGTGGCAGTCCTTATCGATTACTGGCTTTTGGACATCCACTGACAATCATTCCCACCTGAGCTTGGTGTACACTTCCCATGCAGAGAGATTTTCATTTGTTCTTTTAGCAAACAGGAGATATTTAAACTTTGCATACATGTTAACCGCGTATGATGTGATAATTATCAGTGCCTACCTTATTACAGACCAATTCAGCCATCATTGGTCACAACCGTGCCCTTAGAAATCTCAACTTCCATCCGACAAAGTCCCATCACAAGGGAGAAACACAAACATTTTTTAAATGCCCTTCTTGAAACGGCTGTACGCTGTGTGGACCTGACAACTCTATTTCCCTGTACAAGAACACGGGTAAACCATATGGGTTGAAACGTATAACTTGATGTATAAAAAATAACTTATCATATTTCACGGAAACATAACCGTCCAAACTCAAGATGATAATTTGGATTTCACAAATTATACGATCTATTTCCACAAAAGTCACTGGAAGGTTGTTAGACTGCATGTCTAAATGGCAGTTGATGGCCCCAGTATGTGTCATGAGGAGTTAACTTTGTTAAAACGAACGGAGAAGTAAGCAAACGTTTGAAAAGGGGAAGTTTTCAAATGTTCGTTGAGCCGTAGGAGTCTGACATTATCTGCGCATCTGGTGTCACCCAATGGTTTTTTTATCATCAGCCACGATCAAACCACTGCTGTATGAAAGTCTCTTCAAAAATGTCGCCATCATGCGGCCCTGCAATCCACCTCGCATATGAACATGAACCGATTTAATCGCATCATGAACCTCTTATCTGCCCACAATGGGATTTTCCATATCAATTGTATATCTTGGTAAACAATACAAATACAGTTCTGTCACGTTTAATTTCAAGTGACGTTCATGATATACACCACTGCCTTAAATGTCGTATGTTGCTGTTATTTTATTTTACGGTGTTTAAAATTATACAGCAGATAACCCCCAAAGTCACAGTAAAACATATATACTTGTGAAAATTGTAATTTATGCGTTATATAAAAAAAAATCTCAGTCTGTGAAGAAACCTCACTGAGTTTATAAGAGCGCCCTCTACTGGACTTATCAGACACTTCAACACAGTGTTTACTCGTAAGGTTGAGATGTTTAACCTGACTTCGATACAGTATTAGATATTTAGAGGTTTTGATGTTAAGGTTAATATATATGCCATGAAAAGTGTTTGCTTCATTGACATTCTATCAAAAAGCCGAGAAGTTGCGTCTTGTTTTCCCATTGGACAAACATCTTTCAAATTACTGTTAAAATGAAAAACACTTTTAATTTAACACAATAGTATTAAATTGGTAATTTCAATTATAATTAAGTCATGTGATGAACAGGCATTGTAGACTGATTAGCCTTCACAATGAAGAGTCGTCATACACAGGATCATACTTTAACTTTAAAAAATGTGTTTTACTGTGGTTTAGGTCAACGCGTTACTAAACACACTGAAATGTAAATGCAAACAGTAGCATCAACAACAAGAAAAGAAACCGATTTCAAATAGAGGTCGCATGAAACTGCCACTGCGGCTGCTTTCAGAATAGGTCTGCTGAAAACGACCATTAAACCATGCCGATTCAACCCATGGCGAGTGCTTCCCGGGCGTTATTACCACTCGGCTGCCTGCCTTTTATGAGGGTGACCGGATGCGACACTCTGCGGCAAGCGGCATGAGCATTCAGAGACGTCCCGTCCCAAAAGAGCGATCACATTTGACGGATGGCTCTGTGTGTACGACAAGCACTCGAAGCGGTATCTGCTCCCGAAGCCACGCAATTGCCCCCCAGAAAAGGGGGGAAAAATTAACCCTTAAAAACAAAGTTTTTCACTCTAAATCCTTTATATGCGTGGCGGCTAGAGTCCTCTCATCCTCTGGCTTGAGATGGCTGCCACCTATGGGTCAGATGATTGTCTGCCAGCATTAAGCAATTGGTAATTTAATATTTTTAAAAAATTCCCTAAACAGTGTAAAATTTTGGAGAAAAAAAATTCACGAAAATTAATTGTCACGCACAACGAGTTTGTGTGGAAAATGTCAGCTCGATTGGATCACGGGAAGTGGGTTAAAAAAAGACCGAAAGATTTGCACGGTCGTAAGCAAGCAAGCACGCAAGCAAGCAAGCGAACTTAATATAAAGGGTTTAAAAACGAACTGCTCATCCAAACGCAATGTGACCTGAGCGCTGTAAGAAGGTGTAGGGGAAATGTTGTGGAATTTGTTATTCAGGTTTAAGGTAAGAGTGGAGCCGCGTTCATCACACGGTCGTGTTGTCACAGCAAAGCTAGTGAGTGGTGTTAATAAAGCAGGAGACGTGTTCTTCATCAGCCGTTTTCTATCCACTGCTAGATGAAGGCATCTGCACGCTGTCACCAACCCTCACGGTCTAATGCTACTACTATCCATCATTTCGAACTGATCTCATCCCTCCATCTCGGCGTTGGGCATATTCCCTCCTTTGGCTGTCATTCTGTCATCAGTCTCGTCGTCCCGTCTACCGATGTGTCCTGTCGGAAACGCCTTCTAAAGTACTTATCTCAATTGCCAACAGGGCTCTTATTTGAACGCATTCCCTTCTTCGTGTGTAATTTCAAGCGTGCTTCTCTCAATGCGTCACAGTTCAGTGGATTGATTTGAAAAAAGCGCAAAATGCGCGTGGTAAACTAAAATCTCATTCTGGGCAAATGTACTTATTCCGTGAATTATTCACTTGCATGTGCCCGGAGACAAAGAAACAAATGTTTCATCGCATGGGCTAGCGATTTACGCTAATGGAACTAACCGTTGGTTTACAGCAGTACTGTGTAGCGTCAGCACCAGTGGTGCTGTGTGGAATCCCCATGGAAGGAGCTTATGAATAATGGGTCAGGACAGCAGCTAGCGGTAGCAGCAGCTGCCTGCAAGCTACAAGAGGTGTAAGGGAAGAGTGATGTTCACATCGGGCGGCTTTAAACAAAAAAATAAATTGGGTCAGCGCAGCACTTGTTAGGCACAGAGATGCGGTTGCCTGCCAATCCCACACCTCGAATCCGTCCTATGACCCCATGTCAGCAAGCCTTCACCACTGAAAATAGCTTTATACTTGCACCATTACAGGCACTGGCTCCACTGTTTTGTCCCTACCACTTCGTGTATGGCGCCCCGGTGGCGAGGAGATGTTAACTCCCTCGCCTGCTATGCAGGAGGTCGTAGGTTCGATCCCGACCCTGACGCCTCCTGCATATTTGGAGTTTGCATGTTCTCCTCGTGGTCGCGTGGGTTTTTCTCCGATTTTCTCCTCCACATTGAGAAACGTGCGTTTATAACATGTAGCTGCTATAAATTGCCACGTGATCGGTAACTTCGTTGAGAAATAATTTGTGGCCAGGTCGATTCTGAAAAAGAGAGAATATAGCTCATTGGGCCTTACCCGGTGAAGTAAAATAAACGAGTTTAGTTTGGTATGTGTAAGAAATAACACAACAATTACTCATGTACAGCCCTTTGTCCAACTCTCTTCCACGCCGTGTTGGTCACGTGCCGGTAGGAAGAAGAGAAGTCGCCCCAGACCCGGTTCAGCTGTCACTCGCCACTGGTGGTAACCACAGCCGGGCATCGAACCGAGGTTGCGGGATTTGTAGTTGAACGCGTGAACCACAACGCTCCACCGTTTCACCCCGTGGGAAGAGTATAGTATGTCGAACTAATTGGATGGTGGTGTGCTGGTGTTAAACAAGCAGCAGCGTAATCAGAACGGTACACTGTGCATCTGACTGTTGACATTTAACTGTGCACGAGAAGCATTGCATGTCTGGCCATGGCTTGATAGCTTTTGTTATTTTACCCAAATGTAAAGCAGTCAATTATAGTATTCGCATGCTATATATATACATTGCGTCAGGTAACATGGTAGCCATGCCAAGCAATCTACCAAACCGCGGTGAGGTCAAAGGTCACCGGAATTATTATAAAATCGGTGGAACAACATTTTCTCAGGAGGCTCTATTTGCTCTGTGCGGCATGACGAGGATTGCATCGCTGTTTCGTCGGAGCTGATGAAGCCACAATATTGCATTGACGCTGACTCGTGCGTCAAGCCAAGTGTCATCGACGGAGGAGAGCGGTCTCGTGCCTGGTGTACACAATTGCAGCAGTGCAATTCGTACAATAATTGTTCACCCAACGTTGTACAACGTTGCGATAAGTCGCGTTTTGTGCCGCCGTACAGGTAGCTTGTGAATCAGCAGGGCTTTGGAAAATTTATTCATTTTCTCAATATTCTTTATGTACGATATCACCGCTCGGGCTTTTGGCGGCCAACATTTCACGTTCGCGATTCACGCACGCTCAAGTTGCAACGCTCGCAGCACCACCCAACGATGATAGCACACAGAGGGGCAATTGTGTAAAGTGCTTACTGCAGCCTCAATCGTTGAATCCATTTGGAAATTAAAGAGGGTGAGGAAGAATCAGGGCTTTGCATATGCAGTGAAAGTGATTTTTCTTTTTGCAGAGCCGTTGTTTGAATAAGCTATTGGTGTAACGTTACATAATGTGGGATTAGAGGTGGAGATTTGTCAAGTAAAAAAAAAGGCAACATTATAATATATGTAAATACTGCACCAACACGTGTCTGGAATGGGCCCATTTTGAAGAGGAGGTGGAGGGCACGTGGGGGAGTTGGTGAATCACACAGAACTGGCGTGAATGAGGTGCCCATGCGTCAGTCGTCTCAACCTTTCTTGAGCCTTCCAATGAAGGCCACTGGCGTCCATAACATCCCATTCTCCATTCCTAAAAACACAACTGAGTCCACTTAGGCCCCAGCATACACAGAGTTGACACGTCCGCGCCTCCAGTCTATACTGTGCCAGTTAGGCCTTTTTTACATTTGCAGCTACAAGTGTATTGGATAGCGCTATCAAAACGAATTATTATAACCACTATTTGTTTCATGTTGCGGTGGTGTGGGTTTCTGAGCACTCTAATTTTCTCCCAGATGCAAACACTTTTAAAAAATAAACGCACACAGAATTCGCAGAATACCCCAAAGCAGAAAAACCCCCTCTGACCCGTGGGTCTTTAAGATAGAGTGCAGACCTTTGCTGCGTAAATACTAACCATTATTAAAACACAAACGAAGTGATTCATCTCACCAGCTGCAATTGATGAGAAAGCAGTGACCATGCAAGGTGGCGAGGAAGCATTCGAAACTAATGCGAATGTTAGCCCACTTTGAATATGCAGTGTATGTGTAGTGACATAGAATTGGTCACGTAGCAGTATAGCGCTGGCTGCTGGCAGGGAAGGGGATCTGCAGCTTACAGCAGCCCTGACTGACAGCAGGCCACGTGATAGACCAGAGAGGGATTGAGGGTAAAGGTTATGGAAGGGGCACATCTAGAACCCGCTAGTAGGTTCCAGAAGGGGGCGTGGCCGGGGGCGGAGCCAGGCCACGCTGGCAGTATAAGAGGGCTCCGGGAGGGGACCTCGGGGCTGTCGTGTGGAGTGAGATCCCATCGTGCTGCTGGAGTCGTCACCGTCTCCTCCGTCGTCACCATCTCGGCGTCATCAGTCAGGCAGTCTACCAGCTGCCCTGACTGGGAGCCGTAGTTACCAAGTGTGAACTGTTAGGCCGTGTTAATAAACAGAGTGCCTCCTACTCTTAGTGTCTCTGAGTCAGTCGCTAAATGTGTAATTATACGACAATATGAGGTGGTAGCTCGGTTCGGCATAATGCATATGCAATGGCACAGCTGTGAGCATTTGCAAAGAGGCTCGTGTGAGCACACAGAGCTCTTGGCAACCTTGCAAGTGCTCGCAAATTCAAGGGTCACAGCAGGATGTTGTCACACGCACTACCTCAGTGTGTTTTACAGCGGCTGCTTCCATTAAAATATAGTATTTTGATCATCAAGAATCAATGTGGGCGCTCTACGGGGAAGGGCAATCTCCTTCCTGCAGTATATCGACACATTGGTAAACATGAACTCATTCGGTGCGGTGCGATGACATTGGGAAAACAAAATGAAACATGAAAAGAAGATACCGCAAAAATAAATAACCATAATGAGGCTTTGATTTATGCTAGCCAATGTCTTTAGCATATGTAAGTCGCTTGATGTTCTGGAAAATTGCATTGGATCAATTCAGGTGCAAGTCTTGTGGGTTTTGCGATGAATGATTGATGGCGTCTCTTTCTGGGACTCCTCAACTTGAATATCAAAATGGGGAGCACGTGGCTTCAACGATCTCGTATAGCGGATGCACTTTCCTTGATAAAATAAAAAATTTCACCACTCCCAATTATTAAACGATGTCTCAGAGAAACGGGCCAAAGCGGTTTCTTTAAAGGTCACACACATACGGCAAGCTCAAATTTGTCGGGTCAGTCGACGCCACTCTTAGACAATCAATGCACAATCAGGGCTATTGATATCTTAAGTAATAACATCGTTAGCGAGAACTAACCGTGGGTGCCTTTTTTATTTTTCCAATGGGCCAAAGAGCACCCGGGCAGAAATGCATTGCGCGTGTGTATGTGTGTGTGTGTATCGTGTGTGTGTGTAACGTGTGTGTGTGTATGTGTGTGTGTGTGTATCGTGTGTGTATGTGTGTGTACAGCGGGTAGCAGTAGTGTCGTATAGCGGTTAACGCTACGCTGCTCAACGAACCTGGCGATCCGCGTTTAGATCCCCGCTCACGGCCAACAACAGTGACGATTACCTAAATCGGTCCTGAGCCTCCCCTAGGTAGACTCAGCCTCAAATGACTACCTGGTGTGGCGTGTAAACATCGCCAAATAGGGAGACAAAGGCGGCCGGGCGTGGTGCTGGCCACACCTACCCCCTCGTGTACCGTTCCGGCCTTCATAGGTGCTCGCTAACAGCACTTGCCCCTACAGTCTGTTAAGGCTACACGGGGGATCTTTATCTTTGTGGCATGGGACGACGACAGTCACGGGAGACGCTGACGCACACCGCCAGCGGTGCAGGCGGGATTAGAGGTGGTGGGATTCACAATTAGCAAGTGTGACATAATGCATACTGATGATGGCAACGTAGAGGTTGTCCCCAGCAACAGCGGTTGAAAATGAACATTTGGTGGCTGCTTGTGGGTGGGCACGGTCGCTTGCAAGACGATCGTGATTACTGGGTTCGTCGTCACAAGTCATGATCAATCCACTGCTGGATCAAAGGCTTCGACAAAACCGTCGCCATCTCTGATGGTGTTTCTGCGGTGTATTGTAATCCACTTGGCACTTGGAAATGAACGGATCTATTTATATATCTCGGATTTTATCACCTCCTCGGTGCATGGCCTCTCGAGATTCGTGCTATTCCTCGGCTGTCACTCCAAATGTACAGGCGAGATGTTAACTACCTCGCCTGGTATGCAGGAGGTCGGGGGTTCGATCCCGACCCTTGACGCCTGTTGTATATTTGGAGTTTGCGTGTCTCTCTCCGTGGTCGCGTGGATTTTTTTTTCTCCGGGTCGTCCGGTTTTTCCCTCCACATTTAGAAACATGCATTGAGATGATTTAGATTATTTTGGTGCTATAAATGCCCGAATGATGGGTATACTTTATTGAGGTATCATTTGTGGCCAGATCGCTTCTGAAAAGCTTTGCTTGGTAGGATGAGGATGGTTTAGTTTTATTTGTATGTGTTTGGGTGATTTGTTCACCTTTCTTGTGCTTTGCACTACTGTCATGTTTTTGTATTGTTTGTTGTTTTATTATCGTTTTTACCCTCCCCTACTGTACATCTGTGAAAAAGAGCTTCATAGCTCATCGGATTCCTCCAGTATAAATACATATTCAGATTCTGATTATTCATGACCATCGGCCATCAACTCCTTGCGACGCGTCCAGCCGGCAAAGCCCAATTAATGTTCTTCACAGTTTGAATGATGTCCTTAGCCTGCTGTATATTCTCCAATCCATAATTTCCTCGTTGTTGTGTCTCAATGCAATCCCAAGCGTGCATCTCCCTCCATGCTTATTATTGGAATTGTTACAGGCCTAAAATATGCGTCTCAATAAATTAGCAGTACACATCACAACGCTCCAATGTTAGAGAAATCTCTCCACACCATTGCAGTATGTAGAATTATGTGTATGAAGATGTGTTCCCAGGTGTGGTGGGCCTGGTGGCACACACCTGTACACCCAGTAACTTGTGAGATTGTTTGCAGAGATCGAGTCTCGATTATAACAACTGAACGGTGTGGTGGTCACTAAAGATGTGCATTATCTACGTTGTATATCGTTGCACATACAGTAACATCGCATATTCGGCACGCTGAGGAGTGAGGTAGCAGCCAGTTATGCACAAAGGTCGGTTCTTCATCTATAAAAAATGAGAGTAACACTTTGCACAAAAACAGTCTACTGCAATGGGATTAAATGGTCAGGACAGATATGCGACGGTCGCATGTGGGACGCTATACATTACTTTGCGTTTCTGTTGCCAAGTTGGAACTGATTTTGTGTGGTGTCCTCATCCCTTACTGTTGTGATTTCCCATTAACAGGCACAGCACACGTAATTTGACCTGCACTTCTCCCATTAAGAGGCAAAACTATGTCCGGGGCACTTAAAGGATCTTTTTTTTTTTAGCAAATTGTTGTTGTCTGCTCCTCGTGAGAACACCAAAAAATGTATACATTTTCAAGAAACAAAAAGGCTTACAAATCCCTTCGCTCAAATGCAGCCTCGGGCCAAAAAGCCATCCTTTACCCGGCCCGCTTGGCCACACACACGGCCCCGTGGTCGATCAGACGCTCAATTCCAACGCTACGGCGTTTGCCTGTGGGTGGCGCTGCGTCAGTGCTTCCTCCCGCGTCTCCAGCGCTCACGGCCTGCTGCTGCTGGGGGGAGATGAGGGCTTCTTCAAGTTTGTTTTGGTCGGACTCTGGGCCAGTCGTGCGAGTCTCGTGCAGGGGTCGGCAACCCGCGGCTCCCGAGTCGCATGCGACTCTTGAAAGGCTGCTTCGTGACGTTATTAATCACGTGCATTGCGGCTCTTGAAATATTGAGTTGGGTTGTTTTTTTTCCACCGAATTCGAACAAAAATGGCCCTTCTTGTTATTTCGGTTGCCGACCCCCTCGGCGAAGGGGTTGTGGCACTTACTACGGTGGTACAAACAACCAGGACGTATCACGCGAGGACAAATAGCTCGCCCTCTGCCAGTTGTGCACCCCCGATGCCATCTCAGAATCAGAATCTTGATTTAGACTGGAGGAATCCGATGAGCTATGAAGCTCTTTTTCGCAGATGTCCAGTCGGGGTAGATCAGCAGCACGCGGTCGGCGTCACACACGTCATACCTACCGAGGCGCCACTTGTGTAGCTAGGGCTGCCACCTCTGATGTTGCCATCTCTTATGTTGCTGTACCAAAAAAACCAGGACGTATCTCGTCATCGGAAGAATACGAAGACGATATCACAATGCCCGAAGAGGGGAGAACGATATGCACTTTCACAATGCAACTGATACAAAAACAGGATTTGTTGAATTCCCCTGGACGACTTGTGGATTTCTCAGCACGAGATATCTGAAAAAACAAGAGGACGATCCTGGAACAACACCATGACAGGTGGCAACGCGAGGCAATGGCGATCGACGCCGGGCTGTACAGAGGGAGAACCGGGACAGGGGCTAGCGAACAACACACGAGTGGTACAATAACCCCTTGGTGGTTGCATTGCCAGGGCCATTGGCAAGACATTCTAACACCCAGCCATCATGCCATGGCATGTATGATGTATGTTGTGGTTATAGAGCGGCGTAATGAACTGCATTTGACAAGGGTGTGTGTACACTTCTCTGGAGAAGGGGAGACTGCCATAATCCCTGAGTCTACTCTATTATTTTCCCTGTACAAAGCAACGCGGAAGAGGTTTCGCCGGTAATGAAGCTAGTTGTAATTACTGGCGAAACGTCGGACTTAAATTGTAAATGTTGTGGCTTGGCTCTCCAACACACCGGTTAGTGCTGTACTAGTAGCGAATTGGCATGTTCTGTTTTACGTGACAAACCTTACCAATTGGCGGTGTCGGGTGGTGCCGGGTTTAACGACACATTTCTATACTTACGCGATCTAACCCAAAAAACCCTCTATTATGGATTAGAGGGGTAGTTGTATCGTCGTCTGCAGCGATTTCCATCCACCAGCGGAATTTCAATTGGGGGGAGAAACCCTCTTGCGCTGCGCGCACCGAACCCCCCATGCAGAGATGTCATTATTTCCGAAATTTAATGAAAGGGTTTTTTTATCTCCTCCAAACAAGCGTGCAATGCATTCAATTTGCACCCCTACAATAAAACAAGACGCTTTTGAGTAATGGGACTGTTGCTATAGAACATGAGCCTGTACCTCCCACCCACACACACAGGCAAATCAGTGGCCAGCGTGTGTCGATCTTAATTTTGTGTTGTATTACATTACATTTCGATATTTTACTAGGTTATTTAATTTTAGTGTGTCTTTCTCCTGATTTTCAGGCTTGCTTGCTGTGCCATCGTACTCGCAGCACCACGTTTTCTTTTGGACCACTCATTGATATGCTAATTTTTTCTAACCCCCCTCCCTCTCGCTGCCTCCGCCCCCCCTCTGTCTATTTAAGGCCACCCCACAGAGACGATCACCCCTCTCTGTCACCTGTGTTGCTCTCGCTATGTATGTATCTTGTGATATCTGTCTGCTAATATGTCTGTCTATAGTTTTCTGGTTAGATATTATGTCGCTATTTCATTATACCTGATGATGATTGCTTGTGTTGCAATCGAAACGTCGTATTCTATTATTTAATTTAATTTATTATTTTATCTTTAGACGTGACTTAACCGAAAGAACCAAATAATAGCGTGTGTCGACTATTGCGTTTGAATGTAATCTTGCATCAGTGGTACGACTGCAGGGATCTAATTACAAACTTACATTCGAGCACTTACACACGACAACGCATTGCTCATAGATATACAGGGGAGGTAAAAACGTGTTTAACTCGAGCTCATTCCTTCAAGCACACACTGCTATAACTCAGTGCTCAGCCTGTGCAGAAAATATCTTTGACTTTGGATCGTCACCGTAAACTTGACTTGTGAGATCAGATCGCACTGTGCATCACGCAAGGTCAAATCTTTCTTTCGAGTCTCGATGACCCCAAGTGTTAATGGCCGCTGATTAGGGCTGCTTCGGGGCAATTGCGTCTTTAATTCTCCCCTCGATTAATGTATGGGCAGTGCCTACAATGCGAGCCTATTGACGCCTTTGTGATGTGTGTATTATCATAGCATCGCATTATGCTGTCAGCCAGACGAAGCGCTGCTAAAACGACGTGCCTGCCTGTGCGTGATTCACCACCGGGTGTGAAAAGAAATCAAATCCAATGCATCGCAATAAGCTCCGTGTCCAAATTGAGTTTTAATGTTAACATCAGAGTCGCTTCTCTCTTGTGCACACATGCTGCTGTGAAGTGATTTTCATAAACAGTCCTATTTTGTTGACATTCAACTATCACAGCATATGTGCATCTCTCGTCGAGACGCTTACAGCATAAAGACAACGATAACATATCCCCCTGTAGCTGTACACACTGTAGGGGCAAAGTGTTGTTAGCGAACACCTATTAAGGCCAGCATTAAGGGATGGTGTGACCAGCACTTGAGTCGTATGTTGAACTTCTTTCGCACCGTACGTAGTCAACCATGCAAATCGGAGGTGCGGGGTAAGGACAACAAACTAAATGCAAAAAGCAAGAATCGACCTCGGGGAGGCCTGGGACCGGTTCAAATACTCGCCACTGATGTTCATCTCATGCACATCACAGAGTTTGTAGCAGAGTAGTCTACTCTATCAACTCTCCCCACATACACATATATGTACATGTACACACGCAGACGCTCACACACAAATCGCCTAATTTCTCTCTATCTACTGTGCCACATAAATCACTACACTGAGGTCAAGACCTGCGGTCCTTTATGCGGAGCACTGATTGCTATCGGTCTTGGATGATGAGATGCCACGGGAACCATCGCAGCGTCCGCATAGTCATTGGCTAGGCGAACTGCATCGCCTCCCGAATGCTATCCATTTTTCCCGACCCAGCCAATCAATAGGAGAACACGGCTTCTGTAGCATTGCTAAAGTGCGTGGCTTCATCCACAGGAACGTCTGAATTTCCCTCCCTGGCATGTAGTCATTGTGTGAATGTCTCGTGCATGACCCACATACAAGACCGCACATTACGAGCGCCTACAGAAAAATACCGGAGCAGGAAGATGACCCCCCCCCCCCTCCTCTTTGTGAAGAATGATAATAAATGGCTCAGGAAAGCATCAGCGAGCCTGAAGACTCGATTTTTTTAGAAAGGGCTTGCATTGAGTTGTTTGCCCAATTCACCTTTTTTTTTAAATCAAGTGTTTTCCTTGTGGGAGGAAGAAAGAGTTGCCATAGGAAAATCACACAAACGAGGAGATTAATAAGGCATACTCCAGTACAGATGCATTCAACAATCCTGGCAGCCTAAGTCGACAAAACCTGGTGTTCCCGGACAGTCTCCCTTCAAAGTACAATTCGCTTCCGATATCCGATGAGACTGGGGGTGTTCAGGGTTGTTTGGTGGTTAGAATAATGGAACATTTTTCACGTAACTTTGTGAAATGCATTGGTTGTGAATGCAAGCCTAAAAAGTATCAAGGCTCTAACTGCAAAGTATAAACAAACCACTTACTGTGGATGTTGTAATCAGATACTGTTTGTATTTTTCACAAATAATAGCGTGATGTAATTTACAAATTATTATAAAACACCTGCCTCGAAGGTTATTATTTGTATTTAGCATTTTCTAATTTTATATTCCCGCACAAATAGCTTACAACCACCGTACAATGATACATTCCAGGTAGAACTTGTGAACACTGCAGTGTAGGTTTGCCTGTGATCCTGCATTGACCCAAAATAAGCATCGACTCACTGGGGGGCAGTGGTACTACGAGTTAGCGCGCTGCACTATGAACTATAAACTTTTTTTGTTTTACTGAGCTATATAGCTCTTTTTTTAGAAGCGGCCTACCCACAAATGGGTGCTCAACGAAGTGGCTTTATCACGTGGAATTTTATAGCAGCGAAATACTCTAAAAGCACGTTTCTAAACGTGGAGGGAAACACCGGAGGAAAACATGCAAACTGCAAATATACAGGCATCAGAGTCGGGATCGAACCCACGCACTGCTGTATACAAGGCGAGGTAGTTAACATCACGTCACCGCGGCACCCATAATAAAGCCAGAAAAGCGAAGTTTGATTCCCGGCTGTGGCTAACATCTTCCGAGGGACTCTCTACTCCCCCTTCGCCCACCCAAACTCATCAACATGGTGAAGTATGGTAAGAAAAAAACACAACGCATATCCTATAGTGGCTTGACAAAATACTGTAAATCACGTTATTATTGTGAACATCACTTGAGTATTTTATTATGTTGTATTTTATTAAATTGTATTTTATTATGTTTTATTTTTATTATTTTATTATTTCCCTTCTACGTGACTTTACCGAAAGAACCAAGAAGATCACTTGAGTGTCAAGGATAATGTAGGATCTTCCTAAAAAAAGAAGGCTGCTTTGGACTCCGCGTGGCCTTCCTGGATAAATGTAATTCATCATTATTATTCAGGAGGAGTGCTGCTTGGGGTATTTGGTCAATCACATTGAGTAATCTCTAACGCCTATCACTGCTAACAACTGTTCACACTCCATCGGTTTTCCATGATAAACTGTATTCATTGCTTGGATAACCTGAATGTAGATGCTTTTGATTACTGCCTTCAAACTCATTTTTGTGTTTATCCCGTTTACTGATCAGTGTTAATATTTCATTTCACTCGCTAAAAATCGTTTATCTGACATCACTTCGAATTTCAGGGTTTATTAATGCCTTTTTCATGTTTGCAACCGTCGTGCTATATGTTTTTTTATACCCGCTTTGTAGTCGTTTGCTTCTGTGTCGCAGGATTTCCTTTCAAAAAAGGAAGACTTGCAGTGCCCGACGCACTCGCTCACCCAGTTACAAGTAAACGCTTCTGTCTGTCAGAGAATGTCTACGGTCGGAGCGAGAGTGCCGAGAAATAAAACCACACACGAACGAGCTCAGCAACCTACCGTCCCTTAGCCCGTCCTCTTACTCCCATCAACCAAAAACACAAAAATAAAGCCAAAACACGTGCGGCGAGCCACGGTGTGTCGCGCAGTGCTTCGAATCTACAGCGCAACGCCGAATATCCGACCATCACACATCCAGCAAGACCAATCGACCAACCGCACACCCAGTACGGTATCACTTGCTGCAGACGATGCACAAATGTGACCCCTTTCACAACACAGCGGTGTGTTCTTAAGCTCGCGAGCATTCGCTTGCTCCTGAAGCACAGTCGAGCAATTCCCCGTGTCCAGTAAGCCATTTGTGCACGGTGCAAACGTCTCTTTTTCTCGACGTGTTCACATTTGAGGATTTCACATACTACGTTCACCTCGAACTTAGTCGTCTATGCGACGTGGCACCGTATTCGCTACCCCAGTCGCTTGTCGATTTGTCTCATAAGGCCCCCTTTGGCTGTTGGCGCCTCGGGTGTTTCTATCGACTCAAGAGGAATCCTGAACGCATGTAATTACACGTGTGGTGCATGCAGCCTTCTTAAGTCGGGGTTGCAAATTGAATAGCAGATCTGTCACATAATACAATATGATACGCAATTGAGAGGCTCCATTGTTTGAAAAATGTCCAGATAGTGAGATTTATAGCATGGCGGCGAATTACTGTCATCCAGCACTTTGGAGGCAAACGGTTAATAGTAGCAAATCCCAGATATTTGTGAAACTACTAAATCCTATTTGGCCGTAGGGTAACAGGTAGATACAGTCATTGCATTCTCGAATTCATCCATACAAAAACTTTCAGCCGTTATCTCGTCGTATGTGTGGATTATTTCTCTGGATATTCCAATTTCCTCAACACATGAAGCCAAATACCCATTCATAGAATGGACGAAACATCCCAATGCAATACCTCCTGGAAGAGTCTTGAGACTCAGGGGATGCTTTCCAGGGTAAATAAAGGGTGCTCGTATGGGCAATCCTGGCAGGTGGCACTCCAGTTAAGAGCACTTGGCTCACTTGACACGCGATTAGGTTGTGAATTCAAATCCTCAGCACATCATCCCTCCGTGGTTGATAACATAAGTACTCTTTTGTGACACGTCACACAATATTGTATTGCGAGAGTCATGCTTGAAATATGCACACGCAATGAATGTGCAAATGCTACAGGAATCACCCTTCCTTTATTAATCACATGTGGGTGTGTGTGGGAGGGAATAACAGATTTCAACAGGAAACGTAGTTCACTTACCCAAGCGCCAGAGGTTTCCCAAACCAATAAGCCAGCCACCACCATGATAATGTGGAATTTCCACCAACTGGCTCAGGGCCACCAATGAAGACGAGCCTCCGTTCGTTCCATGGTCAATTGAGCACGGAGACACGACTTGTTAATGTGTGCAAGGCAACAGTTGTTCTGTCAAAAGGCCGAAGCCTAAAGGAGTTAATTAATTCTGTAAAGACAAAGGGGCCGCCGAACAATGGAGTTAATGGGGATGTGTGGGAATTTACGAACGTTTACAATTGCTCCGAGAAGCCGTTGTAAATCACTTTGCTCACTCTGGGATGGTGCCCTGGGGTGAACGGTCAGCACGTCCTGAGGTCGCCGGTTCGATCTCCAGACGCGGCAACAGAAACAATGGCACAAGACTCTTAAATCGCCCCACTCTGTTCCCGCCCAGCCGTATGACTGGGCACACCAAAGTTAGCCGATCCGTAAGTGGCATGTAGTGGGGTAAAGTATGGGCACTATAATTTATCCCAAGGCCGTAGACATGGAGTCAACATTGGGGGGGACCAAATCTTCCGGGGTGTCTGGGGGGTCCCAACCCAGAAAAATATCTAAATTTGAAAACTAATTTCCTGCCTCCTAAAATATAAAAACACTTCACTAACGATTGTGATGGACTTTTTTATTTTTTACAACAATGTCTAATCGTGTATTGTATTACATTGTTCTGTTTTTACTTTTTTTTATTTTTTACAACAATGTCTAATCGTGTATTGTATTACATTGTTCTGTTTTTACTTTTTTTTTTACCATTTCCTGTTTCATTGTATGTAATGGCAGAGATTATGGATTAATAAAGAACAACCATAACCACAATCATATCACCAGAAATCTGTGCATTGATTTATATGAAGACAAGTCCAGATATTGTGGCCAAGGTTTTAGCAAATTGTTGTTTTTATTTACATAGCATAGCAATTTTGTTCATAGCAATATATTGGGGCGAACATTTTGAGCATATTTGAATATTGGTGTATCCTCCCCAATATATATTATAATTACGGCCTTGCCACACAGTACATATAAGTGTTAGCTCGTGTGAAGAAGGTGCCCTGCGGATTATTCCGTGATAGGATGGTCAGAGATCGTGACGGCTTGGGGAGGACTTCGCCCCGCAGTGGATTGATCGTGGCTGATGGCATACTTTGATGTCATCACATGCCGTATGGTCCACACTTCTACTTTGTATCTACCGAGGTGGAGTAGGCGAGAGGAAATCGTTGGACCGTTCCACACGTGCGGGTTTAGCGTTGACATAAATTGTATCCATACGATTTTTACATCTGCTTAACTGCCACATTATAAAAGTCATATCGCATGCACTTAAATTCTACCAATCCAGAGGTGGTGGTTAATATTCCATTCTTGCGTATATAGCAGCAGTATGTTCAGGAGCTAAATACCAATGTCGTGGTCTACTGGCCACAACGAGAAGGCTTCAGAAGAGAATATGTATACTTTTGCTTGACTATATGGCCCATACCATTGGAACCTCATTTGCCAGTAAAAATATGACAATTGGGTTTTTACCCTTCTATCTGGCAACAAAACTGATACCTTTTTTACAAGGAGTCATGTTTACATAGACCACAATACCTGCAGTCATAATGCAAACAAAAAACAGGGTAAAAAAACAAGTATTATATGGACCATAGTCTGGGCTTCCATGACCACAATCGACGCGAGCTAAGTCGACACAAAGAGCTGGACGTGTGAACAAGCTGCCACTGTTTCTGCTCGACCATGCGACTGTGTGTTTGTTGTGAAACATTATGGGTAATAACACGCGTAAGTGTTAGCTCACATACGGTATTATCCATTATTTTTAATTAACAAGGCTCCGTGGTTTAGACGGAGTGCTCTTGCCAAAAACATCCGGCCACCCAACAGCGTTTGTTTAGGCATCCTGACTTATGCTGGTGAGACCTCGAGTTTGTTTTCATAAACAAACGCTGCTGGATAATATTGGTCTGGAATGTCAATAGGTGGAAGACATTATATATATTTAACACAGGTCTGAAAATAAACTACAGTTTAGCCACTCACCGATCAGGGAACCAGGTTCTTGTCCGAGTTTTGGGAGGGCGTGTAAGAATGTTTCCCACTGTTTATGTTCAACTTCTTGGGACGCTGTTGGTCGCATTTACACGCTACATTAAATACAAAGTGCAATTAAATACATTGTACCTCTGCCACAATACCTTCATATCCGCCTGCCCGCCGTACCTTTCTTCATTATTGACAACTTGCAGCTCAGCACACGGCAGATGCCTGCGCAGCGCGACTCACGACCTCCTCTTGATACCAAGATCCAGGATGGTCATGTTTATGCGCCGCTTCTCGGTGGCAGCCCCAACAGTCTGGAACGATGTCCCTCTGCACATTCGCAGCATCACCTCAATCGCCTCCTTCAAGAGAGACTTAAAAACTCACCTCTACAATCATGCTTTCGAGCGACTCTGAGCTTGGCTCCGCGCCACTGAGTTGCGGCCACTACGTCTGCAAATTAGCGCGCGTTACAAATTGAACTATTATTATAAATATTATTCATTGTAAAAAAGTCACGTGACTAACGATATATACCCTGTGGATTTATTCACAAATTCGTGGCCGCTGTGGCTTAATATCACTATGATTAGTGGGGGGAGGGGTCCATAATCCCTGATCGCCAAGTGGTCAACAACAAACAGCACTGTTGAAATTGTTATAGATAAGAGTCGAATTGCGCGTCTTGAATTGAGAAAAGGTTATAAGAACTTGGATAAAAAAGATGATGGGGAGGTTATTCCAAAGTCGCGCAGTGCCATGGATAAGGAAGCAGAAAGAGATGTAAGTGTTTGTGACCTGCAACTCGTGCAAATGGTAACACTTGTAAACGTCCTTTTAGCAAACAAAATAACACCCCCGGCGCGGCCACTTCAATGGAGTGTGCTTGACTCGTACACCGAGACTGGGCGCATCTGCTTGCTGTTAATTTGCATGCTGCTGGGATCGTTGTTTTCGTTTGACAGTCGTGCAAGATTAATCACGAAACGGGTGCCTATTTACCTGCGCGCATATAGATGCTGTCATTACACACCGTCGGCGAACACAGCACTCGCCCCTGCCCAGCAGCCTCCACACTTCTTCGTCGTGCATCATTCTGATCACTGTCTTTCTCCGGATTGTAAGACGCCCCGGAAAGTCAGACGCATCAAGGAAGCGCGTTCGCAGTGTCAAACAAACACATTCCTGCGGAGGGAGTTGGTAGGAACGTTGGGTTGCTCGGTCAATGGCCAGGGTCAACGGCGGCGTGGTGTATTCCGCAAATATGCCCGACTGTGAGGGCGGGCACAAGCCGGCGTGAGTAGGTTAAACGTTGAGTTTTGTAAGGGCACCACGGGGTGACCAGCCCCTCTCCACCCAGCCCCACCCCTCCCACCCCACACCCAGCCCCACCCTCCCCACCCAGCCCCTCCCCACCCTCCCCACCCTCCCCACCCAGCCCCTCCCTCCCACCACCCACCCAGCCCCACCCTCCCCACCCAGCCCCTCCCCACCCTTCCCACCCAGCCCCTCCCCACCCAGCCCCTCTCCACCCAGCCCCTCCCCTTCCCACCCTCCCCACCCAGCCCCTCCCCACCCTCCCCACCCTCCCCACCCAGCCCCTCCCCACCCCACCCTCCCCTCCCCACCCAGCCACTCCCTCCCCACCCAGCCCCTCCCTGCACGACGGACGGACGGACACAATAATCTCCTGTGGGCTGGTGTAACCAGGAGGTTCATACCAGTAAAAATGCGATACAAACCTGCTCACACATGGACACACTCCTACCGGACCTACCGGATTATAAGACGCACTCCCCCCCCCCCCCCCCCCCAACGTTTGCTTAAAATACAGCAGGGGGAAATGCGTCTCAGAATCTGGAGAATTACGGTCATTGTGGTGGTTGGGGGGGGGACGCAGTCCTTGTTTTCCAATTAATGAGCACATGGCTAAGTAGGGAAAGCTCCACTTTGCTGCGGGCTATTAAAGGGACTGTCACTGCGCGAGTGTAATAATTATTCGTACATGATGGCTCGCGAATTGGATGGACTTCACATGGTCCAGGCTTACAAATTGCTCCCGGGAGTATTTTTTGTGTGTGTGTGTCGAATGATGGCTTAATGGTGGTGCTGTAAATGACGAAATGAAGAAGCCACATTCACGACCCGTTGTTTTTTTTTTCAGTTTGTGATAAATGTACGAGGCAATTACTCAACTAATAAATGGCTCTAAAGTTAATTGCAACATTTTAATGTGTGACTTTAACGGGGGGGGGGGGGTGGTAGGGAAAAAGGTGCAGACACGAGAAGGTGTTTCGTAATTTTAGCATTTGAATGAGGAACGAGAGAAGTGAACGTCGACTTCATATCTCAGCCAGCAAAGACCTGTTTTATTTTCCCCCCATGGACAAAAAATAAAATACTCCGAATAAAAACGTAATTGGCCAAGCACCTCCCACAGTGAAAATTTCTGCGAGGCTATTGTGAGTAAACACAGCAAATATTCTCACACAAAATACACGGTAAACAAACTGCCCTTCAAATTACACCTGTGGGTGCTAGCACACAATCACCACCTTCCCAGATTGTTTAAAAGTTTTAACATCAAGTCGAAAAACAATTTTAACTTTTTAAATCACTACTTTTCGAATGTGCTCGAAGATCACTTTCAGCATATGGCTGGTGACCGAAATGGGCAACACTGGAGTTTTTTTGTAAAGTTTCTTCAAGCTCAAACTCTTAGTTTTTTCGGTAAAGACACGTAGGTAAAAAATGAAATTCAAATTAATAAAAATAAAATGATAAAAATCACGACGTTTCGGAGACAACACAAGTCTCCGTCATCAGGTGGGACCGTCACAGCCATTATTTTATTTTTTTATTAATTTTAATTTCATTTTTTATCTACGTGACTTTACCGAAAAAACTAAGAGTATGAATCCTTGCAGTCACGAAAGCTTCAAATCTAGAATTTCTTCAAGCTCCTCAGGCCAACAACAAACCTCACATTTGCAAATGCTGGAGCCCAAAGTGAAAGATGATATGGAGTGACAATCATCTGCAACCATGATGTGTTTCTGCAGGTGGAGACTGTGCTTGATCTCGCGGGCTGATGGTTTTGGTTGGCTGCCAAGTTGAACCTTCATGTCCACATTGCAGAGACGACAGCTGCAACCTTCGCCCCCTCCCACGCCCATACACGCACCACACCCAGTATTATGAAAATATAATAGACGTCGTTGAGGCTCAATGATAATTTAAATTGTATATTGCTCTTGATTTGAACCTTTCGTGACTGCAGAAATCCATACTCTTTGGTTCTTTCGGTAAAGTCACGTAGGTAGAAAAAAATAATAGATAACGACGCTTCGGTCGAAACACAAGCGTCCGTCACCTGAAGACGGACGCTTGTGTTGCGACCGAAACGTCGTGATCTGTTCTTTTTTCTACCTAAGTGACTTTGCCGAAAGAACCAAAGAGTATGTTGCTGTGATGCTATCTGGGGCGGTGATGCGGTTGCGGTTGGTATGCTACGAACAAAGGTGGCCACGGGTTTGATACCCGCTCACAGCGCACATCAGTGGCGCGTGATATTTGAAATAGTCCCGGATACCGCTCTCCACCTTAAACAAAACCACATTGACCTGCGTGGTGAAGTATGGTCAGACAGCCTACGGTACATGACTGAACAGCTTTGGAGAGTTATTCCTTCATTAAGCGGTGCATTGACAGAGGGCTGTACATTTAGTGCCACTCAGCCCAGGTGGCACCGTGAGAAAGTTGATGGACTCTAGACCAGTGGTGCTTCTTATTCTTCTTAACATGGGGTGCACGCTGCACTCCCTGGGCTTGCGAGATTCCCTTTCTGGGGGTGCGAGACATGGACAGATTTTTGTTCGAAGATAAATAATCCAAAACATAAATGAAGCACGGGGACGTAAGTAAAACTACTTTGTTTCATCAAACCTGTGTGTTTATGAACATTATATTTTTAAATGATGAGGATTGAGAACCAAAGGGGTGCAAGGCTGCTTTAAAGGTTAAGAACCACTGCTAAACAAAAAAATATCGGAAGTTTGAATCCTAGCTGGAGGTCACCAAAACCCATCATGCGTGTGGAGTCTCTTCGCCACTTTATTGGTGGGTTATCTCTTGGAGAACAGCCACAACCATGGGAATGTGTCATGACCACCAATGGATCAGGGCCACCAAAGGAGCAAGGAGACCACATGCACGAGTTTTTGTTTTAACTTCGTCGTTCACAGCAAATTCACCTCTCGAAACGGTTTCTCTTCTCGCGTTATATCGTGCACAATAAATGCACCTCCGGTATTAGAGCTGAAGAGAATCATGTTATTAGCTATATACGAAGTAGGCGTGCAATGATGCATCATTTAATCAATTGATATTGATCCTTTAGCTCACGATGCATCATCATATTGCATGTGTAAAAAAAAATCAATGTTTGTTAGAATCATTTATTATCTATGTACAGTGAAGGGTCCACGTGGTTCCACTATGGCCATTCGTTGTTAATTCATTACTAAAGATTCGACTCGAGTCGACCGGCGATACTGAATCGCAACAATTCACGGCATTTGCGAGGCGGGTGAATTCATTATCTTGCACAGCGCCACCATGCAGCTGTGAAAATGATTTTGAATTATTTTTATTAATGTTGTTGGTATTTTGATTTAAAGCTTTCGTGACTGCAGGGATTTATATTCTTGGTTCTTTCGGTAAAGTCACGTAGAAGGGAAAAAATATATATAAAACAATAAAAACAATTCTTGCTGTGGATTTCACACCTGATGATGATTGCTTGTGTTGCAGTCGAAACGTCGTGAGAATTTTATTGTTTTATATTTTTATTATTTTATTATTTCTCTTCTACGTGACTTTACCGAAAGAACCAAGAATATGTTGTTGGTATTGTTTCAATTAAGTTCTGGTCCGCTTTTTTTTTTACAATAGTGTTATCCGCTTTTTTTTAACAATAGTGTTATCCAAATTGTGTGAAACAATGTTGCAAGTTTGTCATTTTCAACTTGTTTAATAATAATCTTAATAACAAAAATAATGGCTCTTCGTGTATAAACAAAACAGAGAGACCGAGACAAAGAAGTCACTGTTTAAGCAGCATGATTGTTACAAAAACCAACATTTCCAGCAGCCGTCAAATTGTATTTACACTCGACAACATGTAACACCAATAAACACAGCATATGTACAAAGTGTCCATGTTTTTTGCAACACTTATTCTAATTATACACAATAAACAGAAGCTGCAGTTGGTGTAAACACGTCTTTGTTGTTGTTGTTTTTTTTCCTGCAGGCGAGACGGATCAATTATCGGCACAATTTGGTCCTCAGAGGTAATAACCAGCATGTCCAATGGCACACTCACTCCCTTGCGGGGCAAGGACCTTCTAAACATCAGCATACTTGACACTTCTCAAAAAAAACATATGTACATCAATATACAACCGCACAACGGGAGTATGTTAAACGTGTGTGTGTCTGTGTACAATAGTTCAGTCTGAGAGCGAAACAAAGTCACATGAAGAAGGCGTAGCCAAGAGACAACATTATGCGATACACGCCGTTACTTTTGTAGAACCCACCGACACAATAAATTAGACGGATGGTCAAATGCGGTGACCAAAAAAACATATTTCAGACGGCCTTGTAGTGCAAAGCTCTTTGCGTATACAACAAGTGTGTTGCTGTCGTTGTTCTCCGTCGCTTCCTTTTCCATTTGTTCTGTTGTTCTCATTGTCCTTTGCCTTCAGTACGCGCCGGCCGCACTCCGCCCCCCTTCCACCGAGGACGTGACTCACACTTCGCAAGCCAAGCACAAGGACGGCAACAACAACCGCCGTTGGCCACTGAAGCGGCGGTGGCGTCACCACGGCGCGTGGGCCAGGCTAGGTGCACCAAGAGGCCACGTGAAGTGTCCAAGGCTCGCTGCTGGCAGGAGGTCACGGGACAAGACCCAGGTGCCGTGGGTTGACTGACTTTGAGATGACTGGCGGATGCACCACCTCTGCCACCTCGCTGTTGTGAGCGCCGCTCCTCCGCCCCCCGTTGTTGTTGCTGGAGGGCGACTGCCTCCGACTGCCCAGGAGCAGCGTCCTTCACGAGCCTCCTCCACAGAGGCTGATCTTGACATGGCTGGTACCAGCCATCGGCAAGTCCAATCAGATCCACATTCTTCTGTACCGTATCAGTTCATCTCTTCTCTAGCCCGTGCCACGTCCGTTTATCCCTCTCCATTCAGACAAACAGAAGCTTATTTTAGCATTCTGTGGCTGGGCATGCGGGTTACATGACCCAGTCAATGCAGCCGGAGGAGCTCAGCGATGGGGCTGTGTGCACATGCACACTCTCGTCCCATCATTGGAAGTGAGCCAACATAACAAACTGCCCCCCACCCCACCGAGCTGACTCACGATTACACCAAGGACAATATGCCTTCCGAAACCATGGAATTGAAATGGAGTCTTACCGATGAACAAGATGCCATTAATATGTTAATGCACCCTTCCTAAAGGCCAAATAATGTAGTTCTGCAGGCGAAAAGGCAGGATATTCGTGATGATGAAGTGATGTTTCAGTTTAACACCTGGGTTGGGCAAGGCTCTCATTATTACGGTACGGTGAATGATAACGCAGAGCATTTTCGCACGTGGTTTTTTTTTGCTGCAGCGACTGCAAAAAAAACGACTCTGCTGCCCGTTTTTAAATGAAGCGATGAACAAAGTGTTTTACTGCGTGGAAGCAACGGGTTTGTTTTTTGCAGATTAATAAAGTGAACGCGTGCACGCACTGCTGTTGTACGAATCGCGGCTGCATTGGGAAGGCAATGGCAGTAAATTATTAGATAATAATATTATCTAATAATAATTTATGTTACCGAGATTGGGGATTTGCAGCGGCATTTATAGCCCGCAGACAATATTTCACCACGATTGCGCAAAACGGGCACAAACACAGATTTAGAATAATCTCACGGGGAAATACGAGGCACAGTTTGAAGCTAACGCTTGCTTGGAGAAGTATGACCCACACATTGGCTGTTTAGATGACACCGAATGCTGAGAAATATTTGGATGCGTAATAAATATACAACGTATGCACATAATCTGCTGTTAGGAGGATAGGACGTTAAATTGAATTTATCTTGGTAATATTGTGACATGTAAATAATTGGTCACCTTACTTGCTTTAACCAATTAGGTAGCAAGAGCAAACTCTAATGTTTATGTCCTGTATATGAGCGATGAGTTTCACATTTTATTTTAATTGAAGAATAATTTCAGATCTTTTCCAAATGTTCGAATAATTTACTTATTACATACCAAGTATTCCCGCTAACGATAGGGACGTCTCACACCATGCCACGTGGCATTGCTTTTAGGCGGCAAGAGTGTGGACGTGACGTCGAGTTTTTCAGATCGTCTGACATTTCGTATCAAGGCTCTGTCCTCCCAGATTATCGGCAAATCGGGGGACATTCCGAGCGTAAATGAATCTCATTGAATGCAAACAAAAAAAATTATCCAGGCGCTTGATGTGGTGTCAGTAGGCAAAATTGAAAAATATGTAACATTTCACTCTCACACCACAGTATCTGCAGCACTTCCTTGTCAATGCCTCACAAACACGCGTTCAACGATATAAAATACTGCAGAAACAACAGAAGTGCTCCCAGCAATAGATGGGGGGGGGGGGGCACTTTATCATGGCATCGCATTCCATTGCATGTCCTGCAACCTATTACACCCCAAATTAATATTATATCAACCAGATGGGGAATTATTTGCATTAGTCCTATTCCTAATTATCATTGGAGGTCTCGGAAAAGACAAAAACAGAGCAGTGGGTGACACTTCATATAATTATGCCGTTTTTAGCGCGAGTTTCAACTACCGAGCTGGCAGATGGAATCGAACGGGCGACCCCCTCTGGGTCGTGCGCTAACCATTATACCACGGCAGCATCCAGACTGCTACGAGCCGAAGACTTAAACACGTCAAGCTTCAGAAGCATGAAATGCCAAGACGACAACATTACGTGACCAAGCGGGGACCGTGTGCGTTACGTAGGCATCGTGAGAAGCACCTTGGTTCCAACAGGTGTGCAAGACGGGACTCGGTTGAAACGTGAGTTCCACTTGTAAAAAAAAAAAACTCCGTTGTTAACATCAACAATTGTACTGCTCAATCGATAATGATTTAAGTGTTTCTGAGGCATCCCTCCCCTGCAGGCACAGTAACCTGTTGCCATTCATCAAGCGTGTACGTGTGCGTGCGTGTACGTGTGCGTGCATCTATTATTGGGATGATGGGGCTGCATTAGTTGGGTGACGTGCTCTGTCCGTGCGTCCTTTCTCAGGGACCGATTTGTGCCAATGTTATACAAATCTTTTGTGTTACACTCATCAGAGAATCTAGCGCATATCATAGGCTATATTGATTTGAAGCTTTCGTGACTGCAGGAATCCATACTCTTTGGTTCTTTACCGAAAGAACTATATTTCATCAAATTCAAATAGCAACAAAAGAAAAAGTTCTTTTCAGAGCACAGCCACGATGTTTACTTTTTAGCGTGCACCTAAAAAAGTAAACATCAACAAATCAAACACATGTATTAGCTTCCTATTACATGATGTGTACTGGTCTTTTCGGACTGCGATCAGCTGCTGGCACGTCGACTGTAGGAGAGCAGCAGCGAATGCACTCGCAAGTCGATGCTTTCAAAGACAATCAACAACGGGGCAGCACCTTCCGTATAAACATCTCCAATATTTACCACAAACAACAACAACAGTGCACGGCACTGCAAAAGTCATGGCAAGACGACAAAGCCACCGGTCGCTTCTCGAGTAGGTAGCTGTGACATGGCAAGGCAACGGGCACGGGCGAGGAGCTGGGAGCGGAGGGGCTGAGGGGCGAGGGGAAGAGGTGGGATGGGATGCGAAGGGAAGGACAGAGCAGGGTTTGGGCAAGGGAGAGAAGGGCAGGCGAGGGGATTGGAGGCGAGGCCAGGGGGTGGAATGAGATGGGACGCGAGGGGATGTGAGAGCAGGGAAGGGCAGGAGAGGCGAGGAGACGAGAGATGATTGGAGGGCAGGCGAGGTGGGGGGAGGGCTAAGGAGGGGGAGGAGGAGGGCAAGGCAGGCGAGGGGCGGCTACAGGACGGTTTCCCGAAGGACGCCCACGTGGCTGTGTGGCCGGCTCTGCTCGTCCGACCGCTGCCGCCGGCCCTCCAGGCCCGGCTCGCTGAGGTCCCCGCAGCTCCGGGGAGACGTGGCGCCAGCCCGACCGTCCCGCCGTGGGGAAAGGGGGCTCGTGCGCACCGACTGCGTCTGGGCCATCACCTCATTCATTCACAATTGGCGGAGGGGGGAAAACACGCAGAGAAACATGATAATGCCACGTATAAATATAACGCCACGCTCTTCAGAAAGGTTTTTTTTTTTTGGTGTGATACTGCATTTGGCAGTGGTGCGCAAGCACAAATAACACAAACTCCACACATACGTCAATGGCACTGCCCTAAAAAATAACAATTTTACATTGTTCATCTGGAAACATTCTTAAGGCTCCGTAGTGCATAGCATAGGGCTCCATGGTGTATAGTGTAGTCTCCAACTATTAGTCTGGCCTCTCTGGCTCTCTGCTGTGAAGAAAAGCCATTGCCTGAAGCGCTGCCCAATTTATTTTCTCCTTTTTGGACGGCGATGTTAATCAATGCGTCGAGGTTTTTTTGGTAAGAAATGGTAGGTTGGCTTGAACAGCGCACGTCGCAAAAAAAAAATCACCTTGGGATGGGGCGATTAAAATTGTTACACCCCCAGTGATAGCACGCGTGTGTTAGACACATTGCAATGTTATACACATTGCTGCAGTAAACATTTACTATTTTGTCACAACATAAACAGAGACAGGGAAAGGGTCACATGGATTTCAGAACGTACCCAATTTGCAAGCATCACATCGACTGTCATGTATGTGTAAAGACTGTGTCAGCAAGTCTCGACAGGGAGTCAGCGAGGCTGGATGCAAAGACAAGGCGCCAGCAAGTGTGGAGGATCTTGGTTGGGGAATTCCCCAGAGTGTCCAAAATAGACGGCTGGGAAAATTCCCCCGGAGAATCCACGAGGATAAAAGCAGGGCAAGAAGGCATGTTCGGGGCTGTCGAGAGGGACTCGGGCCGTCGTCGCTGTCTTCACGTCGTCGCTGTCTGCTCGGTCATACGATCTCCACGTCGGCACTATCTCATGACGACGTGGTCCTAAGCTACATCACGTGCAATAAAAGAAACCTCTACAGCTCGAGTCCGGAGTCGTTACATATGTATATTGATGATGATGTGCATCGTCGGGTGTAGCTGCACATCGACGAACTTAGTGTGTGATAACCAACTCCAGACTGGTGCGTAGTACTCTGCCATTCAGTATGTATGTGCTTTGAACTTCTTTCGCACCGTACGTAGCCAACCGTGTGCTAATCGGAGGTGCGGGGGAAGGACAACAAATTAAACACAAAGAGCAGTTTCTAAAGAAGAGTGGATGAGCTTGGGCAGGACACGTCACTCGAAGCGATGATGGCCGGCGTCTGAGACTAGAGAAGAGGGTTGACAGCCCAAGGGAGTGACCTCATCCGAGATTACATCTACAGGGACTCCTCTACTTACGAACATTCGACTTACGAACTTTCAGAGATACGAACAACCCTGTCCGTATGTCCAGTTGCCTGTTCGGATAGAGAGTCGTAAGTTAACAACCGCCTCACAATAGATGGCAATGGTGGCATCTACATCTGCAGAACATGAAGAACCAGTGGCATCTACATCTCCAGGAGATTATACAACTTTTAAAGCCATTCCCCGTGTTTGGTGTACACGCCGTACAACATGTTTGGAATCGACGGAAGTAAAGTTGGACTTATGAACAAATCGACTTACGAACAGATCTCTGGAACCTAACTCGTTCATAAGTAGAGGAGTCCCTGTACTGTTGAGTCGGAGCGAAGGAATCGGATTGTTTGGAGGTGCGGGGTGGAGCGTCAATATCGCAGGACCCATGAGATATGGCGACGGCTGATGTAGGCCTTCATTGAGCCGTGGATTCTTAACGGCTGATAGGTGATTCGAAATACACCCACTCGTCCTACCTTCTATTTATTCACTTTTTTACATGTCTTAAGATCACTTTCATTCGTTCAATCCTGTAAGTGCACTTTTTGTTATAAGTAAATTACTGCTTTGGTCTACGGCAAACTGCAGAAAGAAAATACACCCCTATCACGTTGGGGATTTCAATGCACACAGTATATTCAATAGATAACGATTCCATTCCAGGGCCCAGGCTGTTTATTCCATTGGCTCTCTGCCACTTTATGCATGTCCACGAGAGTCTTGTTTTTATAAGCATGGCTCAAGTAAACAATGAAATCGATTTAAAATCAAATTAAGAAATGTATGACGACACTGTAGGGTTTCACAGTCGCCGGTTATTAAAATGTGCACATTATAAAGAGGCATTTTTTTCTGATTTCTTTTCACGGAGAAAAATTGCAAATGATTGGAATTTAACTTGTGCCTAGAGCACCGGTTAAAAGCAATCATGGTTGGTAGCATTTCTTTGAAACCTCCTTTGGCCGTTCACATTGAACTGAAAAAATGCAACCGCTCCAAAATGTAATCAAAAGAGACAGTGCACGTAATCAGAATTAAACCCATAAGAGACAGAAAAAAAAGTGCAGTGCATTTATCAGTGCAATCAATTAGAAGAGTTGAAAATAAGCAGGCCTGATCTGCAATCATTAAATTATATTTGAGGTGTGGATTTTTTTGCAATTGTCAATAACCTAAGGTATTTTTATGAATGTTAAAGATTACGGATGCTATATATGAAGCTAATGCTTTGATCTCGTCAGCAAAAAAAGATGTCCTACTTTGACATTCAACACGTGAGAAGCAAATCTATTAAATGTTCACCGACTGCTCCCGTTTGATTTTTTTCCAGACAATCAGAACTATAGAATTAAGACCAACGTACACAGATCTTCAAATCCCTCTGGGGTATTGTCTCAACCCATCAGCTCTCTGGGGTCAAGAAAATTAGGACCGTTTTTGTTTTTGGGGGGCATCAACATTGGTTGTTATTAGGAGGAGATTGAAGCCTGGCATTCACATGGAATTCCCACCGCTGGCTCAGGACCACCAGCAGAGATGAGCACCACCCAGTACTCATTTGAGAATAAAAACTCTGAATGAAATACATCCGTCTTAGCATCGCAACGCGCCAGGAATGTGTGACCAATTCTCCTTCACGCTGACTCGGTGTCATGGCGGCAAGCTGCCCTCCGGTCGGTCTGGAGCTCTACAATGTCCTCTCGGACGTGTTCCATGCCGAAGCGACATCGAACACAGCGGGTAACGTCCACTGCATTGCTCTCCACTTCGTACCACGTCGTTTCCGAGGTTCCTACCTGATCGAGGACGCTGGCGCTGAGGATCGCCTCCTCCATGTGCCTCTCGTCCGACGCGATCACAGACTTGATGTCGTTGACCACGTGACGTACGTCGGGCGGCAGGTCACCGCTGGAGCTCTCGAGGAAGCGAGACACGAGGATCTTGGTGTCCTGGTAGGTTTTCAGGTCCACGAGCGAGCGAGGCCGCTCCCTGGGAGCCTCCAGCGTTGGACTCGTTCGAGAGGACTGTGCAGAGCCCGTGCCGGCGTTCCGGACTCCCGGCTCGGACGGGCGGATGTCGTCAAGCGCGTCGCAGCAGAGTCTCTCTTCTCCGTCCACGTTAGGGGATAGCGAGTCGGAGCTCAACTGGCCACCTCTGTCTGGAAAACGAGAACGCCGCGTGAAACGCTGCTGAGGCTGCGCTGTGCGGCTCGTCGACGTGCTTCAAAAGGGTTGTAGAGAGTGTTGTTCGGCAGGATGTCCGACGTTTCGCACAAGAAGCATGCGGAGCGAAACATCAGACATCGTAGCAGCGGACGTAATTTCAGCTGGAGCTGTGCGGAGCTAAACTCCAGAAAATATTTGTTCAGAGCATATTTCCACAACATTATCTGGCGCACCCCCTAATTTATGACCCTCCACCACTCTCCAACCTCAGGCCATTTGGGCCCAGAAAATATTCAATGGGAAATTAGGCCCTGACATCATGTCAAAGAGCATGCAGTACAACCCAGAAAACACATCGGTGAGCTATACTGCCGTCATTTGTTTAAATTATGTGGAAACAGTGACGTAGATTGTACGTGTGTGTGTGTAGATTTGTGTGGTACGCTCAAGGAGAAGAAGGTAACAATGCACATAACAAAGGAGCACAAAGGACGCATTGTATAGACCGAACACAACTCTTACTTTGTAGCTTCCACATTTGCGGAAACCCGCCTCTCTACTTTGAGCAAACAACACTGACAAGGAACAAGGGTCATTTAAAATATATAATCCATTTTTTTTACTCTGAAAAAAGGGCTTTCACAAAGTAAACTGTCAAAACTTGTTGTATTCTTTAGAGGAATTAAGCTAACATAATCCTAAGCAATCAACCAAAATCCACAATTAAATGAACACATCTTCCCAGAGGAACTTAAAAAAAACACACACATGTGTTTGCTATTGCTATTCAAGCACAACATCGAGAGTAAATAAGCAAAATGCGGTTCTTGTTTCAGTGCCAAATCTCCGTTTGTGCATTAGGCTTTCTCCAATTAAGCTGCTCACCCAACCAACCACAACGACAGCATCTGGCAGGGTGGCCCAGACTTGGAGCTAATGATCCTCCTGCAGGCTCACCACCCAGACCGCTTGATAAATGGCTATGCAACCTGCCCAGAGATGGGCACATTTAAACCCGACTCTAAAGGGCATAAATGGAGCGGAAAGTATGTGCATTAGCTCATATTGGAAAGTCAACAATTACGCACAATGGCATTGGTTGGGTGGGGGAGCCAAGCGCATGGCAATTCTTCAGGAAAGAAGTAACCGATTCATGGAAGTATTTTCTTTTCTTACCCCAGGGATATGAACTCTGATGTCTACTTGAAGATACATTTCAGTGGCAAAGGTCATTCAAACGGTTTTCACTCTTGCAAATTCAATAATAATAACAATAACTATACTCTTGAGGCCGACGCTCATTCCGTGCATTTGTAACGCACACGTCCATTCTAGATGTTGAATTGGAATCTCGGAAAGAAAGAAGACACACACACACACATTTCCACATTTTCTCTTTTTTAAAAGAGGCCCTACGTCTTCAACTTGTTTTTAAATCGCTAATGACACATAACTCATCTGAATCGTAATAAAAAGCCAAAACGGCCAACTCGTGTTCATGTTGCGAACGACAAAGGCCAGCACAATTCAATCATCTCTCGGTTAATCACCCACTGCCCTGCGCCATCTCCCATCTCTTTAGAGGGCGGGTCGTGGCGGAGGAGGGGGGGATACGACGTCTGATTGATGTCTTCTGGGGCCTCATTAATCACGCTTAAAAGTATCTGGTTCTCGCGAGCCATTAGCCTTGCCACTGACTGCCACGGCGGAGAGGAGGGGAAAACGAGCTCGTCCAGTCCTCCGTGCCACTGTTATGATATTCGGCCACCTGATCCCCCCTTGGAATTCAATACGCGACTTACAGTCAGGAATGGAGCTTTTCACAGACGTCTGAAATGACTGCAGGGTTTTTTTTTCTTTCTACGTGCCCACTTCAATGAACCAATACGCGGTTTAATTTTATGCGTTAGGAGGAAAGGGCCAATGGTGAATGTACATCTAAACCTTTGAATTCCGCTTACGGATTACATTTGCATCGAGGTATGCACCGCAGATCAAATATCGAGAGATTATATGAAAGCAAATGTAAGTTACGGATTGCAGGATTGAAAACTCGCTGTGAATTAAACAATAGGTTGCTTTTCTGTTTATTCCTGCAGGGAGAAAGAGTATGCCGTGTCTTTGTATGCACTGTATGGGTGGAGCAGTAGCTCGCTCACTGCACTTTGAATCTTGTGACCCGAGTTCGATTCCCAGATGCAGATAACTCAGTGGGGACTAATATGTAAATCTGTACGGGCACCACCCCCCCCGCCCCACTTCTCTATGAACCCACACTGAAAATGATGGTGAAATATGGTCAAACATCCCCCACGACCGAACAGCTTGATCAATGGCCATGAATTAAAAGGAAGAATGTGCACGTTCTGTGTAACAAAATAACGGCCCAAACGTTGGTACTAGATCCTGCTTGCGTGAAATATTTCAAAATTATCCGATATTGTTAAATTCAAATATGCAAATAAAAAAACTAAATACCGAACGTGCGTAAAGAAGCATGGGGAGATGCATCCGTGGAATTAAATGACAACATATGCCTCGTTGAAGATAACATTTCAAAACTGTTGAGAAAAGTAAGTGGGCATGTGCAGCAGAAGCCACAAGAATGGATGATGGTCGAAGGTCAAAGAATAATAACAGAACGGTGGCCAAGGGATGGAACATGTCTGAGTGTTCGTCCTCCGGGGAGATGGAGCCATACAAATCAAATCTTGTACATGTGCTGGTTAGATTGTTGCATTGCTGGATCATGGGAGGCTGACGATAATAAAATATTATAAACACTTTGCATTAAATCATCTCTTTTATCGTTGAAAATCTGCAGGCAAATTCTACATATTGTTTCCGCGTTGCCGCGTTAATGAAAATTTACCGTGAAACGTTCATGAATCGACGACAGAAAGCACGCACACAGCGGCACACTTAATCCTAGCTTCCTGAACACTTGCTGCTCACAACCCTGAGCAATTAATAAAGTCACAACTGTTTGTATCCGCGCGCAGTACAGGGTGTGCCTCCTCTTCGTCCGCACGTTACACTGCCACGTGTACACAGTGGACAGCATATGGCCACTCTCGAGCGATTTGTAAATATTCAACACGCGTTAGACGCGGGCACGCGCTCTCTCGTGTGTTTACGACACGTGGTCGTTGGCTATCACTCGCGGGATAACGAGTACATTTTAAAGGGTTCAACTTACACGGGCGTGAAACTCGCAGAGCATAGTCCACACATTGTTAACCTTGCAGCCGCATTCCGTTAACGGTCATTAAGCCCTATCAATCAATCAGTCGGTGCAGCGGTTAAATGCAGCCCGTGTCTATAGGGCATAAAGCTGTCGGGCACCTGTTGGGCTCACTTAAGCAGGTCCCAAAATTAACCAACAGGCAAAGGCTGTGTTAGTAATTTGTAGTTTGCCTTCACGCCCACTCGTTCGACCTACCCCACAAAGGCTCTCCATATGAAAGTGACATTCATTTGCGTGTCTTACTCGTAGAGTAACTGCAATCGGGATTCACTACACTTCCATCCCCTTTTTCTTCTGGTTCTCGAGTCACGGCCCTTAACAAAAAAAATGTTCGATTCGAAATTCGTCCAAAACCTCCAGAATCTATGCCGAGATTACAAAAATAATGTTTTTAAATATTTCCCCCCAATTTGTTGGCTGGAGTAGGATCGAATATCAACGTTTTTAGTATTTAATATCTGACATTTCCGTTGAACTGGGTTTAAAAATGCAAAGGTAAGAAAACCAAACTGGCCCAAAAATGTTCTCAATTGGAAGCATAGAGCGAACAATATTTGCATGAGAACTTTCAGCATTTTAGGACATTGAGAACATCATGAGGTGAAATGTTAACTCCCTCGCCTGGTATACAGGAAGTCGTGGGTTCGATCCCGACCCTGACGTCTGTATATCTGGAGTTCTCCCTGTGGTCATGTGGATTTTTCTCGAGGCTCTCCGGGTTTTCTCTCCACATTTAGAAACATGCGTTTAGAGTATTTGGCTGCTATAAATTTCCAAATGATCAGCCACTTCGTTGAGCTATCATTTGTGGCCAGGTCGCTTCTGAAAAAAGCTAATATCAGACTGGGCCTTACCTGGTAAAATATAAAAAAATGTTTAGTTTATTTATCTCAGTAACATGCGCAGACAGTTTGACACAGGGAATTTCTCACCACACTTCACGCCGTAGAGTGGTAATTAGTGAAGCGGGTAAGGCCCTGGGAATGATCCAGACATCAGTTTCCACTGCTGATCTTCTCCATGGCTGGGAATTGACCTTGGATTGCTGGGTTCACAATGCAGGACATTAACCAATGCGCCACCACTCCACCCCCTATATATTTACTGCAGCCCGTTGTCAATTCATTAGTAAATGAGGGCCTATCCAGGCTGTGTCGGTTATAAGGGTTATTTAACCACACTGAAGATTACTTTAGCCACTTCGTTCGCACACATTCTAATGTTTACGAGCACATGTATCCATTTGCTAATTTTCAAGAGCTGACAGTAACTAATGTGCATGCCAAAGTGTTTATTTTTTGGCCGTGCTTTCAGTTTGAAGCGTGCCCAACATTGTATAGGCATGTGTTTCATACGTTTTGACACGGCCCTGTAAGTTCGTAATTTGGGAAACAAATGTTTCAGTTAATCTAGGCTCTGTGACTTGTTCCATCAGATCGCAGCATGGCAAACACACGCTGCCTGCCACATGGAATATTTTAAAATAAACAAAAAATACTGCTCCCGGACTCTCAGTTTCCAATATTATAGTGCAGCACTTTTCAAGTGAATAACAGTGTACCATCATTCAACACGACAGAGAAACCCTAACCACAAGGCCACTTTCCATTCTCTCCACTGCTTCCAAAGGAATCAGAAAAGCATGGCACATGCAACACACTGTTGGGTTTTCCCCTTTGAGATCAAAGTAAATCCTCAAGACTCTTCCAGAAGGGTCCATCATTGGGATATTTGGAAAATTACTTTTTAAGGACTGATTGAATGTGGGAGGAAACAAGAGTGTCTGGAGCAACATTCACACGTACGACGGGATAATGCTGAGAGGTCCTCACAGATGGGTTCATAAACCCATTTGCTGTCCTGCCATCTTCCTTGCCTCCTTCCAGCCCATCGGATTTGGGAATATCACAAACTTACAAGAGCGACCAATTATTGCCTCGGAAAGCATGCATGTGTAGCGACATAGAATTGGTCACTACGTAGCATAGCGCTTGCTGCTGGCAGGGAAGGGGATCTGCAGAGTGAAGAAGCCCTGACTGACAGCAGGTCACGTGACGGACCCGAGAGGGATCTAGGGTAAAGGTTACGGAGGGGACGAGTCGAGAGCTCCGCTCGTAGGTTCCAGAAGGGGGGCGTGGCCCCACTCCGACACGGCCACGCTGACAGGATAAAAGGGGACCCCGAGCGGGGAATCGGGGCTGTCGTTGGGAGTGGGATCCCCTCGCCGTCGTCGTCGCTGCTGTCGCCGTCCACTTGGTAACTGCGCTGCTAGCAGCAGCTGGCTCTCTTAGTTCAGCGCCGTCAGTGTCGGACGGCGAGCAACCAGTATAGATGTGTGTTTAAGCGAGAGACAGCGTTGTGTAACAGCAGAGAGTGTGTAGCAGTGTGCTCGGTGTTTAATTAAAGAATTGCCACCAAGAAGTTACGTCTCCAAGTTAGTCACTACACATGCACCACCATGCCAAGATTGTGTAACTGCCTAAAATCACACTTTTCAAATCATTTTCCACACCCATTCACTTACCTTCTCAGCTCTAAACAAATTTAAAATTTCTAATCACAGGCCCGAAACGCCAAGCGGCCAGCACCAAACAGCACAATTGAAGGTATGACAGATAAGTGTCAACACATTGCTCGAACTGAGCCAAGCTGAGCAACACTGGACACTGGCGCAGGAAAAGGAATCTCTCACCGGAGTCGGGCTGGGACTCGGCGTTCCTGGACGTCGGCTGCGCTCTACCGCCGCTCCGTCTCCGCCGCTTGGCGTGACCGCGCTCGCCGCGCGCCGTGGCCCGCTTGCTGCGCTGCGCCGGCGCCGCCGCGCCCTTCGGCGCGTCCGCACCGCCACCGCCGCCACTGCCGCTCGGGGGGCTGCTGTCCGGTGAGCTCGGTCGCGGGACGGCGGGCAGAGACGGCGGGACGCCGGCGGCGACGGCGCATCCTCCACCTCCTCCGTGTCTCCCTCTCGCGTGCACTTCCACTGACACCGAAGCATCGCGGCACGGGCTCCCGCCACCCTCGACGCGCGCGGCTCGCTCCGCGACGCCAGTGTCCACGGCGAGGGCCTGCCTCCCCTGCGCGGGGCACGGGCCCCCGAGGCGAAAGTTCTGTCCGGGAAAATCCACGTCGTCGTCGTGCTCGTCGGCCGTGGCGTTCAGGGTTTGCTCTTCCGCAACACAGCGCTGCGGTTGTCTCGTGTCGGTACCGTCCACCACTTCCTCCACAAATGTAACGTCCCGTATCTCGTGCTCCGTGCCGGCGACATTGGTTTCACTGGATGCAGCACGCCTCTCGCCCTCACCGTGCGACGTTCCGTTGGGGGTTTGTAGCGCTTGAACGTCGCCCTCGACGCTGTGAGTCTGAGCCGCGATGGCAATCTGACGCACGTCACCGCCGCCCTCGACGTCCCGGGTTTGCCCGGCGGTCCCGACGCTCACGCTCTGCCCTATGAGCCCGCTGTGGCGTTTGGTGGGCCTCCAGTTCTGAGCGTCGTCCACCGCGTCCGTTTTGCCGGCGCGTTTCCCTTCCTGCACTGGCTGCGAGATGGAGATCACCTCCACGTGGTGACTGATGGCCGCCCTGCGGGCCTGGCTACGCCGGGATCCAAAGTGCCTGCCAGTGGCGTGGCGAGCCAGGGCCAGGCCGCTCTCCTGGCTCTGAGGTCGGCCGCGCCCATGAGGCCTCTGCCGTGCCGGCTCAGAGGGGCCTCCACTGCCGCCGCCGCCGCCCCCGCCGCCACCCCCACCCCCGCCGCCGGTGTCCTCGAGGCTGGACGTGATGGTATCCGGCGCCGTGCCGTGCAGCGCACCGTACATCGGGACGTCCCGCGAGAGAACGAGGGCTCGGCCGCTGAGCGCGCTCGAGTCTTCCGAGAGCCGCCTCTCCGCAACGTTGCCAACCACGTTTCCTGCGCCGGGCCGAAATAAAACTTGAGGTCAAATTCAATGTCGTTTGTCGACATGTGCAGCTACTCACTGACTCAAGTCAAGCGCCGTGAATTTTTCGATCGTTTTTCAATTTGGGTAATCGCGTGCCACTCCCAGCTATATTTTTGTTAACCAATTCCATCAAACAGACCGAAGGGATTGTATTTATGGGAAGGATTCCAGCACGACATTTATGCAAGGCCACATTGTGCCAGCACGCCAAGGTACGCACAAGCCCGCCAATTTGGGCTGTGCGTACATTGGCATAGAGAGTGAATTTAATAAATCGGCGCGCCTCATTTTATCCCGAAGTGGTACTATTACGACTGGCAAATTGCCTTCCAGGAAACGTACTTGGTTTATAAATTTTTCTTCGTCAACGCGTAAACGACACACCCTTGTTACCGAGACACGCGGCACGTACATCTTGCAGCAAATAAACTTTTCTGCGCACAATTAACGCCCGAGCGACAATTTAGAAAAAAAAACATCCAGTTAATTAAAAAGCCGCGCTCCAATTTAATGCCGCTCCAAACGAAGGAGGTTAAAAGTTTTCAAGCTCCAAGCTTTGCACTCCGGAGACCAATTATGGTGTCTCACCGTCGCTTGAGAATCTGCGCGCCTGGGTGCCCGGCTCCCCCGTGCCCGGCTCCAGGCCTTGCGTGAGAACGGCCGCTTGATGGATCACATCCGGCTGCTCAAGGGTGAGAAAACGACCTGTCACCTTCCGAGCAGGGGGGGGGGGGAGAACCTGTGTGATGCGATTGCACAGCTCCCGCCCCCCCCCCACTTCCACTTCCACCCTCTCCACCCCCCACACCCCCTGGAGGCAGCAAGGTGATTACGGCAGGATGCAACGCAGGTCGTTTTGCGAGCCACCCCCGCCCCCCAAGGATGTCAGAGAAGAAAAAAAAAATAACAAACACTCACTATGGCTACATCAGACAAGGCCTTAATGATGCAGCACATCGATGATGCGTGCAGTGCGTAAGGCTTTCGCGGTTAATGCCGTGCAGCTCTCCGGAGCGTTTTCGGTTTTGTGCCGCGTGTTGTTTCGGCACGATGATACGACGTTTCACTCTGCACGCTGGGAGCTTCTTCAGCTCCTTCTTCGGTGTCTGGGGTTGAGCAGCAGGAAGGTGACTTCCTCCCTGGGAGCTGCTCGATTCGGCTGCTGAAGAAGCCCCCAGCGCTCGTAGGTGGCGCCGAACAGCACGCCGTAGTACAACCCGAACAGCACAGCGGAGAGATAGCGGCGAAGACCGCCACTTTCCAAGGAGCTAAGGCACTCGACTACCCTGTTATTAACTACCTGGTCGCACATTGAGAGAATAAATTCACTTGACACTTTGATGGCAATCTCAAGTGAGGAGTCACACTGCCATGTAGGCTTGATGAGAGAATTCAATAGGCTAATCAAGCGATGCCATTATTCAATTACAAAAGCTGAATGAGAAATTAAATGTTTAAAAAGAATACTAATGCTGCTACTGCTGCTGCACTAAATTATGAAGCACTGCACTGCATCTATATGGAAATAATAACAGCTACGTCATCATCTATCCACTCCTGGACGAAGGCCTTCACCAGTTGTCATCATCTCTCACGGCGGTCTCGCGATGCAACGATGCGTACAACTCCTGAACGCACAATAAAGTAATCGCTTCATTTCTGCAACAGACGTCCTCTCGGGCTGTTTCCCACCTTCGGCTGCTTCTCCGTCGTTAGTCTCGACCGCTGGCCATGATCTCTTTTAGTGACATTTCCTGCCCAATCCTTCTTGGGGCACAGAAGTGGTGAGATGTTAAATACCTCGTCTGGTATACAGGAGGTCGTAGATCTGATCCCAACCCTGACGCCTGCTGGAAAATTGGAGTTTGCATGTTCCCGCCGTGGTCACAAGGATTTTCTCCGAGTCCTCCAGTTTTTCCCTCCACATTTAGAAACATGCGCTTAGAGTATCGTATTTGGCTGCTATAAAATGTCCACGTGATGATAAGCCACTTCGTTGAGATACCATTTGTGGCCAGGTCACTTCTGCAAAAGAGCTACATAGCTCAGTGGCCCTTACCTAGTAAAAGAACTATTAAATAGTTTAGTTGTATTTTTTATATGTTCTGCAATCCATGTACTCCTGTTCTTTATATGTATACACACAAACTACAAAAATAAGGACCTTTTCACTGGAGTGCCTAAACACATATAACACGTGTGGTAGATTGATTCATATCTCCCCATACCCATAATGGCGACTCTATGAATTGTTGTGAGTCAGGTCCATAATTCAATTCAAGAATTGATTATTTTTAAGAGAGCAGTGAGTGGGTAACTGCCTTTACTGGCTGCAGAGTTGAAATGAACCCATTAGGTACAAAATACGTACGAAACGGAAAATATAAATAACTAACGTGCGCAATCCATTGCGTGGGTCAGGAGCTTATGAACCGGTATTACACGATGAATCTAGGCACCGTTCCACCTCTGCCACTCACATACAAAAGGCCTCCATTGAAAGAGACTCTCACCCACGCCTCGTTTAAATAAAGAATGTATGTCTCTGTCTCTTGGTGACAAACAAAACGATAAAAAAACACAATCCACTGACATAACCTGACAAATAGTTTATGATCGTCACTCATTATGCACATGGGGGAAACAAAGAATGCGTACAACACTCTTGTTTCACATCGTGAATGTGCTAACGGAATTTTATTGCCATTGATGGGGGTCAAACACCTGAGTTAGGGGTCAGGGTCGAGAGGTCATTGCAGCCATTGTCGCTCGACACCGCGAACCCTCTCTCCGTTGCGTCTTCTGATAGATCCCACAACTATTGAGCAGTTGACACCTTGACCCCGAAGTTCCACTTATACAATGGTCCTCTCTTACTATCCCTGGGTCACTGACCTCTGGGTGCCCGCTCCAATTTCTGTCTTTTTCACCTGTCTCCACATGCGGCCCACCCATTACAACCTCCTCCATTCCTCCGAGTTACGGTGACATGATCCTTCCAAGTTGCTTACCCTATCCTGCTATGAAATTCCAAGCATCTTCTGCAAAAAACTGACACTTCCTTTCTGTGTTAAAGTCCACCACTCTGGCAGGTACAAAGCAACGCAAGGCATGAATCATGCCTCACTGCTCCTTCCCACGCCTTTGCCATCACTCTAAATCAGGAGAGGGGGGAATGCCCTTACTTTGGGTGAATGGGACTTTTCAATACCTTTGGCGGGTGACATTAATAACACACACCTAGCGTTATCCAATAATAACACCAAAAAAACCGCGCGTGGCAACCAAGTAAAAAAAAGAGGCCTTTGCAGTGACAGAAGTGGCTGAACGTGCTAAAATTAAAAACGCAGTAGGACTCAATTAATGCGGCTGAGATGCTTTCGGCATTGGATGAATACCTTTCGCGGGCTGTTTCGTAGTCGGAAGGCTTCGTGGCAGCAGATCTCATGAAATTTACAACTGAGGTTTCGTATGGCGTATAAAGCGGGCCAGCCGTATGAACGGAAGACACGGGGTCGTGTGAAGTGAGGTCAGGGGCCCCCTTCGCCCTCCAGGCTCCTGGTCCTCGCCGATCCCCTTTGGCTTCCCAATGCAATGCCTTGCTTCTCGCCCCACACCCCCCTTCCCCGGCTTTCTGTCACAACCCAGCTACGAGCAGGCCTATACCGCATCAAAACTACACCATCACTGACAATAGACCAATTCTTCTTTGAAAATCATGATCATCCCATGCACAAATTGCACAATTGCTGTACAGCGCCTTGGTAAAGGTGCTATATAAATCTCGATAAGACAAGACTAAGATGCTCACAGCGACGGATAAGATATCATTCACGGGCCGTTTCGTGGGGCCGTATGAAGTTAAGCCGAAGGCCACGTGAGAGATGAATACGTGGGCGAGGTTTGTAGAGTCCCCACCGCTGCTGCTGCCGCTGTAAATCCACACGCACACGCACACGGGCCGCGTGGCCTTGGGGCCGACGAAGGCGTACCTGGGTGGTACGGGTCTGGGCAACGACGGCCTCGTATGGGGGCGGCAGCTCCCCGGGATACACGGCCTCGCACCCGACCCGTGGCACGCAGATGTCATAGGGACAGTGGATCAGGTGCAGCCGCGACGTTCTGCCAAAAGATAAACACCAGCTTTTAAAAAGGCACATCGACCGCCCCCGCAAGCAGCAATTACAATTTTGAAAGAAGGTCGGTGGTTTCTGTCTAAAATGAGCACTGAGGCGCAAGTGCTCAGCTCCTGTTCACGGTCCTGAGCCGGTGGTGGAAATTCCACGGTCGAGTCTAGCCTCGGGACCACATCCACTGGTTGACTTCCACGCAAGCACGGCTCATCCACCCACGAAGAATCGAGAGTTAACCCAACGAATGCAGCTGCTGCAATAATGAAACCCACGGAGATACTTGTAACTTTCACGTACGTTGAGAGAGGGCGGTCGGTGGGTTGCGAAAACATCGTCGCATGTGCGAGACACCGATCTACAGGGCTGGCGAGGTGGTCATTAGATAGCAGTCGAGAACGTTGGTTGCTGAGCTCTACAGTACAGACCTTGAGTGTTCCAAGTATCTGTGTGGGTTTCATTCGGGTTATTGTGTCGTGTTTCTTCCTCGCATGCACACATTTCTTCGCGAGAGAAGTGGCCAAACATCCCACCCTCTTGGAAAACAGTCTCGAGACTCAGTGTAATGTTCTTGAATAAATAAATAAGTGGACGCATATATTGAACAAAAAAACAACCCACGAGATCCTCTCCAAAGATGTTCAGCTATTCATCTTGATGAGTCAGAGTTGACGGGATGTCACGCGTTAATTTCAGTGGATCTTATTTCAAATCGCCCTCGTCTGATGACAACGCGGGCATTGTGAAGGCAGCAAAAAAGGAAACGTCTCTGCATCTGCCAGGCATGCACGGGCATGCCGGCTTCACCGAATGCCATTCACTCCGAGACACACAAACTAATCATTCAGACAGCAAGTTCCACTGCAATGTCTAAACACATTGTGCACCAGAAACCCATTCGTACAGTTAATAATATAAAAAAATTAGAATACTTTCATTTTATATACCGTCATTCATGCTGACAGCATCCCACAATGCTCATTCTGCAAAGCCTCAAAACATATTCAAGTATACCCATTGCATTACTTGTAAACTAGATTAGGAGGAGCCAAGAAAATCTGTCTTTGTGCCATGTGTAAGAAAACATAAACATTCTAGATTTAAAGCTTTCATGACTGCAAGGATTCATACTCTTAGGTTTTTTCGGTAAAGTCACCAACGTCACCTACGTGACTTTACCGAAAAAAGAGTATAAAACATAAACACGTTATTTTCATGTTTTGTAAAAAGTAACATTGCGAAGACACAGGAACACTGAAATAACCAGCAGGCGCATGCATTACTGCTATGCTCCGAGTATCCGGTCATCCTCGCAATGCTCTGGTCATATCGAACTATACTAATTAGATTTAACCAGGTAAGGCCCACTGAGCTTTCTAGCTCTTTTTCACAAGTGCCCACAAATGACAGCTGAACGAAGTGACTTATCATCTCTGAATCTGTAGCAGCAAAATACTCTAAATGCACGTTTTTAAATATGGAGAGAAAAACCGGAGAACCCGAAGTAAAATCCACGCGACCACGAGGAAAACATGCAAACTCCAAATATCCAGGCGTCAGGGTCAGGATCGAACACACGACCTCCTGTATACGAGGCGAGGGAGATAACATCCCGTCAGCGCGGCGCGCCCCGAAAACGCGGAGGTCATCTCACCGATTCGCGTCCATCACGGGCGTGTAGGTGTACTCGGGAGGGTAGTAAGGCGGAGGAGGGATGGGCGGCACAAACTCCTCAAAGTCCACCGTCTGGTGCACCAACGAGTTGTGGGTGTTCAAGCAGTCATGCTGGACGTGTGAAGACCGCTGTGGTACAAACTGAGGAGAGCGATATACCCAACATATTTCTTTAATAATCACTCTGACAAATGGCTCATTAATGAAAGGCGTCAAATGGATTTTCATTCAATGCAAAATTATCTTTGAGAGATTGTCACAGCGGTATCTTAATTATTATTGCTCCTAAGTGACATGGTGCAGGATTATTATGAATACGCATCTAAGCATCCGCGATGAAACAAATTGTAACAATTGGAGGTCACGATTCGATCCAAGAATAGAACCTAGCGGCCTGCAGTGGTCACACAAAACGATTAGACGCAACACGCACGAATAATCAATCCTTCATTGAATGCATGTACTCTATAACGAGTAAAGTAAAGGCCTCCGCAAGGGAGATGCTCTAAGAAGGCCATCTCGAGTCTATTTGGCCTAGCCTTCCACACTGGTCAGAACATCTTAGAAGGGGTGGGAGGACTCACACTTCACCCCACCACACGCAACTTGCCGATCGGCTAACTGGGGTGTACTCATTTATACTGCCGGGTGGACGAAGGCCGAGGGTGGGGGGGCATTTAAGAAACTTACACTTAGTTTCAACTGCCGTGCCGAGTAATCACATCGAACCAGCAACCTCAAGATTGTAAGTCCAGTGAGCTAACCCTTCACACCACAGCAGCATCCTCAATACAACACACGTACAATGTATGCCAATAATCGAGTCTTGCTTGCACGATTTAGTCCACGTATTGTAAATTTACAAGTATTTTTTAAGGATGAATCACTTCATCGACAGGTTTCCTCATTAGCCCGGCAGTGCTACTCGCTGCAACGGGACGTAGGCGGGCGAGGGGGCGTGCTGGGAGCAACGCACCATGTGTATGACGTCGGCGGTGATGATCTGCACGCAGCGCATGGCGGTGGCCAGCGCACACACGATGGTGGCCAGGATGGTGAGGGCGCACACGCTGAACAGGAGATCCTGGCGAAGGCACAGGCGGAAGAACAAAACAAAAATCTAACGATCAATTTCATAGGCAGTCGTTCACGCAAATTGCATCTCACAATCGCCGGGGAACCACAGAGACACGAGCCGGAACGGCTGCCGGGCGGTGAGCCGGCGGCAACAATTGCTCCGGAGAAATCTCTACACACGAAGCAGCGGGTCGCTATCGGCCCACGAGGCCTTGCAGGCTCACGACCCTCCGCGTCGACGCGAGCGGTGGCTCGAGCCTCCTCGCCCGCACCTTGAGAGCCAGGCGGATGGTGCTGCAGTCCTGCAGGGGGTTGAGGCGCACCGTCTCGCCCAGGTTGGTGCAGCCGCCGGTCTGCTGCCGCTCGCAGCAGACGCACACGCCGTCATCTCCCGGCTTTACCTGCGTACGGACGGACGGACGAACACGTTATTACTGCGGTGCTGAACTAGCGAAGACCGATTTAACAGCCCACGGCGACAAAGGCAAAGATTCCCCCGTGTAGCCCGATCAGACTGTTGGGGCAAGTGCTGTTAAGGTAGGCCGGCAACGGCACACGAGGGGGTGGGTGGCCAGCTCCATGTCCGGTCGCCTTTGTCTCCCTCGTGGCGATGTTTACACACTAGGTACTCATTTGAGGCTGAGTCGACCTAGGGGAGGCCCAGGTCCGGTTAAGATAATCGTCACTGGTGTTGATCGTCAGCGGGAATCGAACTCAGGCCGCTGGGTGCATCACGCAGCGCACTAACCGCTACACTACTGCTCCCCATAAACAACCCACGGACGTGTGCTCACCAACAGCAGGAAGGCACAACTCCCATCTTGCCTTGCCTGTAGGTCATGTGACCGCCACATGTGCATGGACCGTGCTTTGAGCCCTTCTCTGCTGCTGTTTGTGAGCCGCACACCTTCTGCGTGTGCTGTTAAATCCATTTGTGTCTGGTCTGCACACATCAATTTTATGGGTTTTCTCATCATTTAGATTCGATCGAGCAGTGATATTTGGGCGTGTGGGTGAACGCGCCCCCATGTCCACTGCAGCAGTGGCGCTTACAAAACACACGTAGCAATGAAAGCACTCCGATAATAAAGCGTGTTGCCATAAAAAGCATCGAGGCACTGATATCACTCACGCACGCGTGCGTCAGTGATGCACTCTACACACACGTATAGAGAAAACCCTGATATCATGCTGTTTGAGGAGACCAGATATATTAATTGTAAGAAACATGAATACAATTAATTACAAAACAATTACTAATTACGGCAATGGGTGGTGTTTCGGATGGACATGAAATACGAGATACTAAGAGAAAATACACAGTGCGTGGAGGCGCATTACAATTACATTTTACAGCAAAAAATGCTTTGAGATGATGCAATCGCGTCTATTTTCTTCACACATCCCCACCGTCGTACGACTGTATTGATGTGCGTCACGGCGAGCAACAGCAGCCCCTTCTCTTTCGGCAGCGCAGCATCACTCATTAGCGCTCGATAGATGACTGTTTACTATCGCGTTTCTCATTCGAGCTCGTCCTGAGACTCATCCACAGCCTGCGGGGGAGAGCTCCCCCCCCCCCACCCCTCCTGCGCCACGCGCTCCATTCCTGCCGGGTAAATATGCACGCAGCCCAGAGCATTCATTTTCAGCCGGGATTACCTCCGTCGGATCAACCTCTCATTTGGGATTCTCGAAATACAAACAGGGCGCAGCTGGTCTTTCCCGAGCACCGCTCAAGCCAGGTGCTCCGTGTTGTGCCGCGAAAGCCCTGGGTGCGTGATGGCAGCAGCAGTGGCAGCGGCAGCAGCAGCAGCAGCAGCATTTCCCTCCGCTGACAAGTTAAACCCCTGCTGCTCAAGGACGGCTTATCCACGTGCATTCTGGGTTGAAGCATGTCCCAACACCAGCTCTGTGCGGCGCCACAAGCCTCGAGCCCGCCGCTAGCCTCCTAATCATTGCAACGCCACGATGTTAAAACGCCTCTACAATGCACGCGCTGAGTGTGAACTTGCGAAAAATGAAGACATCATATAAGCAAACGTTTCCTCAATACAACCACTTCAATAGGTGACATCTTATATTCTTGGTTCTTTCGGTAAAGTCACGTAGAAGGGACTTCTACGTGACTTTACCGAAAGAACCAAGAATATGAATCCCAGCAGTCACGAAAGCTTTAAATCGAAATTTAGGTGACATCTGTTTACGTACAACTTTACTTACAGATTTTGTCATTCCTTCGGAAGTAAAATGTGCGAGATAAAAACTAACAAGCAACGATGATCACGCCGCACGTATGTTTGTAAAACGGCCGTTCTCATTTACCACAGAATCGTATATCGTTCGACACACCGTGCGCAGCAGCAGCATTGGCAACGGTGGAAGTGTGCCGATGTACAACGGTAAGGCACGCCAGCACTGCTCAGAACGACCAAAAAGCCTTATACCGGCGCGCGCCTTGCCGGGGCGGTTCCTATTCCTATAGGACGACGTTTCCACAGCGACGGGAGCGGCGGTGAACGTGGGCTTGCAGGACAAATAGCTTTCATTGCACGGGACCTCTACATTTACCTTTCGACCACTGAGTATCGACCGGAATTTCGCGGTGACCCCTAGCCAAGTGGGTTCTCAAGAGCGCGGTTCCCCCGGTACCACCGGGTGGTCTGCGACGGTCCTCAACATTAATTGAGGTAAAACTACGCTGATTAAACTATCCTAACCTCAAGATCTAAACGCCACCCCCACGCCCTCCAAAAAAAAAACCATCATTGCCGCGTTCAACCTTCGATTGGCTACGTACGGTGTGAAAGAAGTTCAACATACATACATACAAACATACATTCTATGAATCATTGTTAGTACTCTTTGATTTTTTTCGGTAAAGTCACGTAGGTAAAAATTTTAATGAAAAAACAACTAAATTTGCAAAATTACTGTGACGGAAGCTTGTGTTGCCTCCGAAACGTCGTGATTTAATTTAGCTGTTTTTTCATTAAAATTCTTACCTACGTGACTTTACCGAAAAAACCAAAGAGTATGAATCAGTGTTAGCAGTTCTGGTATTTAGAGAGAAGTGAATTCGTATTGTCACCAGGAGTGGGGTGGGGTGAGGGGGCTGTGTGGGGCCCGTGGAAATGTTTGCATCGGCTGAGTGGTCCGCTGGCTAAAACACGTTTTGAGAACCGCTGCCCTCAGCCGCTCGCTGTGTGCACCCACCAGCTGGCAGTGCGTGAGCGAGTTGACGAGCTGCGCATTCTGGCACGACAGGATGGAGCCCGCCAGGTTGAGCATGACGCACACGCCGGACAGCAGCGTGAAGAACGTCACCTGGGAAGGGCGGCACCAGTTACACGCACGCATGGGCAGAGACACAGGATGCGTGAAGGCAGTGCGTGGAAAATAAAGCACCGGGCAGGAGGGCAATACCAAATGTTGTATTCGTAACGTATGCTTGCATTTTAGAGCGGGGCTACTCGATTTTAAGACATCGATGACTCGACCGATAAGACAACACGAAAATATTTGGACAAAAGTCTCACCTCTTACCACGTGCGCCGCTGCATGGGAGACAATGGGTGGGTGGGGGGGGGCTTGATGATGTCATCGACATCATCAGTCACGTGGCGCTGGGAGTGTGGCCATTTTTTATTAAACGGCCTTGGTTAATATTGACCACCAAAAAAAAGTCGTCGATTATAAATTTTAGTCGATTACTTTTGATTGAAGCGGCTCATCGGCTCTACATGGGTTTTCCATGCGAGTGGGCGTAATTTATGTGTTGGGGGGGGGAAGTAAGTTCACACCATGGGTTTAGAGTCGGCGTGCGGCTTAATGTTTTACACGGCAAGGATCGAACCGATGTCAACCGTGTGAGCTGTGGCTGGGAATTTAATTAATGTCTCCGGGTTAGTAGCACTACGTCCAAACTACCACTGATCCACACGTACATACACACACACGCTTCCACACCAAGGTAGCTTATGCATCAGTGGGTACCAGGGTGGGAATGATTAATTGATTCTTGGTAACTATTGAGTTGTAAGCTCAAGATACACGCGTCAAAGTGCGTGTGCAAGAATCGATGTTTTCATATGCACCGTGTGTTTATTGGGTTAATGGCACACCTGCAGCCAAGAGACACTACTGTACACTGTAATGTAAAATAATAACATTCTTGAATTTAATTAGGACGCTTAGTCGCAACAATACATTGCATCTCTGGGGTGAGTGAATTATTCTACACCGTGCTACATATATGACTCGGAAACGAACCCAAATCATTAGCTGTGACGGTCCCACCTGAAGACCGAGACTTGTGTTGCCTCCGAAACGTCGTGATTTAATTGAGTTATTTTCATTTATTATTATTTCATTTTATTATTATTTTTGTAACCTACGTGACTTTACCGAAAAAACCTATGAGTATGAATCCTTGCAGTCACGAAAGCTTCAAATCTAGAACAAATCATCAACATTACAGTAGTGAGCGCTCACCACTACACTACCGCTCCCCAACACGAGACAAAGATCCCCCTCCTCTCCCCAGTATAGCCTCAACAGACCGTTGGGGCAAGTGCGGTGAGCGAGTAGCACACCTATGAAGAGCGCAACGGCACACGAAGGCGGGTGGGTGGCCAGCACCATGCACCAACAGCTACGAACCAGTGAGCGCCCATGGATACTGGAGACGGGGGGAGGCGGGGAGAGTGCTGGCAATTATTTTTAATCAATGCAGCAAAGCCGTTTGTGAAGAATCCGCACGGCTGGAAATGTCACAGAGCACAGTCGCCTGCAACGGCCGGTGGCCACCACAACGAGGGCGAGCCGGGCGCGTTAAAAGCGGCCGCTCGCCTCGACGGCAAAGGCAATGGCCGGGGCACGACTTCGGCAGGCAACCAACGCTCCCATCCACCGACGTCTTCCCAGAAGGCTCCACCGACGAGATGTGTGGAGCACCCCGACTGCGATTCCATCGCGGTGCATAAACAATGGGGCGAGATGTGCGGCGAGCACGAAGTGGCCAATCGCGTGTGCGCATGTGTGGGAGGCAAACCAAGCGGGGCTCAGATGAAAATGTCAAAATCTGTATCAGCGGATGCGGTGTTGTTCTTTCCATAACACCCTTCTTCCCTGACCCATGCACGCCCCCGGGTCCCCCGTGGCTGTGCTTTTGTGTGTTGATTAGTTCGTGTGAGAAGCTCCGTTTTCTCTGTCCCGAGATGATTTCTGGTGGATTGCCATTAACGTGCGAAGGCGCGGTCGCAATCCTCATCGCTTTCGCTTTGTGGTGATTATCAATCGGCATTCGTCGCCGCCGCCGCCAAATGAATCCATGCGGTCTCAATCCGGTTTTGGTTAATAACAAGCCTTTGTCGATCTACCGCTGGATGAAAGTCTTACCCATGCTACGTCGATAATATTCTGTGCCTGTACTCTGCTGTGGTGCCCTTAGTTAACCTCCGGTGTAACGCGGCGCGCGCGATTAAATTAATGATTATCGACAGCTCGTCAATCTGCTCTTTGATAAAGGTCGAGCCATGCCGTGCCAATTGTGGGGGTTGCTTGACCATACTTCACCACACTGGTCAGTGCGGGTTTAATGAAGGGCGAGGAGCCAAGGACCAGTTTGAGATCACACTTAGACCGCTGATGTCAACCGATGCCAGAAATTGAACTCAGGGGTCATTGAGTTCACAGCGCAGAGCCTTCACCACTAACCGCCGTGCCACCGCTGACTCCATTACTCATGCACAAATACATCTGTTCGCTCCAAATGTGGCAGACTTCGAAAAAATTTGACAAATTGCTGCATGCATGGCAACGTCACGTTAATTTATTTTAATCAGCAGAAAGGCTGAAACTGTGCCGTCGATCATTTTCATTTTTCTGCCCTCCTTTAATTACAGAAGGCTCAATTATTCCCATGACGGGTTGTAGGAAACGGTGGGAGGAGACGCAAATACATTTGTGAATATTTCACCATATCCTGCATAAAATCGCATTGGGTTTTAGCGCTATTCACTGCACACGCAAAAAAAAAACCCAAATTTAATTATGCTTAGTCTATGGCCAATTTAGCCCTTGCGAGTAAGTAATGGCTTACGAGAGCAGTTAAAAAATACATCAAAAGGAGGTGCGCAGGCAAGGGCACCCAGCAGCAATTCAGCCCAGCGTGAATCCCCTTTTGTTCCCGGGTGACACAGCGAGGGGGGAGGGGGGTCTGCATCGACCGGGCCCCATTCAGCCAATCACCAGCCAACACCAGTGACCACACGAGGCGTTTGGACGTATCGGAAAAAAAATGAGCTGCAGCAGATATTAGAACGTCCATTCCTATCGGCTTTCTGTTACCGAGCATTACATTTTGTTGGGCAATAATCTCATATAAAAAATGATGGAAATTACAGCCCGAGCTTAATTTATTCCGCAGATCTCCGCGCAAGCCTCTCTGAAGTGAGCACATTACAGTGTTGTCATTGCATGCCCTGGGCTGTAGTTAAGTGTGCTCCGTACTTAATCGGCAGACCTTATTTTTAAACGCATCTCTTAAAGATAAATTTCGAGTTGAAACAAAAAAAATGCGCAAACCTTCATTTTGTTCATTTGTTAGCATCTCAGCCCGTGGAAAAATCCATCGTTGTAAGCAAGAGATGTAAGCTATTGCCGTGGTGCCTGCAGGACAGAAGCCTATTTGCATGGTAATGGCATATAATCTACACAGCTGATGCGAATGGAAAGCTGGAATTCCGCAGATAACAGCACGAACAGACAACAGAGAATAACCGTAATGGGTTTTTCTCAAACCATTCTAGCTGCCCGACACCAATTCGACATTTTTTTGGGGCTGGTCATTAGTCAACGCTGCTTTACAATCAAAAGGAATGCTGCCCAATTACCTCTGCCAATAACAAGATGGAGTCAATTACTGGCTCAGCCATGACACAGCCACGGTGTGCAACATCGTTACCGTCATAACTTCCAGGGATCGCAAGCCGTGAACCTGCTTTCTACGCGACATCCGAACCTATACGGCGAGGCGGTGCTGTGTGATCATTTCAAGGGTCAATAATCAAATAAGTATTACTTTGTGGAGTCCCCTAGTATCGGGGGGGGGGGGGGGGGGGGGCTGGGGAGGGCTGACCTCCCCACCCTCCTGTCGAAGGCTCAGCCCCTCTCTTCTAAATTGTACCGTTGAAAGTTTGTTTAAACATTCCCTGTGTCCTGTACCCCACCCCTGTGTGTTTCGTATTCCCCACCGCAGGGTTTACTCTGTGTGAAGTCAGCAGCAGTTATCCCTCCAGCCCCTTCCATCGTCACGGCCAAATCTCCCCACTGGCTCAGGTCCACCAACGGAGATGGGCATCGATGATGCTTGTTTTAGAAGGAGAGGCCCTTTGGCAATTTGTCATGAAGCTAACGTATCCTGCAAGGTGGCTCAGCAGAAGGTTCCAAATTCAAATCCTGTTCAGGGGGAGGGGGGGGACTCAGCCTATCTTCCCTTTGGCGTCGATAAAATGGGTACCACCTTTGTGGGGAAATCAACAGCAGTTGTCCTATGGGTTACACTCACCCCCACCAGAGGAATGAGGAAATTCCACCAATAGCTAAGACCGGTAAACGGGAGATAGCTGCTGCCTCATGCTCATGACTTGTCACTCCACGCGTACATTAGTAATTTCATGATTCACCCCACCATCGACGATTCAATACATTTTACGAAATTTAGGACAGCGAATTATATTTTTTAAAATCGATTCCTTTGTGCCATCATTTTTTACATGTTTGCATCGTTTATTTTTTTTGGTCCTATTATAGTTTCATTCACTCACTTAAAATTGACATTTGCAGAAATAAAAAAATACGTCTATTCTTATACAAGCACGATTCAATGCATATACCATGAGCCTGGAAAATCAATGTTAATCGATGAATCGATGATGGATCGTTGTTTTACCCCTCCCCAGTTTATATAAAACGCTGCCACTCGTTCCTAATTGTTGCATAGCTACAAACCCACACATACCGGCATGCATTCATGACACCCACGAGCTTGTATTTAAAAATAATGCATCCAACAAGGGAATACCCGGGAAAACAAAACAATGCCAAGCCAGCGTTGTTTGACAGTTCACAATGCACGTCCACACGTGAACAATAAAATGACATCGCCCGGGTTATGGTGGCCAAAACAACCACAGAATAAGAGCGCCTACAAAGAGGGCAGGCAATGTAGTTGATTTTTTGTTTACCGTTGCTGCGCACAGACCTGAAGGCCCAAAATACCAAGCGACCAGCAACAAACAGCACGATAAAAATTGCAAGAGATAAGAGTGAACACATGTCTTGAGTGGAGTCAAGATTAAATCATAACTTGGGAGGAAGTGAGAGGTAATAAGCGGAACAGAACGATATTTTGACCTGCAGTGTGGATGTTGAACACAGCATCGATAAGTCGAAACGGTCAGTTCGGGCAGACCGAAGCAAGCAGCAATTCACTGTGATGCGAGCACTGTGAATTGTGCAGACAAAACTAGTAATGAACACAAAGTGTTTTATTGTAGAAGTCAACGATCACTGTGAGTGAACCAAACGGGCATGGCGATGACTGTGACTACTGCCCTCTAAAGAGCAAATCACAACCAGACCGCGACAAGACGAAATGATAGAGTCCGAATGAAAGTGAAGTCCAACATAATTTTGTAACCTTCTGAGAGACTGCGGCACACCATGGAAGATCAAACCATGTGGAGTGACGTTAAATGGATCACTACGGCGTGCAGAGCCAAGTGCCGTAGAAATGGGCGCAGAGGCGAACACACCGTGCAGTACCACTCAGTGGGCCACGAGGGCCATGGTACTGGGTGCTAGCGGAAGAGAGTCAGATGAGTCCTACTGGCAGAGTAGGGGATCACAGCCTCCACCAGCGCCGCAGGTCAGAGGTCGCAAACGGGTTTTGATTCCTTACCCGTACCCGGCCGCACCAGGGTCGCAAACGGGTGCCCGTACCCTATCCGATAGCCGGCCGGGTACAGGTAGTCGGGTATCGGGTAGGGTACGGGTATCGGGTACCCGGTTGCGACCTCTGCCGCAGGTAATCGCCACAGAGTCGGCCACTGGGGGAGTGTGGTGGGGAGAGGCTGGCGGTAGGGGCCATGTGAGGACGAGTCACCTCGGCACCGGGTTAAGCACGTGATGGGCCGGGGTGAGGAACGTGGGCCAAAGGTGAACGAGGGGACACGGGAAGAGTAGCTGAGAAACGTCTGGAGTGTTCCCGAAGGGGGCGTGGTTAAGGGCGGAGCCAGAGAGGGAACAGGTGCGGTGTAGCCTGGAGCCGTCGGGAATATTCCAGAGGTAGGCGTGGCCGAGGGTGGAGCCAGGCCGCGCCGGGATAGGATGAAAGGAGAGCTCCGATCGCATATCGGGGCTGTCTGCAGGTGAAGTGGAACTCAAGTGCTATGTCTTCGTCTTGGACATCGTGGGTCAGGCAGCACGTTGGCTGCTCTGACCCGGTTATAGTTTTCCCGTATGTGAGAGAGATAGGTGTATTATGGTTCCGTGTGTAACAAGAGTGAGCGATAGGTATATTTAGTCCCGTGTTATGTAAATGTAAAATGAACGTTGTTGCTCCTAAATGACTCACTACACGTGTAATTGGCTATATAGTTAAATTTAAGTTAAACAAATCGTTTTGCCAACTTCGCCGATGAGCCAACCTGAGGGAGAACATGTGCATGTCCCTCAAACCAACACTGATGTCAAATAAGACTCAGACTATGGCTAATATAAAAAATAAAAACGCTTAAATTAACTGTGATGTGAGCGCTTACCACGAGAGAGATTGGCCGCTTCCAAGATATGACTCCTATGAGACCAGACAGCAGCACCTGTGGGGAAATAAACGCATATTCACAGTGCAATCATCACCTTCATCGTAATCATATTAACCGTTAAGATTCAGCCACGCTGCTCCACGATGGAGGGCTGTGGGTTTGAGCAACGATGCCAGTATCTCCACGACGATGAACGGGGTTAACGATTGAGCTGTACAGTTTTGCACAGTTGAAAAAAAAATCATTGTTATTTTGGAGATGAAAATTAAAGATTGCATTGTTCTGTAAAAGCCAACACACATTAATTGACGGGGGTCAATTAATAAAAGCCACGTGCAAGTTTTGTCGCAAAGTTGCACCTGTAATGCACGCATGCAGTTGTTTTTCTCTCTCTCCACAACTCATTAATGCCAGCCTTTTAAAAGCCATAATTGTACAAGTTCACTTCAGATTAGTATAAAATCTGCAGAAGCAAAGGAGCCCTGGGGGTTGTTTTTTCGTGCCATAAATAAATAACCAGGGGGATCTGTGTTTTGTGGCTATGGCACCGACGGGAATCAATCCCAACACAACAATCCACGATTGCGGAGGGTGTCAAAGACGGCATGCCGTGTCGCCGTGGTGACCATTGGGGAGCGACAGATGCTGTTGTCAAGGCGTCAAAAGTCTCCCCTGTAACTTGTGGCGGCCACACTTTCAGCGAGCCTCTACATCACCAAGTGGCACCGGCCAAGCTGGACAGGCTCCACACACACAAAAAAAGCAATCCATAGATCCTACATCAGGGCAGCAGTGGAGTATGGCGGTTGGCATAGGCCACAGGACAGGGATGCCCAGAGGGGTTGGAGTAGGTGGGGGGCAGTGGTGGGGTGGGGCGGGGAAAGGGGAAAAGTGCCTCAGCCCAAAAACCCCAAAATGGCCCCACAACACATTTGTGATTTCCTCACGCGGCATTCAGCCCCAGGCCTCGACGGAACCGATGGGCAGCCCTTGGCCCTGGGGCCGCCGGCTCTGCGGTAAGTACAAAAAACAACCACATAATGGGAAGAAGAGTATCTCAGAATACCAGCAGAGGTTGAAAACTCAACGTATTTGCTTGACAAACACCAGAAGTTTCAAATGTCCAGAGAAGACTTACACATTTCTCAAGATAGCTACCTCAAAAAGAGACACTGTCGCTAGGAAAACCAGGGTCGGTGGCAGCTCCATTGGGCCCTGATGCAAATGCTGAAATGCCCCGCCCCGTCTGCCCCCCCCCCCCCCCCCCGCTTTGTAGCCAAACACCTAAGACCCTCCAGCTGCATGGGTCACGGTACAGTTGTACCACCTGCACACTCGATGCTTAGTACTCCACTGCACCTTTGTAAGTGTTAACGTGGGACACACACTGTGGGCGGCACCACTACACGCTGCATTCACACTCGTGCATAAGTTCACAAAGAGGTCTTTTGTGAACAGAGCTGAATTTGCACGGACCACATCTTCACGCGACTTAGAGAAAAGCCACACTGACACACAATGGCCAAGATCCCCGTTTAGCCTTAGAGATCACAGGGGTAAGTGCTGTTAGCAGGCACCTACTAAGGCCAGCATTGGCACGTGGGCACCACGCCTGACCACCTGTGTCTCTCCAGTGCTGTTTACACAACGCGCCAATTACTCAATTAAGGCTGAGTCGGAGGCTCAGATGGCCTCTGCCGCTGGCATTTTCTAGGTTGGGGAATTAAACGTCGCTCTCCGGAACTGTAGTGTAATGTTCAAAGTGTGCGAACCACACACGCGTGAAGATCCCTATGGGTAGCCGTCACGAGGTAGGATTCCCACGGTCACTCCCAGCCAAACCTCCCCCCTGTTCCTCTCCACTTGCACAAGGAACATGGGATTCTGATCGCAGCGTGGTTTTATTGTACAACATCTCATATCTGATCCATCACATGTAAGCCTTGACCAATTAACTGCCCATGCGCAGTGCCCTATTTGTGCAATGGTGTAACTGGTATCGGATTCCTCCAGGCTTCCTCCAGTCTAAATAAATATTCTGATTCTGTCGTTCAACATGGATGTTAGCAAATGTAAAAAAAATATCACATACAGTGTCGTACTCTATTCCTATTCTCGCGCACATTCGCTTATTTACTAAAAGCGGTAAAGAATATTCCCGTGTTTAAAGCCATTTGTACTTTAGTTTCATCCAATAACCTATTTTGGCAATAGTGACATGACTGCCATGTGCTATAGATGATCACATATTCAATCTTTTCACATCCGCCAAAACTGCAGTCCGTCGAAGAGTGGGACACGCGACGTTGTCCTTTATTTCCTTTGTCTTTTGAACAAGTGATCTTTTTTCTCCAGAATAATCTCCCCCAAGTGTAAGCTGAGCTTTCTTCCACTGCCCCCTGCCCTGCCAGCAGATTGATGTGCAGATATACGCAGCGCAATGAACATCAGAGAGAACCATACGCGGTAATGTTCTGAAGGTAATTCAGTCGGTTTACATCCGATGAAACATCGGATGGTTCTCATCTCCTCTTTACAGGGACTTAACCTAGCGGTGGAAATTCCACATTATTATGGCCGGGGGAAAGTATATCCAAACAATAACACCACCGTTGACTTCCACCAAAGCGGTCATCATTTTATTGATCCCAGAGGGATTATGGGCTGAGATTTTGAACTTTCATCCTTCCAATTTGCAGTTCGATCGTTCTGCAATTGTGCCACCAAGATAGATAATTTCAATATGATATTCTGCACCGTACCGTGATGAAAAGTAAACAAGAGCTGTGAGATAATGAAGGCCTCTGCACACCATGTCGATCGTGGGGGGTCGTTTGACCATACTTCACCGCGCAGGTCATTGCAGGACCCGGTTCGGATATCACTCGGCACCAATGCTATCCACGGCCCATTAATCGAACTGACGTTTCCGAGTTCAGAGTGCAATGCTTTTAGCCACTGCACCACACCCCCCCCCCCAACAATACAAAACAACGCCACTGTACGGTATAGCATATACAGCGAGTTCGCCAACGTGCTGTAATGTTGAACTTCTTTCGCACCGTACGTAGCCAACCGTGCTAATCAGAGATGCGGGGGGAAGCGCGACAAACTAAACACAAAAAGCAGTTCCAGAGAGATGAGTTTTCAATCGAGATGATTTAAAAGCACACAGCTCTGGCGGCTTCCTAACACCGCAGGGAAAGGGCGTTGTGGAGAGCGCACGCAACGCAGGTACACAGTGGCGAGACCTCTGGCGCGACTACATCTTGCTGTCAGGAACTTTTAAAAGGGTTTTAATTTGGCACGCAAAAGTAGACGCAACCTGCACCTCGCTTTTAGTCGATTTCCCCCCCGCGCACCTTTGCGCCCTGAGCAACTCATAAGGCAGAAGGATGTGAGCGCGAGCAAGCCTCCTTATCTCATCCTGTTCACCGACTTCAATATGTATCCTCTTCATACTTAATAAATAGAGACGAGAACACAGCTGCTGGCCAGGACACAGTGCTTGCGATAACTCGGTCAAAATCCAATTTCAAAAAAAGCCATTACAGATTTCATTATCAGCTGCAATCAGTGCTGCTGCTGTTCCACGGGTATTGCCGCGGCGACAAGAACTACCGGGTCCGTAGGCTTTAGTGAAAGGGGCGGAGGGGGAATCAAAACAAAAGGCAAAAAAATAAAAGACGGGAGGAGAGAAAAAAACCGAAGAGGGATTTCATTCTGATACATTATTGCACTCCGCTGCCATCGATCACGCATATCACAGGCAGCACTGTAGGGCAGACTTATTGAAAAAACCGTCGGCTCAGCTGGCTTTGTACACAAGCGCACCTGCACATCCGATCCATCACTCGGCGAGACACAAACGGCGATTGATTTCGGGACGTCGTGCGTGCCAGCGCCGCAGAGCTCTGGCTAAAACAATGTCGGGTAAAATGTTAACGAAAAGGGATTGGGGTGCAAGTTTTAGAAAAATATATTTTTTAAATTTACACGCTTGCGGAAATTGATACGAACACATTTTAATTATTTTACTTATTTAATTGTCCTTGACGAAACCACCCGCAAATTATTTCCGATATCATATTTTGGAAGCCAAGCAGAGTGTTGTTTACGCGTGACCACCAATGCACAAAACAGAGGCTGTGAGGCTGCTGTAGGGATACATTGTCAGCAATGAGTAGCGCAGTGAGATCCATCGTGCTACTGAACTCTGCTCCCACGTCTATGCTCCCCGCCTTCACCAACCCACACTGACCAGCGTGGTGAAGTGCAGTGGAATGACCACCACGACCCACACAGTGTGAAGCGGCTCTCTCATCCACCAGTATATTAAAAGGGATATACATGTTCTCACATGAATGCGATTAGTCAGTGCTCTACTAATTCTCTGACACATTACAATTTTATGAAAGGGGTCAAGCGTCTCTCTCTGCCCGAATAAACAATGAGATTGTCATTACCATAAGCTGTCCTGGTTCAGTGGCAGAAATTCCACATTAGCCTGGCATGAAATCCAGCCTCTCCACAGGACGAAAGCCACTGTTGACTTCCCAAAAAGTGGTAGCGATTTTCAACACCCGAAAGAAATGTAAATAAAAGTCGGCTCTCCACCAAAATTTGAACTCCATCGCGAGTCAAGTGCCCAAACCACAGTGCCACACAACAGGATATTTAATTACATGAATGTCAGATGATATCGACTTCAGCTTAACAGCTGGTAACAATTTGTCTTCGACATTGAATAGCTGCTGATTTTTTTTTGTCAACTCCCACAACAGTGTTAAGTTAAATAAACAACGTCGCGGTGATAGCAATCACAGCCATACGCGATAGGCACCATATATATTTATCCTTGAGAAGTCACGCAAAATCGCACCCGCAGCGCAACTGCGATCCTTTCATTATTTTTAACGCCTCTGTGAAGTCAAGAGTCTTTTTGGAAGGCGTTTATTTAGCAACGGCGTTATATAACACATGATGAATTCATTTCAGATGTATCCTTTGCGGGTTAAAACAAATCTAAAGGTTGAAGCCCTGAAATGTCTTGCTCATGCCACTGCTGGCGGAAGGGCCACCTACCAGGGCAGGGGTCGTGAACCTGTCGCTCCGGAGCCGCGTGTTCCTCTTTAAGGACTACATTGCAGCTCTTGAAATATTGATTTGTCTTTTTACCGAATTCGAAAAAAATGGCTCTTGTTATTTTGGTTGCTGACCCCTTGGCCCATGGGAGTCCAGTTTACCATGGGAATCCAGTTCACCATGGGAATCCAGTTAACCATGGGAGTCCAGTTTACCATGGGAGTCCAGTTTACCCATGGGAGTCCAGCTCACCATGGGAGTCCAGCTCACCATGGGAATCCAGTTAACCATGGGAGTCCAGTTTACCATGGGAATCCAGTTTACCCATGGGAGTCCAGTTTACCATGGGAGTCCAGTTTACCATGGGAGTCCAGTTTACCCATGGGAATCCAGTTTACCCATGGGAGTCCAGTTTACCATGGGAGTCCAGTTTACCATGGGAATCCAGTTTACCCATGGGAGTCCAGTTTACCATGGGAGTCCAGTTTACCATGGGAGTCCAGTTTACCCATGGGAGTCCAGTTTACCCATGGGAGTCCAGTTTACCATGGGAGTCCAGTTTACCATGGGAATCCAGTTTACCCATGGGAGTCCAGTTTACCATGGGAGTCCAGTTTACCATGGGAATCCAGTTTACCCATGGGAATCCAGTTTACCATGGGAGTCCAGTTTACCCATGGGAGTCCAGCTCACCATGGGAGTCCAGCTCACCATGGGAATCCAGTTAACCATGGGAATCCAGTTTACCCATGGGAGTCCAGTTTACCATGGGAGTCCAGTTTACCCATGGGAGTCCAGCTCACCATGGGAGTCCAGTTTACCATGGGAGTCCAGTTTACCCATGGGAGTCCAGTTTACCATGGGAGTCCAGTTTACCATGGGAGTCCAGCTCACCATGGGAGTCCAGTTTACCATGGGAGTCCAGTTTACCCATGGGAGTCCAGTTTACCATGGGAGTCCAGTTTACCCATGGGAGTCCAGTTTACCATGGGAGTCCAGTTTACCATGGGAGTCCAGTTTACCATGGGAATCCAGTTTACCCATGGGAGTCCAGCTCACCATGGGAGTCCAGTTTACCATGGGAATCCAGTTTACCATGGGAGTCCAGTTTACCATGGGAGTCCAGTTTACCATGGGAATCCAGTTTACCATGGGAGTCCAGTTTACCATGGGAGTCCAGCTCACCATGGGAATCCAGTTAACCATGGGAGTCCAGCTCACCATGGGAATCCAGTTAACCATGGGAGTCCAGTTTACCATGGGAATCCAGTTAACCATGGGAGTCCAGCTCACCATGGGAATCCAGTTTACCATGGGAGTCCAGTTTACCATGGGAGTCCAGTTTACCATGGGAGTCCAGTTCACCATGGGAGTCCAGTTTACCATGGGAGTCCAGTTTACCATGGGAGTCCAGTTTACCATGGGAGTCCAGTTTACCATAGGAGTCCAGTTTACCATGGGAGTCCAGTTCACCATGGGAGTCCAGCTCACCATGGGAGTCCAGCTCACCATGGGAATCCAGTTTACCATGGGAGTCCAGTTTACCATGGGAGTCCAGTTTACCATGGGAGTCCAGTTTACCATAGGAGTCCAGTTTACCATGGGAGTCCAGTTTACCATGGGAGTCCAGTTCACCATGGGAGTCCAGCTCACCATGGGAGTCCAGTTTACCATGGGAGTCCAGTTTACCATGGGAGTCCAGTTTACCATGGGAGTCCAGTTTACCATGGGAGTCCAGTTTACCCATGGGAGTCCAGTTTACCATGGGAGTCCAGTTTACCATGGAAGTCCAGTTCACCATGGGAGTCCAGTTTACCATGGGAGTCCAGTTTACCATGGGAGTCCAGTTTACCATGGGAGTCCAGTTTACCATGGGAGTCCAGTTTACCCATGGGAGTCCAGTTTACCATGGGAGTCCAGTTTACCATGGAAGTCCAGTTCACCATGGGAGTCCAGTTTACCATGGGAGTCCAGTTTACCATGGAAGTCCAGCTCACCATGGGAGTCCAGCTCACCATGGGAATCCAGTTTACCATGGGAGTCCAGTTTACCATGGGAGTCCAGTTTACCATGGGAGTCCAGTTTACCATAGGAGTCCAGTTTACCATGGGAGTCCAGTTTACCATGGGAGTCCAGTTCACCATGGGAGTCCAGCTCACCATGGGAGTCCAGTTTACCATGGGAGTCCAGTTTACCATGGGAGTCCAGTTTACCATGGGAGTCCAGTTTACCATGGGAGTCCAGTTTACCCATGGGAGTCCAGTTTACCATGGGAGTCCAGTTTACCATGGAAGTCCAGTTCACCATGGGAGTCCAGTTTACCATGGGAGTCCAGTTTACCATGGGAGTCCAGTTTACCCATGGGAGTCCAGTTTACCATGGGAGTCCAGTTTACCATGGAAGTCCAGTTCACCATGGGAGTCCAACTCACCATGGGAGTCCAGTTTACCATGGGAGTCCAGTTTACCCATGGGAGTCCAGCTCACCATGGGAGTCCAGTTCACCATGGGAGTCCAGTTTACCATGGGAGTCCAGTTTACCCATGGGAGTCCAGCTCACCATGGGAGTCCAGTTCACCATGGGAGTCCAGTTTACCATGGGAGTCCAGTTTACCCATGGGAGTCCAGTTTACCATGGGAGTCCAGTTTACCATGGGAGTCCAGTTTACCCATGGGAGTCCAGTTTACCATGGGAGTCCAGTTTACCATGGAAGTCCAGTTCACCATGGGAGTCCAGTTTACCATGGGAGTCCAGTTTACCATGGGAGTCCAGTTTACCCATGGGAGTCCAGCTCACCATGGGAATCCAGTTTACCATGGGAGTCCAGTTTACCATGGGAGTCCAGTTTACCCATGGGAGTCCAGCTCACCATGGGAGTCCAGTTCACCATGGGAGTCCAGTTTACCATGGGAGTCCAGTTTACCCATGGGAGTCCAGCTCACCATGGGAGTCCAGTTCACCATAGGAGTCCAGTTTACCATGGGAGTCCAGTTTACCCATGGGAGTCCAGCTCACCATGGGAGTCCAGTTCACCATGGGAGTCCAGTTTACCATGGGAGTCCAGTTTACCATGGGAGTCCAGTTTACCATGGGAGTCCAGTTTACCATGGGAGTCCAGCTCACCATGGGAGTCCAGTTTACGATGGGAGTCCAGTTTACCATGGGAGTGCAGTTTATCATGGGAGTCCAGTTTAACATGGAAGTCCAGTTCACCATGGAAGTCCAGTTCACCATGGAAGTCCAGTTTACCATGGGAGTTCAGTTCACCATGGAAGTCCAGTTTACCATGGAAGTCAAGTTTACCATGGGAGTTCAGTTTACCATGGAAGTCCAGTTCACCATGGGAGTCCAGTTTACCACGGGCAAGGGCCAGCAACCAGCATGTGGCTTTTTATGGACTGCTTTTTGACGGTATTTATTAAGGTCCGTCTCATATTCACCACGTGAATTGTGGCTCTTGAAATACGGAGTGTTTTACCGAATTCGAAACAAATGGCCCTTGTTGTTGTTGTTTTGGTTGCCGACCTCTTTACTAGAGGGAGCTCTAGAGAGCTTCATTCGAGGGTAGTTTGGCCTACTCTTACAGGGCCGGCCAGACGTGTCTAAAGAAGTGGGAGTTAGCCACACACCACCCCGACCAAATGCAACCTGCCGATCAACTCACTGTGGTGTATATTCTTGGTTCTTTCGGTAAAGTCACGTAGAAGGGAAATAATAAAATAAGAATAAATCAAACATTTTAAATTCTCACAGTGAGAATCTTAAATAATAATAAAAAAACATAATAAAATTCTCACTGAAAATTCTCACTGAGAATTCCCAATGAGATTTTTTATTATGTTTTATTTTTATTCTCACTGAGACTTTTATTGTTTTATTTTTATTATTTTATTATTTCCCTTCTACGTGACTTTACCAAAAAACCAAGAATATGAATCCCTGCAGTCACGAAAGCTTTAAATCGAAATTTAACTTTGGTGTACCAGTTAATACTGCTGGGTGGAGAGTGGATTTTTTTTAAATGCCAGAGCACTCTGGATCGCAAGTCCAGCGCGCCAACTGTTACATCACGGCAGCATCGCACGTCATTATTAAGCGCAAGCAAATGAAACGATATGTCAAAAGCAGAATTCTTGTAGTTTTATTCTGGACGATAAGCCGGATTATAGAAGCACTCCTGTAATCCAGAGCTTTGGAAAGAAGGATCTGTGGATCCCACAAACACCACCATCATCATCGTGTCTGACAAGCCCCACGCCAAGATATTGTACAAACATTTGAAGCAGTACCAGACTGCCTGAGTTCAATTCCTGGCCATAGCCAACGAGTCCTGGGTTCACACCCCTTCAACAACCCAGTACTGAATACCACGATCAACACGGCACAGGGAAGCCTTCATCCAGCAGCGGATTACCAAAGGTTTACGGAACCAACATTATTATGGTTACCAGTCTCAATGTAGGATAGCCACCGATAACCTTCCGCAAAGCAGAATGCAGTTAACATGCTCTGGAGGGTGGAGGATATGTTGAGTCGATCCCCGACTGGAAATTTTAACTCGGAACTTTCTGCTGCTGCTAGATCCCCGTCCACCACCGGGAAACAACAACACAGGCGAAGCCGGCGTGCCCACCAAGGAGGAACGACCACCCCCCACCATGCCTATCATGCATTTTATTGTGACCATCACATTGGATGCACTACTGCTCTCAGCCCTGTCCCAAGACAAGATCCCGCCGTGTAGCCTGTAACAAACGATTGGGGCAAGTGCTGTTAGCGAGCACCTATGAAGCTCGGCACGGCACACGAGGGGGTGGGTGGCCAGCAACCAAGCCCGACCGCCTTTGTCTCCTCAGTGGCGAAGTTTACACACCGCACCAGGTACTCATTTGAGGCTGAGTGGACCTAGGGGAGGCCCAGGACTGGTTCAGATAATCGTCACTGGTGTTGTTGGAATCGACCTCGTTCTGCCGGGTTCGTAGCGCAGCGCGCTAACTGCTACGACACGACCGCTCCCCACTCAGCCCGGTGCACCTCCACCACCACCATCACGACCACACCGGTTCGGGCAATCTTCTGTTCAGCCACCAAGGCGGCGACCGTGCCCAGAAAATTAATAATGAACGGAGAAGAACAAAAAATCCCTCACGCTGCAACAAAGCACCTTGGGTCATGGAATCAAGCCCAGTGCGTCTGGATTGGGGTTGCACTCTGCCATTAGCCCTCCACACCACACGGGCTCCCTCCTCCGCTGCGGTAATAAACGTCTATAAAAACCCGCCAAGCTCCCTTCCCCCTCCCCTCCTCCTCTCCCGAAGCAACATCCCACTCTCATTACCCACCACGGCAGGCCCCGTGCCAGGGTTTCACAAGGGGCCTGCCCCCCCCTCCCTCCCTGCCCGAAGCAACCACGGCACATCTGGCTCCGATTACGGTACCGCTCAGCACACCCGGCCTTGGTCCCCCCACGTTAAATGGTGAAAAAAAACGAAAACCAGACACCCCCCCCCCAAAAAAAAACCAACAAAGCGAAACATTGCTGCTGCTCCTGCAGCAGCGCGTAAGCGTCGTCGTCGTGATTCTCTTAAGCAAAACGTTGTGGTTTGTTTTTTCGTGAGAGATTTGTGGGTTTTTTTGAGAGGGGGTGGGACATCCGACGGCACGGAATCATTGCACGGCATTTTAGTTTCGCCACACACACACACACGGGGCTTGATAACGGGGCAGGTGTTCAGATCAAGGAGCTGGCGGCGTGCGAACGAGACAGGTGGGAAGAGGGAGACATCTGAAGTATAATCGGTGCCCGCCGGGCAATCATCCTTGTCATGCTACACATTTAGCGAAGTGCGTTTGTATTTATTTATTTATGACTTCGCTATTGCTGAGCCATGAACGCGACGTCGTCCGTATCATTACAACGTTTTTGTTTCAACCACTGGTGACCATTAAAATGTTTGATGAAATGTAGTCTTCATAAAACATGCGTAACGTTCACTTACAGGGCTGACCGACGATGGCTCGCCAATTGGTGCATTGTGGGGAATAACCCAGCCTCTTTGGAGGATCGCATATTCCATTTTCTTAGGTTTTTTCGGTAAAGTCACGTAGGTAAAACATTAAAAAATTAATGAAAATAAAATAAAACAAAAAATCACGACGTTTCGGAGGCAACACAAGTGTCCGTCATCAGGTGGGACTGTCACAGCCAAATTAGCTACAGCCGAATTAGCTGCAGCTAATTTTAGCTGCAGCTAATTTGGCTGTGACGGTCCCACCTGATGACGGAGACTTGTGTTGCCTCCGAAACGTCGTGATTTTTTGTTTTATTTCATTTTATTTTCATTAATTTTGATGTTTTACCTACGTGACTTTACCGAAAAAACCTAAGAATATGATTCCTTGCAGTCACGAAAGCTTCAAATCTAGAATCGCATATCCCGTAGAGTGAGAAATCCTGAGTGATCAATTGCGCCTTTGACCAAATCACCCGGCAAAAAATGCGCTGCATTCTCGCCAGATCTCAGACACTCAGCAGGATGGATGCATAATTGTTTACATTACACAAGTAAACAAACCGAGCAATACCAATACACACACATGCGCCATAAATCGAGCAAAGCATATCTTGTTTTTTTGCTCCTCCCATATAAGCGTCTTATTAAACATAGAACGCTCAGGAGAAAAAAAAATCAAGCTGTTTCCTGACTGCCTGGAAATATACCCCCTGCTGGGTTTAATTACAGGCACTCGTTTTGCCATCGCACTCTCTTCCGCCCCCCGCACGCACCCTGCACGCCACTGTGTGCTTCTGAACGAGGGCCCCGCTTCTCCCCGCCCTGTGTGGCATCATGTCCTCCTCCTCCTCCTCGATGATGCTGCTCCTTGCAAGTTGGCTTCTCACGACTGCGCTGTACAGCTCTCTCTCTCTCTTGTTTTGCGCGGTACGTGCCGCGTGTCGTTGGGCCCGACGCCTCTGCTTGTCCAGCATTTCGTTTCCCGACGTTCTGCGTGCTGCGCAAACTGAAGGAAGCTCCCAGGCGAGACGAGGCTCCCGGGGAGGATACGTGGAGCAAAACGTCGGACAACGTGCCGAGCCAGCACACGGTACGACCGGACAACACGTGGGAGAGCCACGTGGTGCTGCTGCTGCTGCTGGATGCGAGCAGGCTTCATCCTAAAATCCGGCTGTTCGTCACCTCTCGGTGGTGGTTTGCTCATTTGTGTCCCGCGGGAGGTGGCTTGATGGCGACTGTGCAAGTCTTGTAATTGAATCCTCGTGCCCGAGGAGAGTTTAATTGACTCTTGAGTGAAGAACTCGCTGCTGAAATGGAGCACCTAAGTGATGTTTTACATTGAAATGAAGAAATAGAATCATCGGCAGCACGTTGTCAATGCAATGCTGGATCAAAGCCTGCACACAGCCGAGTTGGTCGTGGAGGTTGTTTGACCATACTTCACCACCTGCTAAGTGGTGGTTGATCAAAAGGTCGGGGGGGGGTGGGAGGGCATTACTGGTTCAGATATTACTGGCCACTGATGTTAGCCGTGGCTAGGAATCAAAAGTTTGGTGGTTGGGTATGCCGATTTATGTACATGGTGTATACAATATTCAGTCTGCTTCCAAATAACGCCCTATAAAGGTCAGCTCGTTGCTCTATTTAGATGTGGACTTACACAAAGCAGATATTTGTTCCCATCGGTAGTAATGGTGGAAACAGCAGTTGACAATTGGAAACTTGCAGGTACAAAACCCCGAATTGGTGGGTGGGCTTGATCTGACATCCGATCACCTCCAAGGGTCCATTAAAAAAAAAACGTACTGCTACATGAGAAGTCAACCGTGGTTGTTCTATAGAGACGACTGCCCTCCCCCACCATGGTAATGTGGAATTTCCACCACTGGCTCAGACGTGAGCACAACCCATGCTCGTTTTCGCATGGTGACAGATTGTGCCCTTTTTAATGATGATGATTATTGAAAATTCGCACTCTCACACAATGTTTCAAATTTATGCCACTCACGTTTGGATTGTCTCATCGGCTCATTTGTGTCACACGTACATTTCTCGCACTTTTGCAAGATTCACTCAAAAGGTCTTCAGTTCAAGAAATCAGTTTGACTTCAGTGTTCGTATTTTAGCGATTCCATCTATTAATTTGTATTCCTCATACATCGGTGTCCCCTTGGCGAGTAGCCGAACATGACATTGATGGTTCACGGAATGTTATGTTTTCGTTCTTGAATTGGTTTCATCAATGTCATCGCAAGCCATTGTCCATCCACTACTGGCGAAAGGCCTCATGCCAACGTCCATCGCAGTCCGGTGCTGCTACCATCAATCTCTCTCCTGCGCACGAAATCCGATCTCATGACTCCATCTCCGCAGTGGTTACCCTCCATCAACGTGTTCCCGCCTCTGGCCGACGTCTCTGTCACCAATGTTGTCTCGCGTTTAACTAAATCCAAGCCATGCTTTTTTCGTTTGTTGTTTAAACTTTCTGACCCACCCCCTAATGGACATCTGCGGAAAAGGAGCGTCACAGTTCATCGGATTTCACCAGGATGAATAAAGATTCTGATATCGACCAAACGCGGTAACGATCATGATAAAGACAGCACAAGCAGCATTGTGCACTCACAGCATAACAGCTCCCCGGACTGATGCTATGGTATTGAATCATCCAATTCGCTACTCTTTGGTTCTTTCGATAGAGTCATGTAGGTAAAAAAAAATAAAAGTTGAAAAATAAAAATTCAATTGAGTTGTATTTATTTATTATTTTTAACCTACGTGACTTTACCGAAAAAACCAAAGAGTATGGATCCTTGCAGTCACGAAAACTTCTAATCTAGAAATAATCCAATTAGTATTTTTCAAAATATGACTCACGCAGTAAAAAAAACACAATTGTGTAAGAATTATATATTCACTGTTTAGTTTTTGCCCTTCGACCTGTTTCGCTTTCCAATGTTTTTGGGTTGAATATTCAGTTCCTGATAGGCTCCCGGTAGATGGAGCAAAAAGTCAGACCTCGTGCCGAACAACACGCCCAACAGCCCAAGAACACACGTCGGAGAGCTGTTTTTGTGCTCTGCTCTACCATATGGTTCCAGATTTTTTTCCCTTTCTGCCCATACTGCCAAAAAAGGGGGGACAGAGATTAATTCTGTGTGACGTTCGGAGCTTCCTCCTCTTTGTCCGAGAAACGCTCCGATTCCTTTGGGCGACACGTGTGTTACAAACCTAGTGCGCGTTTATTAAAAAGAAAAAATCCTCGAATTTAAACGATGTATGTTACACACCGTTGGCAGTGACCGTCCATATATTGCAACTACAACAACACAAATCCAACAAGCAGCTGATATACGCCTTCGCGGTAAATCTCTACAACAAGTCCATCACGACGATGATCCGGCGCGAGACAAGACCCACGCACGGTTAATGTAACGCGTAAAAGTGCCACTGAATGGAGCATCTGTTACGGGGCCACACAAAGAACGGGGGAGGAGGAGGCTGAGTTGGGACGGAGTGTGGGGGGTGGGGGGGGCCTCAGCTATTAACTCGGCGTGAGGTAACATCGGTACCCACCCCCCCAAAACCACACTCCTATATCAGGGAGCCCCACCCCCCACCCCTTTCTCTTCCCAACCCAGCCAACGCTGCTTTCAGGGGCCAATCCGTTTAGTAGGTACGCAACAATCTGTCAAAACTTGACCCCTCCCTGTACGCGCGCGTACTTTTTACACAAATCCCCCAAACTGCGTACAAATGCTTGACCCCCCCCCCCTCCCGAATTCGGCCTTATATTTAATCCACGCAGAAACGATCAAGGATTAATCATATTAACTTGTTTAAGCAAACAGATAGTCCACCGCCGGACTATCTAACTCATTTGAAGGCAAATGTAGACAAATTATTATCGAGGCTTCACCCCCCCCCCCCCCGTTTCCTATGCGTACGCACATTGTCAGTAGACCCCCCATACGCAAGCGTACGCGTTTGGGTTAACCCCCTCCCCCCTCCATGCGTACGGACTGAATGGATGGCCCCTCAGAAGAAGGAGCGTGATTGGGGAGTAGACGCCTCCACCCCCAAAGACAAAGCTCCCCCGTATAGCCTGAACAGACTGTAGGGGCAAGAGCTGTTAGCGAGCAGCACCTATTAAGGCCGACACGGCACACGAGGGGGTGGGTTGGGGGGGGATCGCCAGTGGCGATCTTTACACATCGCACCGGGGTACTCATTTGAGGCCGAGTCGACTTAGGGGAGGCCCAGGACCGGTTCAGATAATCGTCACCGGGTGTTGGCCGTGAGCGGGAATCGAACCCGGGTCGCCAGGTTCGTAACGCAGCGTAGCGCTAACCGCTGCACCACCGCTCCCCACGACCACCCCCCTCACCCCTTCATCTGCAGCAAAGGTCCCACCGCCGCCCCAGGGCAGCCGGCTTCTCTCCCCCCACCCCCCGACCAGCGGAGCTCGCCACGGGGAGGTCACGAATGAAATCCCCGTCCGGCCGCGGCTGCCCAGGGAACTCGGCGCAGAGAGCCGTTCGTGGCCCCCCGCAGCTCACTAAATGATCCTCATGGCGGTACCCCGGGGTGCCAAATAATACAAAACTGACCTAGGCAATTAAATATTTTTTTCTGGGACGCTATTTTCTTCCAGGGGTGTTACTTAACTCCGCGACTGGGGTACCAATCGATCCAAAATCATTGCCACTCCGCAATGTCGAAAAGCCAAACATTTGCATTAAAAAAATACGTTATCGCACAAAGGCCACTTTGAATAGTGCATCGTGTACAGCTCGTCGAGATGAGTCGATTGCCGCATCGCCGACAATCAACAGACTAAAAAGGACTGAATCACGGACATTATGGTTCAAATGACGCTAAATTACTTACAAGAAAACTTGAAGGGACGATTTTTGTTTTGTTTTGTTTTTGGGGTTTTTTATTTTTAGACGTGGCGGTTTTGTTGTTCTTGTTGTTCCTGTGCAACCTTGCAAAGCGGTTCAATTAACCACTTTTGCAAGGCGCAAAATTTAATTACGGTATCTGTTGTTGTGTGCGTGCCACGGATTGCGCGCTGCTGTCATTATTGACGATGTGCTTGGTGTGCACAAACAGGAAAATAGACCAAAGTGAAACGATGACGGACAAACTGGATCATGGGCTATTCGGGGAGCGATGATGTAGTACCGGCCAATGACCAAGTGACACTCAACGCACCCGATCCCGACATCTCTCAGAAGCAAAGCAGGTTTAAGACTAATAAGTGCTTGGATGGGCGGCCACATCCGTACCATGGGTGTTGTAGGCTGTGGGTGTGTAGGCTGCAGATGGCAATGCAATTGTTGTACTGTACTCTGCTTCCACGTCTATGCTCACCGCCTTCACCAACCCGTGCCTGGCCAGCGTGATGAAGTATGGTGAAATAACCACCATGATCCACACGGTATAGGCAGGTCCTCATGCAGCAGTGGATTGACAAAGGGCTGTGGGCTTGCGCATGAATTGGCACCGGCTATTTTCCAAAAACTGGCAGATGCAGCGTTACAGCTGCTTTTAAAATGGGCCAGAGCTGCGGGATGCAAGCAGACAGACACTCTCACACACGGCATATGGACAATGATAAATCAGGCATATGCCTCGACCCGGAGGTCAGCCACCACCACTGCTCTGCCTAGCGCCCAATAAATCACACACCTTGTGTAAATACACATCGCCCATTTTAGGCACTGCGACTGATCGTGGAAAGCAGCGCAGACAACAAACCGCTCGTCTTTATCGCAGCATATCGCGGCATAATGACATCTTGTTTTAATAATTTTAAAGGTAAATTAGCAGAGTACTGCGTATATCGTTTCTACGTATAGATGGGACACAGCCGCCGTGCAATGGTGAGCACACTGGGCATTCAATGCAGAGGTCGCCGATTGGATTCGATCTCCCAGCGTAGCAGTTGAAGTTTTTTAAACCTCCAATGCCTCTGTCCACCCAGCAGTACAAGTAGCTCCACCGTCGCTTAGTCGACGGAAAGTGTGGGTGCTCCCACCTCTTCCAATTTTGTCTGACCAGCATGGAAGAGTAGGCCAAATACCCTCTTGTACATGGACTCTCTAGAATTTCTTCCAGTGGAGACAACTCTACGAGCAGTTGCATGAGCAAGCCATTGCAGGGCTGCACCCTTACTTTATACAGTACAGTAGATACACGTCCGTATCTACGCTAGCGTGCATGCTAATACAGCACACGATCACGATCCTCCAAACAGCCACATACTGGAAAATTCCATTGAAATACATTTTCTATTTTGAAATAAAGATCGGAGAAATTGGATTAATATGGGGTCAGACAATGTCACTTGGGTGTTGGTAAATAAAAAATGCACTAATTGGGCTATGATACAGGCACATACATTGGGCTATACCCTTGCAGCAAGTGATGTTACGAGGTCTTGACCATCCTTCCCTTGCAGCAGATCAAATGCTCTCGTAAGTATTCCTCTACAGAAATTACCAGGTGACCGTGAGAATCGAACCGTGGATTCGGTGAAAACTGTCTGGGTGACAAATAGCCAGATGGTTATAAATGTATTCACATTCACCAAGACAAACAGCCTCTCATGATATATATATACCCACGACATATTTCATGCACGCATGCTTAAGAATAGACAATATATACTTCCACCAGTTTATTAAAATACTTTACCGAAATTTAAATTGAGAGCTTTAAATTCAATACACGATGCTGTCCATGCATACACAAAATGTATTACTGAGCGTTTGTGAAAAAATAAAATTCCGTACTCTCTCTTTGTCGCAAGAGCAAACCCCACCGCTTTGCAATAACGATGATGCATTCGGTCGACTTTGACGAATGGCACATTAGTGTCGAGCCTTCTGTCAAAAGAAAGAGCTTGACGCACATTCATGCCAAAAGTTACATTCAATTATGAATCTCCAAGGGTTGACATTTTAAATTTCAAGCGTGCATATTAAAAAAAAAATCACGGGATGGGTGATTTCATATTCTTTTTCCATTTTATAATATGTAGAATATAAAATTTAAGACACACACGGCGCTTGGACCATCTCCGTAGAGGATACAACACCCTGGCCTTTTGTTCTGCAGAGACCAGGACGGTGAGATTTGTGGTCAGGAAGTGGGACCCTCTGCTGCGAACATAAACAACGGTGCAGCTCTTCCTTTGTGTCAGCGGCAGCAGCGGCAGCAGCAGCAGCCAAAACCCTCTGGTTGGGCCGAGTGCCAGGCTCTGAGCATGAACAAGCAACAGTCCCACTGTGCCCGACCCACCGTGAAAGCACGCGTGATATTTTAAAGGGTTTCGGATGAAACAACGCTTGACAGATGCTATTTTAGTTGTATGTTTTTTTATAGCATTGCGATGAAATAAAATTTCGAGAGAAAAAATAACAAAAATTCGAATGCTTTCGTTGAATTTTAAAGCCGATTTTTTTTTTGTTCACGTCCATCGGTCGTGATGTACCGAAGGCACAAAAGACGAGTTTTTGCCATAAGACCACGAAAGGTTTTGCTCATCCACAAAGAAATAGGGCAGGCTAACCCGCCGACAGAACGCGTTGTTTGTTGGTTCAGTGGTGGAGCATTTTCGTTAAGACACACAGAGACAAACCAAAATTCCTCGGACACACACCAGAATCTTTTCACAGAGCGAGCATATGTCTCGGCAAACAGCTACGAAAATAAGGTCGCGGTGGAGCTGTACTATTTTCTGTGATGGATGGCTCAGCTGGTTAAAAAGGCCAGCCTCCCACAAGGAAACTGGAAATAATGTGTGCCGGGAATGCCAGAATTGCAACACACTTGAGTTCAGACCCTATCTGAGAGAGACACACACAGACAGCGCAACCCAGCTCCCTGTGAAAATGCCTCTTGCCCACCCCCAACCCTACCGCCCCTAATTTGAACGAAGGGAGTGCTCTTTTTGGAGTAATATGATAGCCAGCTTTGATCCGGAAGATTACAGCGCACACACAGCACACACACACACGCGGCAAGCAGTGAAGGAAGGTGCCGGCCACACGCACTTGCCCGAGAATGCTTGCAAAGTTTTGCAAACAGTCAGCGAGTTCCATTAAAACCTGCACCTTGACCGGTGATGACACGAAGTCGGGGTGGGGGGGGGTACAGAAAAAATACTCACAGTCACTGCTTTGTCAAACTATTCCACAAATGTTGAAAGGACCCATTCTTTCTCGAAAGCACCTTATAATCGAATGACATCACCAAGCACCGAACTGCTGATACAAAGCAATTAACAGAAGTGTTCAAAACTGTCGTGTGTTTTTTTAAGGTTTCTCAAACTGTCAAATGATTTTAGCCAATTACGTTCATTAATTTCTCATCCTCCTCTTCAGATGTCTTACACTCGTTACAGAGCAACTCAATTCCACCGGAACATTGCACGAGTTCAACGATACGTTCCCGGCTTAATGTAATTGAATTGACAAGACCACTTCGAGTGCGCATTACGTAATTGTGTGGCTTGTGCACGCCCGGCCAGGCAGCAGCGGCAGCAGCAGCAGCAGCAACTTTGTGCTTCTCTCTAATACGCGACGTCAACCGATCACGAATTCCACCGTTTGCACCAAGGCTGCTAGACATTACATTCACACGTACAACCGTTACGTGTTTTCCACCCACACCATACACAAAGTGTCCCACATCTTCCAGAGACGTGTGCCCAGCGTGGGAGAGTGGGAAAAAATATCCCTCCGGTAGAGGGACTGTACAACAACTCCTATACTTCTCGTTGTGGGAGATGCGTTGTGGTTTAAGCAACCAATTTGCACTTTTCCCTTCATATGCCAATGAGAAAGAACAACAACTCTATACTTTCCTGCACGTATTTTTGTTTCCTGCAAATCAAGCATAGTAAACGACATTCATCAACTCTGGGGGACGTGGTTTTAAAAAAAAAAAGAATAACCCCTCTTGATGTGGGAAATGCTGGGAAGTACAACGCCCTGTTTGTTTTGCTGTTGATCCGGTGTTGATCCCGGCCGAAAAGGTGGTTGCCGGCTACGAAAACGTCATGCGACCTCACACCGCCATCTGTCCAAACAAACTGCGTCTCCTAGTGCGGGGGGGGGGGCAGCTTGCTAAGGAACTTGATTTGCTCGTTACCAGTGGTACAGTGGGTTACCTTCGATTGGCACGTTTGGCTACGTACGGTGCGAACGAAGTTCAACGTAGCGCACGTACACAGCTGACTAGAGCGCGCGCCTCCACTCACGTGGGTGCGTCGCTTGATGGGCAAAAAAAAAGCCACGTTCCAAAAAAACAGTTTTAAAGGTAATACCATGATTGTTTTTGTCTTTACTTTTCGGGAGAAAAAAAAGATCCGTTTCCCTACAGGTTCTCTTTCGGTTAATTCTTAATCGGTGCTGGAAATGACTGGCCTCGTTTTTTTTAAATAAAAAAAAGGATATTTACGTGGTTTTATTGTTCAATTGCCGATGACCAAGTCATCCAATATGTGCAATCTCCAACCTACCAGTCACCTGATCTCACTGGCCTCCATCTCTGCTCTGAAGAAAGGCCATTGAACAAACTGAGTGCTATCATACGTAGTTTTTTCATCTTAAGGGCAGCATCATCGACGAATGTGTTGAAGTGTTGTGAGTAAATTAGTGTTAGTTTTTGCCAAAGACAATAATAACACAAAAAAAACCCAAGGCTTAGAGACGACCCTTAAACGACTGCGTGAATCACAGCGCATAATTTAGCGGTAAAGTGAAAAACATACGGTGCTAAATGCATGCCAATGTTTTTTTTAAGGTTAGTTGCCAATGACCGGCAGGATAACATCACAGGCCTTTATAATAGCCAAGGGATGTGGCTCTGTGCAATTCTGTTCAGCAGCTGGAGATCTTCCCGTTAAGAGGAAGAACGTGGCATGTTCCATGACAACAAGCCATTACTTTCGTCAATTTTAAGGAGGGGAAATATGCATTGCATCTCACTTTGTAAGGAACATACTTTGTTAAGATCAGTGACCTTGCCAACATTAATAGTTGTAACAACAACAAAAATCTGACAATTTGTGACTGTGATCATTTGTTATCACCACCCACTTAAGATACGGGACTGTCTCAAGCTGGCATTTTTAAACACTGTTGAACTGAGCATGTTTAAACGGAATATAAAATAGCAGATGTATAAATGCAAGCATATTTACAATTCGTGAAGCTGTAACGCGTGCATGCGAGACGGCGACACGCGTATTGCGTAACGTTATTGCGGCAAAGTAAAATAAACCACATTATTTATAAATCAAAGAGCAGAACTAAGGAGATGGGGAAATGTGAAGTGGAAAAGCTCATTAATATTTAAAGGCAACATTTTTTGTGCTTTGAACGTCTTCGACGAAGCAGCACACAATTTGAAGCATGGCCCAAGTAACACGTGCCGAGCGCCTCTTCGTCATTTAATCAAGCAGCTCCGGCAGGCGATTATGATGGCAATGGTTGCAATGATTTCATGTTCGAGTTACAGTACCTGCGCTGTTACAGAGTTACTCCTCAGAGTGCCCTTCCGGCGAGGAATCGTTGCGTCGCTGTGACGTGGGAAAAATCAGCGAGAGGAGTCGTACGGACGTCAGCGTTTCGTAAAATAAACGCCACTAAATCCATCTGACGTTAAAAAAATAACGCCACTTTTTTCAAATTTTCTCGCTGTGGATTTCACACCTGATGGTGATGATTGCTTGTGTTGCAGTCGAAACGTCGTGAGAATTGTATTGTTTTATATTTTTATTATTTTATTATTTCCCTTCTACGTGACTTTACCGAAAGAACCAAGAATATAAAGCCTAAAGTCACGAAAGCTTTAAATCAAAGCTTTAAATAAAAATATATAATTTTAAATTCTAAATTACGTGGAATTCTGCTCCCGTCACATAAACAGGATGTTACGACAGCCGTCAAGCGGCAGCGTTGACAAATTGTTAGGGATTGGAATGTTCGGATGTCTTGAGGAAGGTTAATTCTGTTTGCGAAAAGTAGGGAAAGTAATATTATATCCAGTCTCATGGTTTCATTAAAGCCGGACGCGTACTGTGAAAAAAGAGGAAATATGAGTGGGAAGTTCTCTGCAATGGCAGCCGCATTAGTTTCATACTTTTATTATCAACGCAGTTGCTAGGAAATTACCATTGAAGGGAGATATTTTATTTATGTTAATTTAAAAGGAGCAGCATCCAGTGAGTTGAGCGAGAATTGCGTTCTTCACAATGCTTCACGTATATGTTTGTATTATGGGTCATGGCTAAATCTGTTGATGTCACCACACCTCACCAAACGCCAGATCCCGCAGCTGATGCATAGCAGTTCAGTTCATTTCGTTTCACCGTGTGATAACGCAAGAGACCAGGATCGTCTAATTTTCAAAAGTGACCTAGCACATTCGTCTGCTAGAAGGGGGGCGATAGTTACCAATGTATAATTGCAATTTAGCAGTATATATTTATTTATTTCGAAATTGTGTACCATGAATTCGCAGGCGATTGTGTGCTGATGTCAGGGTCCAAATGCGCCAAACACGGAACGTCCACTGCGGAGCTGACGGCATGTATTGCTATGGTTACTCCACCTGCAATTATAATCAGTGGCGGCCAGACACAAAAGATGAAGCTCTGCAACAAGCAATGAATGCCCTACCGCTAGGCCACGTCACCAACCCAATCCGCATGTACACATGCTGAACTTCTTCAGCGCCGTACGTTGCCAAACGTGTGAATCGAAGGTCTGGGGAAGGAGAACAAACTAAACACAAAAAGCAGTTTTAAAGAAATTAGTTTTCAATTTTTGATATCGGAAGGAAGAGCGTTCCAGACGACCGCAAAGGCGTATCTGAAAGTGTGCAATGCGGTGACCGTCTTTGTTCGAAAATAGGCACATGACCTCTGAGATCTGCGCTAAATCTATTTCCACAATCTGTCTTTAGGTCTTCCCCATGGTTGATGGACCCCAGCGAGACCATTCCAATGACCATCTTTGGAGCCGGCCCTCTTCTATCCTGCACACGTGGCACAACATTTGCCCTCCCATGTTCCCTTCTGGACGACACGGGTGCCGGGTGCACTGGGTCGGTGCACTGACCAAATCAAATTGTTTTTTTAATTCCTTGGAAAAAAATTACGAAATTAGTTACGTACTCAGCCAAATAAGAAGGATGTAATTAGTATTATAATCATGAAATGAAGGCAAAGGTGCAGCCCTTCAATTTAAAGTTCACATCACGGCTGACGGAAGGGCGCCCACAGCAGGGAGCTCTAGTTAGTCCGTCTCGCGGGTATTTTGGCCTCTTCTTCCATGTTGGAAGAGGTGGCAGTGCCCACGCTTCTCCCATGACACGATGAACCCGTCCAATGTCAATCTCTCCAAAAATCACAACAAATTCAGCTCGACCTACACATGAAGCCCACTGCCTGCCAAATGAGATGCGAAACGTACGTTTTGTTTTGTTCATTTCAACTTGTGTAATGAACTTCGGGCTGAATCAACTTGGAGTAACCCTTTACGCACGTGGGGCAAAGCGCTCACCATCCAATGAACTAGCCCTGCGCGGAGAGCGAGACTCGCGGGTACAAGTCAAGGCGCAGCCCTGCAATTGCCTCGCGCAAGGGGCCTCCACTTGACAAGAGAGCGCCCTTTCCCGTGGAGACATTTTGTTTGCTTGTTTGACTCTTCCACGCTGGGAAGAAGTCTCAGCGCAGAGGTGGGAGAACTGTGCCCACATTTGACCCCTACCGCACGCGGCCTGCCGATCGACTAATCGCCGCAGCCATTCGAAGCTGCCAGGGGAGCAGAAGAGCGTGGAGGAGGTTCAGGAACGTAACCCGTCGTTTGAACCGCTACGCAGGGAGATTTTAAACTGGCGACCTCTGGATTGCGCGGTCCAAGTGCCCTGACCGTTAATTCGCTGCAGCGGCATCCCCGAGTATAATTCAAGGGCTGTGAAAGCGTCTGCGCGTCCACGCAAAGCCAAAAGCCCTGCATGAACAACGGCTTGTCCTCTCTCCTTTATTTATTTGCTGCCCAACTGAAAGATGCCTTTTTGTTTAGCACAGAAAATAGGCACTTGCTAAAATGCGCGGCTTCATTTTCCACGGCCACTTAACTTGAACGAAGTTTTGTCAAAATAAATCCAACGTTTCCTCAGATATGTGTGTGCGTGTGTTGTTTTAGGGCCGCGCTAGAAAAAAAAGCATTTTTCACCACGTCCCATTTTTTTTCTACCAAGAAACTTACTGAACAGTGAGTGCCTCCAGTATTATTTTTTGAATGAATTCTCTGCTACCGAATGACTCTGTTGCCGCGATCTTAATGCCGATAAAGAAATATCACAGAAGCCCTTGTTCGTTATGATACTCAAATGTAATGTTCATGGTTTAACAAAGTTGTAGTAGGCTTTCGCGACAAATCTATTTAAGAAACGAAACAGGAGGAATTATCCACAAATCTGGCTGTTACCTGATCAAGCTAATTGTAATTACTGGTGAAACGTCATCTTAAGATTGCAAATGTTGTGGCTTTGCTCTCCAACATACCGGTGTGCTGTACTAGTGACGAATTGGCATGTTCTGTTTACGTGACAACCCTTACTAGTTGGCTGTGTCGGGTGGTGGCGGGTTGAACGGCACATTTATATATTTAGGCGATCTAACCCAAACAACCTCTATTATGGATGTAATATTCATGTCGCTGTTTAGAACTGGTCTACAACACCATTTAAAACACTACACACAAAAGGAAACTAGCTGTCAGCTACTTAAATCAAACAGTGGTGGAATACTTTAGCGATAGTATTTAGCATTACTGGCCTATAGCTAATAAGCTTTTAAAAAAACTTCAAGGAATTTTTTTTGCTCAAATCAGACATTGTTAAACAAGTCTGACTTTGCAGATGAAATCAGGCAGATAGAAACCCTCCAGAGTTTGCATGCTTAAACAAAGGTTGCTCGATAATATTGGTCTGGAAAGCCATTTGTAGATCTAACTGATCAGAGTCAACGAAGACACAGACCAATTTGTTTTTTTAATCTAATTGACTTCTTGCTAAAATGAGCATTGAGGCATTGCTCAGCTCATGTTTACAGCTCATCGCAGTTGTTGGGAATTATACGTGCCTATGGCAGGGCCGATTAAATCCATAAGGCAACTGCTGGTTTCCTATTTAATGGGATGATGGGCTGAGTCAACCCGTAACCATGATTTTAATTCTCAAACCTCCCATTACGAGTGGCTCACTCTACCAGCAAGCCCACGTCCAATTTTAAGTGACAAAGGAAAAAACTGACAATCGACCAACTTTAATTTTATAGAACACTTTTGGTCAGGATCATTAGCAATTCTCTTTCACTCTACCTTGACTCGTAGACGCCAATTTCTCCACCAATCCCCCCCCTACTCTGCCCCCCCCGCCTCCACCCCCCACCGTTCTGCAGAATTATTTCAAAATTGTACAGCGATGAAAAATGAAGGCAACCCAAGTGACCTCCAGTCAGTCTCTGGCGATTACACATTTACAGTGCACATGGTTACAATCTGTCATGAGCACCCCCCCACACACACTTTGCGCTAGCCTCCAATCCACTGCTAGTTTTTCGGCAGATTTAGATGTCAATAGCAGTGAGTGCGTCCCAGCGCACCCGAGCCGGCACGTACAGCTTCTCTGGTGTAAAAAAACCTTTTCCGCCGAAAGGAAATTCAAACAGCCACTTCTGCATAGACAAATACCACCGCAGAGACCGCTGGTATTTCGGCAGCGTATGAACCCACGCGTGATCAACTCGTACCATAAACTAACTAACACTGTGAGGAGGTTGCACGGCGGTATGACCGACGTAACACAGCAAAGTATTCCACTTTCAAAAGAAGCATTGACAGTGCGACTCATCAGCTGCTTACTGTCAGAAATTCTTAAGTTGTATATTAGCCTGTCTTACTATGTGGCTCTGCAGGTCAAAGGGTCAGTGACCTCCATGCTGTTTGAATGATGGATAATTTAATTAACTGCTGCTCGCCTTCTTTAAGACCAGAAACAACAACAAAAATCACCGTATATTTCGAACAACTCTTTCCAAGGCAAATGGTCCCACAATGTAATTATCTCCGTCTAATAACCACTGCATGAACGTATCTATGCTTATTTACGTAGGAATTCCTCAACTGAGTGTCAAGATTCTTTGACGCGGGTTTTGCTCTGGATGTCTGAACCCATTCCTTGTTGCGTGCCTTCTTTTCATCTTACACCGTTCACTTACTGGATTTACATTAAGTATTCGAAGTAAGTACACTTATTTAAAGAAAAGTGTAGCTTTTTTTTATTTCGATACCTTTATTATCTCTCTAATGGCCAATAATAGTGCCACGTGCTTTGATTAATGCATCATTTTACAGTCACGTCCAGACTCTCGAACTGCTGTTATTGGATGGACACTGCCACATGTAGCTTCTTCCTCTCTGAAACATATGCAATGCATCACAAACGCATGAATTGTATTTGACAAAGTACGAAGGACGTATTCGGTGAGTGGCGTATACACGTCACGTTATTTCCAAATAATCTTTATCACTGGTTAACACCGAAATGTTTACTTACTTCAAGCGAAAGTTAAGTCCATTATGCTACGTGAAACGCGTTCACATCACCGCACTGAAACCCAGAGTCAGGTACCGTGGTGTGTCACGTGGTGTATGCTCATAACTGAGGCTAGCTTTAGACCTACCTTAAGCAAAACTTTATATAGAAAAAACTACAAAAACATTTATTTCTGATCCATAAGGTCAAATTAATTATCATAAAAAAAGACTCGTTAATAGTTCTCACAAATGCTTTAGAGATTTCACTCGTTAAAAATATATTTTCTTATACACAGACCTCCAACACCGTCTAACACCCCCCCCCCCCAAACAAACGTATAAGAAGGTTAAACACCAATACATGTCTTAGGTTTCTTGTTTGTCCCGTGTCCTGAAAAAACAGGTCTTGCACAGCCGTGGAAATGCCCTCACTTCTATCAATCTCCTGTCACATTCCACTGGTGACATTTTCCCAATGGCAGCAGCTGGAAAAGTTTCAGAGCCCTTGGACCCCACCGAATATTGGTGCACGTTAAAGAAGTTACACCCCCGTGATGTCACTTCATTGGGGCTCAACTGGCCCATTACATTCCGTGAGGTGCTTTAAGGCAACCTCCACGAACTCGGGCAACGTTCATCATCGTCAGCCATCATCAATCCACTGCTGGATGAAGGCCTCCCCATGCTGCTGCCATTTTCCACAGTGAGTCAGTATCCTTCATTTTAACCAGATTAAATAAACCCATTGAGATACATAAAATACTGCCCCCTTTGATAGGGCGGCCTGGGATCTTGCAATGAAATAATCCACATAACACGCGCACATGAACGGATTTCATGACTCCATATACAGCGCTTGGAGGAAATCCTCTAGGACACGTTCCAGTCTTAGTTACATTTATTTCAACGGGACAGAACACATCGAGACTGCAAGAGCGACCAATTTAGCACCAAGCAAATATCAGTCCTGACCTGTTAGGCTCAATGCAAGTATTATCTTAAATGCGTAGCTGCGTGCCCCATTATTGCAGTGTTTGCGGAGCTTAATAGGGTTAACTCTGACAATAGCATAGTTGTAAATCCGTATAAATATATGCAACAAATTACCCGCATCATTCTTCCAGTGGCCTTTTTTTTCCCCGCTGCCGCTATTGTGCATCTCAAATGACCACTTCCATGGATTGCTTCGGGTTTCCCCGGTCATGGATCGTCACTCAATAATCATCCTCCTCCTCGTTTCATTCCCACCACTCAGCAACCAATCGCAGACGGGGGCCAAAGTTCGCAGGATGAGGTCAGTGCACGGGATTGACTTGCTCCGCTTTGCGGTGCTGTGGCCTTTGTGTGTCCTCCTACTCCATTCCACGAAACCACACCGCAAATCACCCTCCCCTGAGCGCGATAGGTATCCTTCCCAATAAGTTAATGGCATGCAGTCTACAGTAAACACTTAGGAAGCTGCTTGCGTGGTTATGGAATTGCTCGCACATGCGGTGCGTCTGCTCAGCGACTCGATGTACAGGAGGGCATTTCCTGTAACGTGTTGCTCCTTGACTCAACGCTGGCTGATGACCTCTCAACGTGTTAACCACATTTTCTGGGCAGCCATCTCTTCCCCCCACCCATCCCACCCATGGAAAAACAAAAGCCTGGGTCTCTCGCCCCTACATCCAGTTCTGGTTGGCAGCCAAAACCAATCTTTATTTTGTCGCACGCCGTTCACCACAACAGTGCTGGGGGTTTTCTGCAGCTTGTCAAACTGCCAGCCGTGCAGAAAAATAAACACAATCATTTAAATAACAAAACGCTCAGCGAAATGCACATTTCGCCTACTAACAATGCGCAACATCACACAAAGAGAGAGAGAAAAGGTCAAACGGCAACAATTAATTGAGCGTTTGCGACATTCAACTCCGTTGTACCGGCGAATGTACAGGTATGTTTTGTCGCGTATCACATCGCTGGCTCAGGGAGAACAACAAAACAGTTTACTCAGTCGTTGTTGTTTTTGTGAAAGTTGTGTTCACTCGGGCGCGATGGAGCGTGGAAGGAGGGGAGGCTGCTGGAAACTGAGGGCGAGAGACTGCAAGTAACCCTCTCTCACTGGAGCCGTTCCACACAACATGACCACGGAAGTCTTTTATCTCAGAGCCATACGCGCGTGGGGAGTGGGGGGGGGCAGATTGTCGGTCACTCTTGTAGGAGTCCACAGCCGAAGTGCTTGTTGCTATCTTTGAGTGGCTTCCTCCCCCCGCCCGCACCCCCACCAATGCATCTAAACGCCGTCTGTGTATGTAGAGAGAGAGAGGGATTTATACAGGATAATGGGCTCACCTTTCAACTTTCCTTCACTGCTGCTATCTGCAAGCCGAGGGAAACTTTTGGGGGGAAATAAAGCGAAAATCCACTTTTTGGGGCATTTCTATCCTATCTGTATTGTGTTCAGAGGCCCTCACGGCCAGCCGCTGCAACCCCACGCACACACAACTCTCGCCATGCTGTACTTTTTTTATGGATGTATGCTAATTTTATTTTGCACCGTGCGTAGCCAAGCGTGCTAATCGGGAGGTGCAAGTTTTAACGTTGTTTCTAACCCCATCATCAAGTGCAAACCACTCTAATCTAAACTAAACTTGTTTTGATCAATAATAGAGGCTTATTGGGTTAGATCGCGTAAATATAAATGTCTCATTAAACCAGCCACCACCCGACGCAGCCAATTAGTAAGCTTTGTCACGTAAAAAAGACTTGCGAATTTCGTTACCAGTTCAGCACTCCGGTGTGTTGGAGGATAAACCCACAATATTTACAATTCGATTACGACGCTTCTCCAGTAATTACAACCAGCCTCATCAGGCAACAGCCAGAGTATTTTTAATTTGACCACGTACGGCCCACTGAGCCATACAACTCTTTTTCGGAAGCGACCTGGCCACAAATGAGTGGCTTATCATGTGGAAATGTATAGCAGCCAAATACTCTAAATGCATGTTTCTAATTCTTATCAACTGCCAAACATTCAAAAACAGCCAGCTATTTTTCTAACCTTGCTGTTATACAAAGCAGATGGTACTGACTGGTTGTGAATGGGCCATTAAAACTGTTGAGGTATCTACGAATTAAGTTTTCCTTTATTTTGTACCGCATCTAACCAATTGCACGTATAAAAGCAATTGTCAATATAATCAGCGAACAAAGGTGAGATTTAAAGCCTAACGTATCTGGCCTTTCGTTCAAAATGCCATACTCTCAAAAAATACATTTTGACCACCGCTCATTATTATGATTATTTTTTTTACAATCTCGGTATACCATTTTGTCAGCGTGGACAATTTGCAAAGGATAACATCGGTTAACATAAATATTATTGACTCATTATTCATTCCCCAACACTTTTAACAACCGCTAAAACGTCGATCCCGACAGCGACTTAAGGAACTTGCGCGTGAAACCCAGAAAAGAAATCGCCACCGTTGTCTCCGCCACCAAATCGCTCGCAATTTTCAAGAACGTCGCAGCAAAGTCACGTGGCGCAAGAGGGGTGAAGTCTTCCACCTAGCACGAAGGACCCCCCCCCACACCGCACGCAGCTGTCAATCAAATCAATCACGTTGGCCTCGTGACGGCGGGACAATGTCGCGGAACACGAGCATGACTACTTCCATTGTGGCCACTTGAACAAGAAACAACAAAAACCCCGACGCGACAAACATTTTTTACATTCGTCCGGCCTCTTCCATCCCGAGCGCTGTCAGGCCTCGTCTCCCTCTCCAGATGACCCCAACGATGAACCGCAGACATCCCACGGCATGACGGCAACAGAGGCAAAAAGGCGCGTGCTTCCCGCCTTTCCGTGTTTCGCGCACGCCACGCACGCCAGCGAGGCCTCGTCGTCCCACTGCCAGGGAGGCCCCCCGCTGCGCTGCTTAATCCTCTTGGTTGCGGTCGTGCCGATGGCAAAGGAGCTAATTGACAACAACAGCAGCAGCAGCAAGAATAAAAAAAAACCCAGAGATTACCCTGGAGACTAAGCCATGGATGGGAGCAGCATCTTTCAGACGGGGTCTCGGGGAAAGTGCTCGCGACCCAGTGGCAAATCAACACGACGCGCTTTAGGTGCTGCCGGGAATTGATACCATGTATTTTCCCCAAATCGTAGCCTTCCCGTCATGCATAACACGCCTCAGTTATATATTATTTTTATTATTGGAAACATATTCCTAATGAGCAGCCCTTCATAACGTTCTTTGTAAACAAATGTGACTCACTCCAGATTGTTTATGCAGTATAAGCAATGCCAACTCGGCTTCATTGCCATTGCAATAACATTTACAGTAGTATTTTAACAACGTTTGTAATTACTGAGCTGTAAAAATGTATAACAATAATAAAATTATATTCAGCCCCACTGACAAACCACTCCTGGATGAAGACCTTCCCCGTGCCGTTAGACCATACTTCACCACGCCAGTTAGTGCAGCTTGGTTAAGACAGGGACCTAAGACCAGTCCAGATAGCCTCACCACCACGGTTAGCCATGGTAGGAAATTAAATTCTGGTTTGATATGGTTTATTGCACTGTGTGCAAACTACTGCACCATTACTTCCCGCCACAATACATAACACCGTACGTACTCGCCTTAATATTTTACCTACTGCAGGTAGCCAGGTACTGGGAACCTTGATTTTCTGTACTATGCCAAACAATACAATTTAAGAAAACAAACAAGTGACAGGACTTGAAATCGCTGCACAATTCACGACCTTGTCGGCAATCAAACAACTTTTCTGGAAGCTTCACGAGCTTGCAACATCGCATGGCAAAAATACAACCGCCTAAGTACCCATGAGGGGATGATGCTGGGTTCGTGACTCCCATCGTAGCCTTGAGTGTGGTGGCAATGGCAACAATAAACTCGATGCCTGCATGCTCTATCACCTCCGTCCATTGCACGCTGAATGGCCAATTATTATATGTACCCAGATAACAGGAGCAAATAGCAAACGGTGATAAGTACAACCTGCCTTGCAGTTTAAAAGAGGCCCATTTATCAAAGTTGCAGCGCTCGCCATCACAAAGCAGCCCTTCCGAGCGTGCGAGACGTTTTTTTCCTGTGTTCAGGCGCTGCATGTCGTGCCAAGGTAATTAATGTTCGTCATTAGATGATGGACTCTGCAATGTGTTTTTCGTCGGATTGCAAACGCACGTCGTTCAGCGTGACGTTCGACGTTTTGCTCCACGTGCTGGGAGCTTGTCAACCTTCTTGGTTCGTTCGGTAAAGTCACGTAGAAGGGAAATAATAAAATAATAAAAATTCAACATAAGAAAATAATTCTCACGACGTTTCGGCCACAACGCAAGCAGCTGTCCTCAGGTGAAGAACAGGTCTGTCGGAAAGACAGTGTCAGAATTTCAGACACTGTCTTTCCGACAGAATTTCAGACACTGTCTTTCCGACAGACCTGTTCTTCACTCGAGGACGGCTGCTTGCGTTGTGGCCGAAACGTCGTGAGAATTATTTTATTATGTTTTATTTTTATTATTTTATTATTTCCCTTATACGTGACTTTACCGAAAGAACCAAGAAGATGAATCCCTGCAGTCACGAAAGCTTTAAATCGAAGCTTGTCAACCCTTTCCCGTTCCGAGACGTCTGCAAGTTGCGGGGTGGCTGTCTCGTTCACTGCTGAATCTCGGAACACGCAAGCGGTTAGCTTTAATTTTATTCAGAGAGACACCGCAGAGAACTGTAGGGACACAGACGCACTCTATGATATCTGGCGCCAAACTGTGCACGTGCGGTGCTGCATTACATTTGCATTCGCTACTAAATTGAAAGATTTGCTCTACTGAAAAGCCGATGGTCTCAATCATTGACTGAGCATATTTGTTATATCGCTGTGTAGAGATTTCTTTTAATTTTCCAGCTCAGAAAGAGATATGAATGATATATGTAAATGACGAAAACTTTGGAATACAATAGGCATAACCGTTAAGCCCTCCACGAAATACAATTTCTGATGTGGTGAAAAAAAATCGTAATTGGATTTAAGGAAGAGGTTCACATTAGCAGTGGTGTGCGAGCAATAACCAACCGTTATTAACACTGCCCGATGATATTCCCAGAAACATTTGTTTACTCTCCATATTCTATTCCAGTTATTTTATTTCTGCTGCGCTGTAACACATCACTTCACGAGACAAAGAAGCCCCTTCGGATATCTCGCAGTGGTAACAACCCCGTACGTCTGAGAGAGGGCCTCGAAATGTTCACAGAATTTCATCGCAGAAGCCTTCCCACGCACTCTGCTGTGAGATTGGTGTTCATCGCACGACGGTTAAAACAATATTTCAAATTATTTGCAAAACCAAATTGAACGTGATGACTTTTTGATGCATTGGTGTCCGGGCAGAGCCCATCAGCCCACTATACTGCACTTGAAAACCTGATTTAATCACGAGTGGCTCATACTCATAATCGAACTCTGACACTCAATGGTGCTAACTCAGTCATCTGACATCTGAACCACCTTTTTCCTCTACATTGTTACATTATAAATCTATGGTTAATGACGACAGAAATTAGGATTCATGGGCACGTGATTTTGTTATACATGTACTGCACGCTGTAACCACAGCTCCACACCAAATGCGAAAGGAGACAGATGTTTCCAAAAATTGTAAATTGCGCAGCCACCGAAAATATATACCCGGTGCTGTATATGCATATGGAGAAGTAAAAAAAAGAAATGTGTTTGGCGATATTGTCCAATGAAACTATATCATTACGTGAGACAGATGTTCCAAATTACCGCCGCCTTAATTAGCAAGAAACAGATCTCCCCACCTCCCGTTAGCCACACGCATGGTCAATCATTGTGAACACTGCCAAGCGTCGTAGTAAAACAGCGGCTTAAAAAATTAAAACCGAGACATAAACTGTAAGTATTAAGATCCCAGGAGTGTATTTTGTAATATCTCTGTTAAAGACAGAAACCCTAAAAAAAAACTGGTCATCCCATTAGCTAGCCCAAACAGATAAAACATTTCGATTTGAAGCTTTCGTGACTGCAGGGATTCATCTTCTTGGTTCTTTCGGTAAAGTCACGTAGAAGGGAAGTAATAAAATAATAAAAATAAAACATAATAAAACAATTCTCACGACGTTTCGTCGGCTGCTTGCGTTGTAGCCGGAACGTCGTGAGAATTGTTTTATTATGTTTTATTTTTATTATTTTATTACTTCCCTTCTACGTGACTTTACCGAAAGAACCAAGAAGGAGATAAAACATTTAAAGGATTTTTTTAGAAACCATAATGAATTATTTACAATGTATAAAAACACTAGAAATTGGGTATTTATTAGTTGGCCTTAATCCAGTGCAAGGGTTCATCCGTCCCTAATGTTATCCTGGCAAATAATACGAATTTTCAGCCGTTTGTCAACCCACTGCTAAATGACAGATTTTCCACACCGTGGCAGTCATGGGAGTTTTTGGCCACGCTTCACCACAATGATGTCAGTGCGGAGTTCTCACAATCAGTTGCAGATGTCACTTGCCAGTGAAATTAGCCATAACCGGCAATCAAAACCCGTGTCGTTACGTCCAAAGCGCACTGCGTGATCGACTGCGCTACCAACTGCTCCCATCCTGGCCAAAACAGTAAACGTCATCAAATGTTTTACTATTATCCTGTTGGCATCGTCTTCTTAATATTATTACACTTCTCAATAAAACGCTAATTGTAAATATCGCAGTCAATGAAAGCATTTACCAGACACGCATATATGTCAACGATATTGAGAAACATATTCTAATGTACCTTTTAAAAGCACTTTACACGTGATCAAACATTTATGTTATCTGTATATATAAAACATATAAAATCATTTCTAGGATTCACTTGGTTAATAGTTTTAAAGATAAAAAAACACTATCTGAAAATGACGAGAAAAAATCGTAACACTGAAAAATGTAAATAACCAGCTGAAAAAACAGTATGTTTACATTAGTTAAATATATCAGTTAAAACGTTAGTTTCCCAAGACGGACGGATTTCCAAAATTGTTTATTTTTTTTCCTTCCCAGCCTTGTTTGTGTTGACATTTTTATTGCTGCAAGAAAATGGCCAAAGCACATGCAAGAGAAGGCAGAGCAACATGTAAAACAAATGGGCCCAGCGTGAGACCTCATCTGTTGCGGGAAGCACAGGCTCTGTCTGTCCTGCTATGCCACAAATGTCCCTCCCTGAACCAAGCCACAAATGCAGATGTCCCCTGAGAATTGATGGTTGCAAGTTTGTTGCAAACCCAGCAGCTTGATAAACAGCTTCTGAATAAACAAAACAAGGCAGCTGTGCTACACGCCTTGGGAAGTTCCTCCCGCTAATCCTAGGATCGTTGATAAGTTTCTTTAGTCTGGCTGCTGGAATCTTTCGACTGTTTACGATTAATCTTTTTTTCTTCTTATTCATAATTTTTTTTATAAAATACGTTTATCCTGATTGTGCTATCGCAATGCACAATTAAACGAAGGATCCATTCGGTCCTCTCGCAGAGTAGCGCAGCCCTTTACGGAAGTAAATATCTTAATATAATTTTAAGTGACCTCTGGTCCAGACCGAAGCAGACAGCACTTTCCCACCCACTGTGCGAAATGAGAGTAATGTTCATCGCATGACAGTCAAAACAACATTTTATCATCTAAGAGCTGACATTTTTGCCAAATTCAGTTCAGAAACAATAAAATGTGATGGGCTTTTTTAATACCGCCATTGGTGACGAGGCTGAGACCATCAACTGACTACACTTGAGAAGCCGGTTCAATCACAAATGGCTGAAAGACAAATTCAAACTTCGGATCCCTGAAACGCGAGCTCAGCACTCTGACCTCTGACCTCTAAGCTACCCCACCAGCTCTGTAAAATGTGAGTTGGTAAAACATAAAAAGCTGCACGCACTTACAATTTTAATTTCAGCACACTATAGATAGAAATCGAGAGCTTCGATTTGAAAATGAATGTTATATTTGTAAATAATGTGTGGACAAAGGAGATTGGGAAACAAATATACGCTCCGCACTAGAATATTACAGCTAATCTCACCGGGCGAGAGCATAGAAACTGAATATTACTTTCGCTTAGCAAACATACGTGGCAACAATATGATAGATTAACGATGATAAACATTTGCAGAGAAATGGGAGCGTGTGGGCTAATTCAATCTCGAGGCACATCGTGCACATTTTGTACACAACCTAGAATTCCGGATTTTTATTTACAAAAAATGGTCTCCACAATGACAAAATAAACTCATCCGATGCAACGAATATATACGTCTGCTCATTTACTCTTGCAACGTTTGTGACCGTGAGATATCATTCAAATATACGCAATCAAAATGCACCCATCCGAACGTCTTACTGCGAATTAGAATACATACTCCAATCACAACGAAAACACAAGGCACTAAGTGCTCAAGCGCATTACATCTGCTATATTTGTGAACACGGCGTAGACATAAAAGCACTGAAACTCTCAACGCTGGTGCATTCATGCTAAATTTAGCAGACCATTAAGAGCCCGGGCTCACGTTTTATTGAGTATATGCGAGTACTTAATGAAGTGAATTGGACATCACTGCATTGATATTGTAACGCGATCAAACATTTTCATACATACACAATGGATTAAAAATACATTTAATCTCTATAACGGATCACAGCACGTTAAGACTGAACTTGTATTAAGGCAATAACTCTACTCTCAATCAGATTCAAATTTTCAGGAAATAAAACGATTAAATTGTCAATTAATCCGCGACAACCAGCAGTGGATTGACAAACGGTCTGTCTGTTCCATTGGAACCTCATTTGCCAGAAGAAAAAATATGATAATTGTTTTTAACCCTTTTATCTGGCAACAAAACTGACACCTTTTTTACAAGGAGTCATGTTTGCATAGACCACAATTAGTCGTAATGCAAACAACTCTCATATTCTGATGGTGCATTGTCTTTTGAGTTGTGCGCCTTTTGGCGTCATCTGGTTCAACACCATGTGAGACTAGCCTCTAAGGAAAGCTGTCTCGGGTGTTGACCAATCAACTTCAAGGACAGTGCATACATTATCAGAGTTATGTTTTTTGTTTGCATTACGACAGCAGGTATTGTGGTCTATGCAAACATGACTCCTTGTAAAAAAGGTGTCAGTTTTGTTGCCAGATAAAAGGGTAAAAAACCAATTAACGGTCTGTCTGTTGTTATTATTATTTAATTAAGCAATTTATAGATTTTAATCACAGTGTAATTTAATGGACCATGGAAATGCGATTGATTTCTGAAACTTAATGAGATAATTAAATGTAAAACATTCACAATCTAGGCTAGGTAACCAGATCAACGAGCTGGATGACCTTCTCATTAAGACATCTGGAAACTCGGTTTTGAAATCTCCATCGAACAAACTATTACACTTTTTATTTATTTTACCAGGTAAAGTCGATTGAGCTATTACCTCTTTTTCAGAAGCGATCTGGCCACAAATGATAGCCCAATTAAGTGCCTTATCATGTGGAAATGCATAGTAGCCAAATACTATAAACGCATGTTGATTCTAAATGTGGAGGGAAAACCCAGGACCCTAAGAAAAATCCACACGACCACGGGGAGAACATGCAAACTCAAAATATACAGGTGTCAGGGTCGGGATAAAACCCACGACCTCCTGCATACCAGGCGAGGGAGTTAACATCTCGCCACCGTGGAGGCCCTGGCAGGACACAGAGCGTCGGAGAGAGAACAGCAGGTGGGTCCTCCATATACACACAGAGCCAAAGTGAGAGTGATCACAATGATGACGAATTGTGTATCTCGTAGTGTGCAACACTGTGTTTGCGGATGGCCTGAAATATGGTCGTGAAATGTCATACCACTGCCAAAATGAACCGGGGAAAGTGCTCGTCTCCATTGCTTGTGCTAAGCTAATGGTGGAAATTCCACATTCCTATGGCAAGAAGCTCAATGACTAAAATGAATGTCACACTGTAATAATTATACGTTTAAAGATGACCCTATGCCAACATATATCTAGTAATAGGAAATGGTAATACCAAGCACAGTATAGCCACAGCACACAGGACATGTTGTGGCATATTGAATAAAAGAAAAATAATGAACAAACCTTTGTCAATCCACTGTTGGATCAAAGCTTCCTCACGCAACATCAGTTAAGGGAAATAGCTGACCACACGTCACCATGCTCATCAATGGGGTTGGTTGAAAGAGGGGGGGGCCCATGACGGGTTTAGACAACATTTACCACTGGTGTTAATTAGCGCAGTACGCTAACAACTGTGCCACCACTCCCCCAATGTTTATTTACTGTGCCCTGTTATGGCATGGCAAAAACCAATGAGCATACACAACGGCAGTGTTCTAGACAAAGGGCTGTAACTTCTTCATATTATTATAACAATAATAACGTGTCGAAGTTCAATTTAGCTCTTGCACAAAGAATACTTCACAGTTTTAAGGGGTGTCACACACCACTATTGTTTTTGTACAAGTCCTCCTTAACTGGGGGGGGGATGCAAACACACCAACGGAAGAGTCGGGATTTCCTGTTTTCGAATATCACCACGCAAACTTGCATCCATCATTACACACAACGCACACACACACTCCTCGAGCCGTCTAGGAACAAATCACCCGGTGGTATGCACCAGATCCCATCAGGCCTCGTAAAAACTAACCAGGGTTTGAGTCCGGAGCAGCGCATGGATGGGTAACCACCACGCACAGATGTCATCTGTGGTAGGAACCGTGGGCAGTAGAGGGCAGCGCAGTAAATTCCATTGTTGTTCTATACTACCCCAACCCCCACACCCCAAACTTCACCCGACTCGTACTGACCGGCGTGGGGAAGTATGGTCAAATATGGTCCACACCTCTGATTCGCAAGGTCGGCTGCGTACGGTGCGAAAGAAGTGCTACAAACATACAAATAACGCTGTGTGCACAGCGGACAGGGTGGGCCAGATCACCCGGCAATGGGATTGACACGTAGGCTGTACATTAAAGTCCACACATAATTATTGCAAGTTACTATGTGCTCACTGGATTGTGAATGTTATGGACGGGTGTTTTTATTTATTTATTTTCGTTTGTATTCAAGTCCCATCCATTGTCAATGGGACACTGATCTGACCGGAATTATCCGTGGCAGCCTTGGACCTCCAGCACCCACGAAGGTCGGCAGCGTTGGTAACAGACAAACAAAAAAAAGCCACGTTTGGCAAAAGAGGAAATATGGTGTCGAGTCGACCTCGCCTTTCACACCCTACAAAGGACACCAATAGGAGAGATCACTCACAGCTCAGAAACACTCGACTTCATACCCCGTCACACTCAAACACGCGGCTTAAGGCTTCATTTCTCAGGAATATATTCTGCCCCCCCCCCCAACTGCTTACCCCCTGTAACTCCCCCCACCCTTTGACAGCTGGGAGGGGAGGGAGGTTGGTTGTATTTTCTGCAGCTCAGCCCCGGACTGCTCTGGCTGGCGGCTAAGTATAAGGCCCTGTTCACACATGACACTGGTCAGTGAATGTTAAATACCGTACGTGCATTTACACATTGGCTTTCCCAATGTAACGTGTCCATAATCAGCTTGGCGTTGATAATAGAATGCAGTGCTGCACCAACATCTGCTATGAAGCCCTTTGTGTGCTATTCAGCAATGATGCTAATGGTTTTGGCAGCATCACGGCCCCTTATACCCTTGTCCGGTCTTTGCGCACACAAAAACAGTGTAAATGGGATGACTTCTGCGCGCATGATATGCACAGCAACACTTGACATATACCCCAGTGGTGTGTCTGCCATTCAACAAAAGCAATGCGCGTCCCTTTTGTCAGCCCACCGCCGCTGCCTGCGGTATTGTCAGAATTATTAAAAATGAATAACCACGGTGCCTATGGTCAAGCGCTTAACGCCGGTCTAATGTCAACGTGGGTTATAACGTGGCCACATTTCTATAGACACCGCATGGCGTGAAATGATTGCTTCACTCTTGGCAGACTCAGCTGTTAAAGCACGTGGGATCGAGCCACGATGATTAATGCATCACGTTTTGGCTTTTAATGCGAGCTACCCCTGTGCACCAGCCTCAAAGGATGTTGTCACAGCGGCCTCTCTGAACACAATGTGATGTCACGGCAGATAATTTTTAAGTGGGACCACAAAGCCCGCAAATTGTTTGAGCGCCTGAAAAAAAAAATATGAAACGTATTATAGCGGCTCTTTTGTTGCATGGGTGATCACAGCACACAACAAATGGGCTGTGGAATCCTATGCAAGCACAATGAGGCAGTGCAATTTAGAATTGAAAGGGTGGTTACAGTAGGGTGGTTACAGTAGTTATACGCTGCGCTATTTGAACCCGGCTACCCGAGTTCGAATCCTGGCCACAGTGGCAATTGATGTCCCAGTGGCAAGCGATATTATACCATTGACGAGTGATATCAGAAATCGGTTCTGGTTCCATGCTCTGCCCCACCTTTACCAAACCACACTGACCAGCGAGGTGAAGTCCGGGGAAATAAATTACACTCAATAGCTGGCATGGAGTGGGAAGGCCTTCATCTATTGGTGGATTGAAAATGGCTGAAACATTTTTTTTTATTACATAGTTTAATATGAAACGTACCGTAATTTAACATCGCATGTGTTTTACAGATGTAACCTTGGCTCTTACCTTACCAGCTAACATTCTCTACACAAAACAATCCGAGCATCAACTACTGTATTGTACATGGCCTTCAAGTGCCCCACAGAGAACCCAAGGACGGACGTGTCACGCGAGATCCGGCTTTTATCCGGCAACGGGATCTGCGTACAGAGAGGCCACTCTAAGAAAGGGGGGGGGGGTGTCCTCATGAAACAAGCTGAGTGGAGGCAGCCTTAAGGGGCATACGAGTGGGCCCTGTGGATGGTTGCTCACGACCACAGCTTACAGATTGAGAGGACCATCCAGAAGAGATAACACACCACGGGGGTGGCCCTGTGCTGCTAAAATCGCCACCTCCTTTTGTTTAAGGAATTGCATTGTTCTCCCCGAGTTGTATTTGTTCTAACCACAAGCGTTTTTTCTGCTCCCCCTACAAAAAAAATATTTTCCGAGATCTGTGTGCCAGCAAGGAGCGGACCTGGTTGTCTCGGTGATGTTTCTGCTGTCGCAGCCGTCTTTCAATATGTGTCTGTACGTGTCAAATTGTGATTACAATTATGCATTATTAACGCCGTACGAATGGCTTGCGGTAGTATACCTTGTGCCTGACCAATAATCCCCTAACAAGCAGAGATCTGGTATCTCAGTGAGCTGTTGAAATTGCAAGCACAACAGTTGATGATGATGACGACGACGATGCTAACGGTATGGAATGGCAGGGAGTAGCATTGGGTTGAATCTGACAAAACAGTTTAATGGTGATCGTGACGATGATAATCACGGGATTACTCAACAAGAGCTTTATAATGGAAATAATAAAATAATAAAATTTAAACATAATAAAAAAATTCTCACGACGTTTCGGTCACCTGAGGACGGCTGCTTGCGTTGTGGCCGAAACGTCGTGAGAATAATTTTATTATGTTTAATTTTTATTATTTTATTATTTCCATTCTACGTGACTTTACCGAAAGAACCAAGAAGATAAATCCCTGCAGTCACGAAAGCTTTAACTCGAAAAAAAGAGCTTTACAGCTCATCGGATTCCTCTCCAGGACAAGTAAATATTCGGATTCATCCGAGCAGCGATAGTACAATAGCAGGTTGTAGCAAGTGCAGCCACTCGCCAAAAAGCGACCGCGAGAACTTACCGAGAAGCCAGCCCAGAAAGGGCACGAGTGGCGGATGCGGGCCGAGCTGGTGAGGGCCAAGGCAGCGAAGCTCACGGTAACAATGAGAGCCCCGAGTACCATCTGAGCCACTCCGAGGATGAGCATGAGCCGAGCCCTGGAGCGCTGCTCCCGCACCCATGCCAGGCTACTCGTCTCCACACGGGTGCCACTGGGCAGCACGGTGCCGGTGGCGTGGAGGTGATGGCTGTGAAGATGGTGATGGTGGTGAAGGTGATGTTGGGGATCTGGCCCATGGGGGTCCTGAGTGCCACCACTGCTGCCGGGTCCAGGCAGGGTCGGGCAGGCAGGGCTTGGGGGCATGGTGGGGAGCCGACACCCGCCGGGTTATTGAGGGGCCCGGGTAGGGAGGATGAGGAGGTGCAGACGGAGGAGGCCGTTTCGAGGCAGCTGCAGAGAAGCGGACGAGGCGATGGAGACGCTCCCAGGCAGAGAAGAGACGGCAAGGTGGAAGGTATCGCCGGCCGAGAGTCGTCCCGAGCTGATGCGAGATCAAGGCCGATAACAACGAGATGTGTTTCGGAGGCGGGTTCGGTTGACTCCGAACCTTGCGACAGTTTGGGTGGTCCCCACCGCCACCCCCACGCACGCTCGTCGGATAGCAAGGGCAGGCAACCCCGACCATGCGTGCAGACCTCCCCGCCTGCTTCCACCCCGCTAACAATCAACGCGAACGCCGCTGCTGCTGCTGCCGCTGCTGCTATTTAGCCCGGGAGCGCACGCGTTGCCAGCGCTCGACGCCTCTCCCGAGATCTTAAAACCTTCCCGCAGTCCGTTTCTCCGGATGAGACATCGTGCCCGTCAGTAGCGGTGGCATCGGCGGCGACATAAACACCAGCAGCAGCAACAGCACGACGATGAGAATGACCCGTCAGCAGCAGGCGCAGCAGCAGCAGCACGTGTGGGCACGAGAGGCAGGGAGAACACAGAATGAGAGAGAGAGAAGAGGCGTGAGCTGGGAGAGCTGCTGGTGGTGGTGGGGGGGGGTGAGAGAGAGCCGGGCGAGACGGGGAGAGATGGAGAGAGGGATGTGGCCAGGTGTGTGCGCGCGCGCGCGTGTGTGTGCGTGCACACGTGTGTGTGTGCGCGTGCGCACGTGTGTGTGTGCGCGTGCGCGCGTGTGTGGAAGAGCAGGGGGAGGAGGAGGAATAGGAGCCCAGCGTTCACGCAGTAATAAACAGGAAGGGAAGCATTCCCACCGGAACACCCGCGGGCCGCGCTGACGTTGGGGAAAAGAATAAAGAGGATGGGAACACGCGGCGCGTGCACGTGGACGCGCACACGCACGGATTGACACACACGTGGACGCGTACACACGTGGATGTGCACACACACACGTGGATGTGTGTGCACACACACGTGGATGTGCACACACACACGTGGATGTGTGTACACACACGTGGATGTGCACACACACACACACGTGGATGTGTGTACTATGCCTTCCCGTGCAGCCTTCACAGGCAAGTGATGTTAGCGAGCACCTAAGGGGTTGGTGGTCAGGACAAGGCTCAGCCAGCTCTCTTTGTCTCCACAGTTCCGATTGCACCCCCAGTGCTTAGATCACCGCACCAGGTATTCATTTAAGGCTGAGTCTACCTAGGCGTGGACAGGAACGGTTCAGAAACAGTATTCGTCACCGATGTTGACCGCGAGCGAGAATCCAACTCGGGTCGGCGGGTTCGTAGCGCAACACGCGACACTACCGCTCCCCAAACTGGACAAACACAGAGACAAAGATCCCGCCCCCGTGTAGCCTCAACAGACTGTTGGGGCAAGTGCTGTTAGCGAGCACCTATGAAGGCCGGCACGGCACACGAAGGGGCGGTGGGTGGCCAGAGGACACGAAGGGGTGATGGGTGGCCAGAGAACCACACCCGGTCCCCTTTGTCTCCCCGGTGGGGCGATGTTTACGCACCGCACCAGATATTCCTTCGAGGATGAATGGACCACGCAGAGACCCCATGAGTGGCTCAGATAATCGCCGCTGGTGTTGAATCGAACTCAGGTCCGCGAGGGTTCGCAACGCAGCGCGCTCGCCGCTGCACCACCGCTCAAATGAATACGCGCACAAGCACCAGACTCGGCCCACGTGCAAAGTCTCCTCCGGTCAATACGTCACGACTCACGCAGACAAGGACATACGCGCACGTACAGAGAGACACGTGCGCACACGCTCCGATGCATTCGGGCACGCAAAGACAAAGATTTCACCCCCCCCCATACCCCCGTGTAGCCTTTTAACAAACTTTACATACAATAATTTATTTCCAACTACGTGACTTTACCGAAAGAACCAAAGAGTATGGATTCTTGCAGTCACGAAAGCTTCAAATCAAGATTTTAACAGACTGTTTGAGGCAAGTGCTGTTAGCGAGCACCTATGAAGGCCGGCACGGCACACGAAGGGGTGGGTGGCCAGCAAACCACGCCCGGCCGCCTTTGTCTCCCCGGTGGCGATGTTTACTCTACACCGCAGCAGGTACTCACTTGAGGCCGAGTCGACCTAGGAGGGGAAAGCCCACGACCGGTGCAGAGAAATCGTCACCGGTGTTGAAGGTTCCGCGCACCCAACGTGGTGGACTAAAACGCATTGGCTGTCTACATGCGGAGAGACGGGAATTGAGTTCTGCTTCGATGAGTTTGGAGTTTATCGCGCATTGGTGTAATGTAATGATTCATCTGTCAGTGCGTGTGCATTAAAGCAAGCGCGAGTCTATGACAAGAGCTGCTGTATATGCAATGCTCTTAAGTGCTGCAAGCCATTACAATGGCATTCATTTTTTATTGATGGCAAATTAAATGAATATGTTTACTGTGGAGGGAATGGCGCGTCACTGGCTCGCCAAAGGGACACATTCGTGAACGCACAAAGACAAAGATCCCCCGTATAGCCTGCCCATAGAGTGGTGGGACAAGCAAGTGCTGTTAGCGAGCACCTATTTATGCTCGCAGACGCCACGCACGAGAGGGCCGATGCTGATGCAGTCTCGCTCGGCGTGTCTCTGCACGTGTGTCTGCCTATGTTGTTTCCGTGCCTGTGTTTTATCATTCATTCTCACCTGACGATGGCTGCTCGTGTTGCAGCCGAAACGTCGTATTGTATTATTATTTGATTTTATTCTCTACGTGACTTTACCGAAAGAACCAAAGAGCACAACAGGCACTCGTTTTAAAAGGCTGAGTCGACCTAGGGGAAGCCCACGGCCGGTTCCGATACCACTCGCCAGCGATGGATTAGCGGTGGTCGGGAAACGAACCCCAGGATGTCCGTGGCTCTGTGCGCGAACGACTGCGCCACCGCTCCCCCAGGGACACGCGCGCACACCCCACACGCGCACGCGCGTGGGAAGGATGCGGGGTCAGGGCTAGATGGTGGTGAAGAGAGTGGGGGGTGTGGTGTAATCGGGATGGTTGTGGCGGGGGTGGGGGTCGGGCCCTGGGGAGAACGGTGGTGCTGGTAGGACATGGCTGTCAGATACTCAGTGCAAATTGTATCAATGGTGTGGGTGGGCAGGACGTGGTTTGACACACCGTGCGTGGCGCGCACACGCAACAGTGTGTAACAGGACAACTCCTGTAGCCCGCGGTGATGTGGGCGGGCGGGGGGAGTGAATACCGCAGATCCCGTTATCCGCGGGGTTGTTCGTGAAATGAATTCCAATTATCCGCGTGTGTAAACAAAATCACAAGGGAGACAAAGGAGGCCGGGCGTGGTGCCGGCCACCCGACCCCTCGTGTGCCGTGCCGGCCTTCGTAGGCGCTCGCGAGCAGCACTTGCCCCAACAGTCCGTTTGGGCTACACGGGAGATCTTTGTATTTGTCTGTCTTTGTGGAGGGAGGTGTGGGAGGGCAATCGATTGTTGCATCACGAAACCGAGAGAGAGAGAGATGAAGACCACTGTCGAGAAGTGGATAGAGCTTGGCTGATGGTGGTTGCGGTGGGGTCGCTTGTGAGGTCTCTGGTGGTGGCGCCTCTGCGTGGTTGAGGGTTAGCAGAACACACGCAACGGTTGTACCATCACTGCTATAGATAGCAGTGAGTTTATCATTTATTTATTCCGGGGGAATAAAGTCAATTTTAAATATCTATCCACCTAGTACGCAGTGTATCGTTTATTTATTGATTCCAGTCGTGGTGGTGGATGTGTCAGTGAAGTGTTGTTGCTCCTGGAAGTTAACAAGATGACAAAGTTTTTTTTTTATCCAGGTACAGTAAATGATAATAATTCAATAATTCACAGCTCCTGCAGAGAATTCCTCATAATTATCAGCCCAAATGGATTCACTGCTGAATGCAGGCCTGGGATTGCACTGAGAGACAAACTTAAAGAGAGACACGTGGATCAGAGAGCACAGGCAAGGTAAAGATAGAACTCGTGTCAATATGCCCCTTACGTGAAATGTTATTTAGGCATGTGATGTTGTGGCAATGAATTGATTACGAGAAATTATTCTTTCACAAGGCACACGAATCGAATCATTCGTATTGAGAATCAATTACTTTTTATATAATCTATAGATACACTAATGTTACATTCAGGGCAATGGGACGAACAAGAGTGAGTGCAAATGACACAGAATAAACAATATAACTGAGGTAGTAAACACAACAGAAAATAATACAAATTTGAATAAAATGGCAATTTTTTTGTACTATTTTTTTTTTGCTAGATAAGGCCCACTGAGCCTTTTGCCACAAATGATAGCTCAACGAAGTGGCTTATCACGTGGAAATCTATAGCAGCAACATACTCTAAACGAATGTTTCCAAATATGAAGGGAAAAACCGGAGGACCCGGAGAAGAATCCACGTGACCACGGGCAGAACATGCAAACTCTAAACATACAGCAGGCGTTCGGGTCGGTATCGAAACCCACGACCTCCTGCATACCAGGCGAGGTAGTTAACAACTCGCCACCGTTGCGCCTCCAAACATTTTGTGGATGTCCGGACACCCACAACACCCAGAGTAGCTGCACCCCCGGAGAGGATGGGGAGCGGGTGAAGTGTCTATTTTGGTCACGATGTTCGTCGAAAGGAAAAGGGGTGGTCCTGCTTATGAGGTCAGCAGGAGGAAGAGGTTAGATAATGTGTAGCAGTTGTGGTGGTGGCAGTGGTCGGCCTGGGTTTGGGGGAAGTCGTCAATGTGAACAGGAAATTGTATTGTGGGAAAAATTAGGAGCCCTCCACCCCTCCACCCCCATGAGGGTGGTCCAAAATTACAGCTTGGAGTCCAGAAATACTTTTCAGTGACAACAAATGATGCAATGAGGACAAACATCGCGATATATTGTAGTTCATACAGCAAGAGTCAGGCGATAAACAACATACAGTACGGTAGTTATGTCATTTGTCTTGCGAGAGCAATCTGAGAAAATATTTTCAGTGTGCATCCAATCTGCTCATTTTGTTCCCGGAACTGGTTCCGATTCTTTGCTGACGTTCAAAGTGATCAAATCTGGTCAAGGAGCTTTCCATTGTCATGCTGTGAAAGGCAGTGGTTACGTCTTAAAATGTAACATCTGTAACTTCCTCCTCTTCGTAGGAGATGTGATTTCATTGTAACGGCTTTAGGAGGCTTTCATTCAGCAGTTTTTAGATTATGGATAATGATGACGACCAGTATGAACACTGAACCAAATAATCTAATTCCGGAACCACACTATTGTCGCAAGCTATTTATACCAACACACCAATCAGAGTCAGACCACAGGTACACCTACAATTCCGTGTGTTAGCCCACTGTGGGGATGAGGGCCTCCCCATAACGTGCGGGTTTGCTAAGGATATCTGTCCGTACTTCACCACGAAGGTCAGCACGGGTTCATGAAGGCGGGCAGCATAGATGTGGAAGCATGGAAATACAATCTAACATTTGATTGGTCTGCAGTGCCCCCTGTGCTGACCAACATGTGGCTCTGCAGCCGCTAACAACAACCTGCTGTGCAAGGTGGTGACCAGAGCTGAATATCTCACTCGATATTTTCGAGAACGCTGTTCCAGATATTATTTCTACATGTCACATTCATTTGACTTTCTTTTGTCTGCGCGATACTCAGTTTTTGTCCTTATAGGATTACAAAAACAAGGTACAATGTGATTACTACTTAATGCCGTACATTGAGCTTTAAGTGGTAGTGCCTTACGCCCATCAGCATTCCGGAAATACCGAGTGAGATATTTAGCACTGGTGGTCACCCATCCCAACACGATCCATATTCCAGACCACAGTAAATCTGAGCATACGTTGAACACATTTTTTGGTGATACTATGTTCGTAGAGCACACGCTCAAATAACCAAAAAGTAACACATTTGTCAGTAACATTGCCTTGAGAATATTATATAACGTTTTGGGCAGTTATGTGCTATGAAAAAGGGCCCATTGCCCGGAATGTCGCTTATTACACGTTTGCTTTTTAAGGCAGCGTTGTTGACAAATATGTTGGGGGTTTTTAAGACCAAGTTAAGCATCTTCCATTGGGAAACTCTATCAGGCCAATCTTAATTTTGGAGCTTTCGTGACTGCAGGAATTATTCTTTGGTTCTTTCGGTTAAGTCACGTCTAAAGATAAAATAATAAATTAAATAATAGCATATTACGACGTTTCGATTGCAACACAAGCAATCATCATCAGGCATAAAAGAAATAGCAACAAAAATCTAACTAGAAAACTATAGACAGACATACAAGCAGACAGACATCACAAGGACACACAGAGAGAAGTGCCGATATGTGTCCTCTCTCTGTGTGTCCTTGTGATGTCTGTCTGCTTGTATGTCTGTCTATAGTTTTCTAGTTAGATTTTTGTTGCTATTTCTTGTATGCCTGATGATGATTGCTTGTGTTGCAATCGAAACGTCGTAATATGCTATTATTTAATTTATTATTTTATCTTTAGACGTGGCTTTACCGAAAGAACCAAATAATCTCTCAGGCCAGCAGAGGGCAACACTCCTTCAATGTTCAATGAGTGGCATGTGTTACGTAACTTTGTCAATCGTCAAGAATAAAATCTAAGCTGAAGCTAGAGGCCACACATGAACAGAAATTGCAAAGGAGCCAAGAATAATCCACCTCCCATTCTGGTTGAGTGAATGAAAGTCGGCTCCGACGATGTCCTTTAAACCTGTTTCAGGGAATTAGAACCCTGTCACATCAAGCGCTGAGCCTTATAGGCTGACGTTGCCAAGAGGGTTTTGTAACAAAGTGAGAGAGTATTATCTACTGGGGGGTCAGAGGGGTGGGTGGAATGCTTTTGGAAAGCGTTTCACTTTGTCACCACGCTCTCTGCCTGAATTACATGAGAACGTGATGCGGTTCCTCTTGTCTAACAACAGATCCGTCACAAAAAGTACTACAAGGGGCTTGAGCATTACAAAGCATTCTAACGATTTACACGTTACAGGGGGGGGGGGGAACCTCAATCCTCTCGTCACAAGGGCTAATCGAAGACTTCTTTATTCTAAGGCCCATTTTGTTGCTGTTACCGGTTTGTGACAAAACGGCCGACTGGCTCAGCGGTAGAGTCGACAGATCACAATTGATAAGCGTGCGAGTTCAAGTCCTGATTGCGGTTTGATAAAGTCCAACTTTGTGGGCAAATTCAACTGTGGTTGTCCTATAGACAAATTACCCCATGCCATAGGAAAGTGGAATTTCCACCACCAAGGGCTGTAAACAGACGAGCACTGCTTCGATGCTCATTTAAGCGAGACATTTTTTTTTTAAATCCTTTATATTAAGTTCACTGGCTTGCTTGCTTGCGCGCTTACGACCGTGCAAATCTTTCGGTCGTTTTTTAACCCACTTCCCGTGATCCAATCGAGCTGACATTTTCCACACAGACTCGTTGTGCGTGACAATGAATGTTCGTGAAAAATAAAATCCAAAATTTTACACTTTTAGGAAAAAATAAATTATATTTAATTACCAATTGCTTAATGATGCCATGCAATCATCTGACCCATAGGTGGCAACCATCTCAAGCCAGAGGACGAGAGGACTCTAGCCGCCACGCATATAAAGGATTTATAGTGAAAAACTTTGTTTTTACGGGTTATACTTGTTAAGTAACTCAATTGGTCTGTGCTATAATTAACTATAATCATCCCGCAACCTTTGTTTAAGCAAACGAACTCTGAACGGTTTCGAGCGTCCAGAGAATTATCAGCAAACTCAGGCTTATTAAACAAATGCTGCTGGGTTGGCAGGTGTTAAAATAAGCAAGCTATGTATCCAGCTATGTAACGATCATCAAGGCTTAAGGTCCGACTCAAAAGTTGGAATAGACTTTAGACGAAGAGACTACCACTAGGGTACCAGGTAGCCTATCCATCATATTCTTATATAATTGAACCTCATTCCTATAACCATATTAAACAGGTTAATACGGAAATATAAAACAAGTGTCGTTAAACCCGCCACCACCCGACACAGCCAATTAGTAAGGTTTGTCACGTAAACAGAACATGCCGGTTCGTTACTAGCACAGCAAGGGAACACAAGTGACGTCATCACATCTTCCCCTCTATTGAAGGAACGAAACGGGAGGATTTCTCTATAAATCTGTCTGTTGCCTGATGAAGCAAGTTGCAATTACTGGCGAAAAACGTCGATTGTAAATGTTGTCGTTTAGCTCTCCAACACACCGGTGTGCTGTACTAGTATACAGTACTCTACTATACACTACACTATACACTACTATACACAATACACTACACTATACACTACTATACACAATACACTACACTACTATACCAGTGGCGGCTCCTGCAAAATCTCTCAGGGGGGGCAAATGTCTGGATGATTGATAAGGATAAGGTCCACCCATGCAATGGATAAATTAACAGCTTAAGCATGTAAAGGCAACTTCACTTCTTTAATATTAATGAAAAATAAAGTGACTCTTACAATACATCTTGTTTGTTTCTATACTCACTATTAAAACAAACCACTCAAGTTTCTTTTATTAAAGATTCCACTAGGTGGCGACAAATTATATTGTTGGATGAAACGTGCTTACTTATGATGACGTAAGCACGTATGATGACGTAAGCACGTTAGGGCGAGCCCTCCCGGAAGCCATAGAGAATGCATTGCAGCGCCCCCATTCGAAAAAACACATCTTTGAATGTAAGTCTATGGGACCACTCGGGGCGATTCTCAGCTGGAGGGAAATCGCCCAAAAAGAGGCGGTACTCCACAGAACGTGACATGACGCTGATTGGACTATATCCAGAGGCACAGTGACGGCTAGCGTGACTCTGTGGTTGAATGACATTGGTGGTGCGTCGCCCAATCGCCCTAATGAAGAAACCGCCCCTGTACTATACACTACACTAATATACACAATACACTACACTACACACTACAATACACAATACACTACACTACTATACACTACACCGGTGTGCTGTACTAGTGACGAATTGGCCACGTTCTGTTTACGTGACAACCCTTACTAGTTGGCTGTGTCGGGTGGTGGCGGGTTTTAACGACACATATATTTACGCGATCTAACCCAAACAACCTCCATTATGGATGTAGGAGAAAACATGTCTTAAAAAGTCTATTTAGTTAAGTGGAACGTGGTGTCTATATTTATTTAAAGTTGCGCATTTTGATGTGACGTCACATTTCTCCCCCCCCCGTCACATATCGTTACAAATGTCTGACCCTGCCCCCCCAGGTGCGTGACGTCATTTATGGACTTTGCATGAAACACATGACTGAGCTCTATGGTCGGTGTTGACATTTCAGTAAAAATCGCACCTTGCAGAGAGTTGAATCTTAAAAAAACACACATTTAAATTTATACATTTATTTTGGTCTCATGACACCACTTAAACCCACATCGGCACAATATTTTTCCAATGTAAAGTGTTTAAGAACATGAATTTCTCTCAATTTCTCGCTTGCATCAGCTGGTCCATGATGAAGTTAACTTGGTTACATTGTTAAGCATAATTTGGCTATGTTTGTTTTGCCATCCTGTTGTTGCTGCTGCTGCCATTTCTGGGCCGATATCCACAACGGTGACATTGTCAATCCTTCAGCCAGTCATGTAATGTCTCAACTGGACAGGGACTCCTCTACTTACGAACTAGTTAGGCTCCAGAGGTATGTTCGTAAGTCCAACTTTACTCCTGTCGATTCCAAACATGTTGTACGGCATGTACACTAAACACGGGGAATGGCTTTACAAGTTGTATAATCTCCTGTAGATGCCACTGGTCATTCACGTTCTGCAGATGTAGATGCCAGCACCGCCATCTATTGCGCGGTGGTCTGATGACTCTGTCTCTGTCCGAACAGGCTACTCGACATACGGACAGGTCTGTTCGTATCTCTGAAAGTTAGTAAGTCAAATGGTCGTAAGTGGAGGAGTCTGTACAATAAAAAAATATATATAATGTACAGCCCTGTGGGGGCGGGGCACAGCATAATACTTGCCTGCCCCTTGTAAACACGTTGGATGGGAGTTACATGTGAATTGTTTCCAACGTTTTTAGCTATTGGCCGACAGCGACTTGGAAGTAGAGAGCCCAGTTGTGCAAGGCGAGTAGACCGACACCTGAAGCCATACGATTGCGAGTCACGTGTACGTGGCACAGACTGTGATGACGGAACCCAGAGCTTGCCTTCGGTGATCATTTCAAGTACCGACGGGTATGCATCTGCTGCTGCAAATGAAAACGAGGCCAGAGTTCATGGATTTGCTCTTGTATCTGAAGTATGTTGGCATAGGTGGATATGAATATTAATACTCTGTACAAACATTTTTCCATACATAAAAGCACACCTTATTAAAGCAACACATTACACTGAGGAACACTTCTGATAGAAGCACATTTCAAATGAGAACACATGGCGCTTGATCCCAAAGGGTGCGATTATATCAAAATTATCCTGTATTTAACCTCGCTTTATGCAGCGAGGAATGATAATTTCTATAACTTTAGAAAGATGTTAGGCAATTGCCTTACATAGATGTCATTTTGATGTTCATCGTCATTTTGATGACTCAAATGAGCTCTGAGACCCGTCTCAATTCTCACGCAGCATCATCATGCGACATCAACAGAGGTGCTTCCATTCCACTGCGTAACAATGAAGCACAGACATTCCTCACCCTTCAATATAAAGCCTCCCTTGTGCCATCTAGGCATTGCCATTAAATCAAGGGGAAACAGAGGTGCCTGCAGGGAGTCACCCGAATAATATACGCACAGTAGCCAGTGTTCTATCAAGACGGTATAGACATGTGCAAGCACGAGTAAAGGGGTGAAACGATGGAACAGCTTTAGAACATAATCAGTGATGCAAAACACAAATAAAGCGAGGTTTTGATTGGGGCTACGTGGCGAGCAGCGCAGAAAAAATCCATTGTGCTGTCCTGGTATGCTCCCAGACATTTACCAATACACGCTGACCAGCGGGGTGAAGTATGGTCGAATATGACCCCACAAGCCGCATCACGTGGGGAGGACCTCATGCAAGCAGTGGATTGACTTGACGATAGTTTACTTTGTACAGCCACTTGTTATTTTTGTTGGATTAAGAGCCATTCCAGTTGCACTTTGGTCATTTTTCACTCTCAAACTCACCCCCCTATAGGTTATACAGCAACATCCAATGGCATCCATCAGTATTGCGTTGACATTAGTTGATGTATTAGAGAGCAGAAGTGTGAAACCCTCTTGCATTTCCATTTCATGCTTATAAATCAACTTTATTGAACCTTCTCCTGCAAAAAGGATTCAGTAGGTTAATGTTAAATGAACGCACACGGAGATTTTTAATAAAACCACGAATGGCATTTGAGTATTTATTTTAATATACAAAGTTTATTGGGTTAATAAAAACTTAACAGAAATCTAATTGATATTAACAGTGACTACTTGACTAAAAGTAGCAAGCGAATAAACAACTAATTTGCATACATTACTGAAGGAACTAACAATATTTGAACAGGATAATGGATTTCATATAAGTGGTGTAAAATGTAAGTTTTGTTAAATTTACTCATGATTATTTCGACAGCCCCAAATCACGAATCAAAACCCCCGCTCTAACTCATGAGATTGGAATATGTATTTAGACTACTGTTTTCTAAAATAATTTGATAGCTTTATGAAAAGAAACTCGTACAAAATGTATTTTTTGTTGGAAAACAAATGGATGTGAAGCTGATAGCAGAGGCCTCTTTGGAAACTGCACATGTTGAACTGTAGCAGAATATACTAAAAACACGTACAATGTAGTTTACACTTTCATTTAAGGGAACAAAGTAAATATACATTTACAGATTGCAGGTGAGAAGATATACCGTATATTTAAAAAAAATCATCTTTGTTTCTTTTTCAGGCAAAGTACAATTTTATCATTTCAGATCAATCATGTGTCAAAACAGCTGTTGCTCACTTAAAGACTAGAAATTCACCAAGTCACCAACAGTAAATGAGAAAAATATACATGTTTGTATCTTAATACCAGAAAATTCCGAAAATAATCCTCTGTAGCAAAACAATACACATCAAAATATTATTACAAAAGCAACAGACACTTAAGGAACCAAGGCATTTTGGTCATAAATTGGGGGAAAAGTTCAGTAGTTGAATGGGTATATTAAACAAGATAATAATACCCAAGCATGTCAACCCTACACTAATCATGTCAGACAAATGCAAAATAAACCCCCCCCCCCTTTGGTGGGAAAATATTAACGTCTAATCTTTCTTTGTACGTGATTCATAACCAGCAAACGCACTGTTACACACACACCCCCAGATTCCACATCTACTCTCAGTGTCACCCCCTATCACAGTAGCAGAGGCACGTTAAGGTCTTGGGTTTGTGGCGGATTTTTCACAGCTGTATCCCTGAAGTTGGCTGCATCATTTTGGCTGAAGTTACTATTTTCCATTAGGACCCTGCCCTTAAAGGCAAGTAAGTACACCCTTAACCTGGGCCTCAGCAACTCTGGAAAATGCTTACTGCTATTAATGGCAAAGTACGTCAATAAAGTATTTTCTAGAATTTTCTTACATCTAAGTGGCCATTTAGGCATTGTTAAGACTTAATTCTGGCGAGGACTACGTATACAATTGTTGGAGGATAAATCATCTGTTACACAGTGTTGCGAGCCGTTAAAGTGAATTTAGCATTTTTAAGATGTCGAGCTAGAATGTACAATGTACTATCTAATTAATTTGCAAGAATAGGAAAGATAAGAATGCCGCCCCGGGGCTAAAAGTGGTCAATAAGCACTGAAACGCAGTTTGCTCCCTTGTAGTTGGGATCGCTGGCCTTCTGCCAGTTACTGGGCTCACCTGCAATAAAGAGAAAATCAATGTTAGCAATTTTACTCATAAAAGATCAATCATAAACAGAAAAATGCATCGCATTTACACATAAATATCATTCCAGATGTCAAATGTGGTGCATTTTGAAATATATATATTCTCCACTCGATCTACTGTTGGGCAAAGACCTGCGCATATTGAAGCCACTGTATCTGAGAAATGAATTAAAATAAGTTACGGCTAAAGGTTTACATTTTAATGTTGACATCATTACACAAATGTGACACGTATACGCTAATAAAGTACAATTCTTATTGCTGCTGTAATTAATTACTGGACTCCAACAATGACATACTTATTAGGTGAGAATACTTAAGATGGATTATTACATCGCAGAATCATGGGAGATTGTGACAGCTTTAGGAGGCCTTTGCCCAGCAGTGGATTGATCATGGACGCTGCTGCCGATTTAAACATTCATCTTTCCTTTCAGCACACAAGTGCAAAGAAGGCGTACGGTGTTTGATGGCACTTACAGTGAGGGAGTCGGAGTTCCACTGGCTTAAGGAATTTGAGGCCATGGGGGCCACACATCACAAGAGGGCTCAGCAAGGTCTCTCCTGCACAACGCAGAACAACGAGTAATGATCAGACAGCCAACAACTTTACAAACATGAAACGTGGGGGGAAAAAACCCTTGAAACATCAAAATCATTTTTTTGTAATTAATTTCATATACATATAAACACTTTAGATGTATTACTGTCGTATTTACATATTTTGAAATGTTAAAATATACATTTTTTAGATCAAACAAAAGAGCATCTACAAAAACGTATGAAAAGTAACATAAAGAATATATACTTCATAATCAACGTTTTTGGGTTTAGATCGCGTTATTTATAAATGTGTCGTAACCCTCCACCACCCGACCTAAACCCAAAAACGTTGATTATGAATAATATTGGTCGCGAAAGCCTACGTGTTAAATAAAAAATATATAGTTTGATAATGGTCAAAACATCCAAGCTTTTCCCTTGCATCAGACAGCACAGCAGGCAACCAACCGGGGGGATGGGGGGGATGGGGCTGGACCTCGCAGACTCCCACGCTCCGCCAGACTTCTTACCCTTCTCCTTGTCGAGAGGAGGCAGGATGCTGTTGTCTTTGCAGACCTTGAAGTAAATCTCCTGCTCCACGGCTGGTGGGATGGCTCCCTTCGGGATGATGATGCTCACGCCCGTCTCCACGGAGCTGAGCACCCCACCGTGCGTGTCGAAGACGCCGCGTGCTGTCGCCAGCACCGTGTGGCTCTCGTCCTCCAAGGCACTGGAACTTGAGATACGAGACGACAAGCGGCGTCAGAAAAAGCCACATGACGCGGGTAGATTTCCGCGCATCAGTGTTTCACAGCTTTCCAATGTAATTTGGGGGTTGTTATCGCGTGTTGTGCGGCATGATGTCCTGACATTTTGCTCTACGTGCCGGGAGCACTTGCACGAAAGCTCCCAGCACATCGGAGCAAAACCTTGAACGTCACGCGAAATAACACACAGCACAACGCATCCGACAGCAACAATGTTGGTGACGGGGGTGGCTCGGGAGAGCTAACATTAGAATCGGAGGAATGTTGCTGAGAATTTACAGTAGATTTAATTCCAGATAGCTACCTGGGGTTAAACCAGGTTCTCTCGAGTGCAGTTGATTCTGCCTGCTTGCACACCAAACAATATATATTTCAGGATTTTTGCTTAATTAGGCCTATTCAAGTTCGAGAGACAAAACATTTTTTTGCCCATTACCATGCAATACTCTTACCCAGGGCATATAATGGAGCACCAACAAAAGGCTCATTGAAGTGACTTTTAAAAGTAATTTCTGCAATGTCACATTTGAGAGCTATTCTCTGTCATGACATGAGGCACCACTTAATGAATGTGGAAATGTATTTGGCTTATAATGAGGGCGATGACAATTTAGATATAATTTTTGCCAAGTTAAAAATAATTTGACAGTGATTCATCTCAATGTTACCAGCAGCAGCTCAAAAACCAAATATCAAATTACTGACGGAAGAAATTACTCATTACGAGAGATAATTCGCAGGGAGTGCAGGTAAGGAGTATTTTTCATACAGATACAATTACTTAAGACAGTTCTGCATACCAGAAGCTAACATGTTTAACAGTGGGATTTATTAATTTTAGTGTGGCATTCCATTACCATTTAATAGGCACATGCTTTCGGACTTCTTGCAGTACATCATGTACTTTTGCAAGATTCATAGAAGAAATGTCATGCTGTTAAATATCATGGAGATCATTTATTTGTATACCCAATTGAAACATCACTGAATTTCACTTATGTTCAGAAGGTTTCTGCTTAAGAATGTACACAAGGAAAAGCACAAATGTGAAGCGATAATGCAATAATAAATCACACCGTTATGTCAGTAACCTGTCTTACTGCCTCATGGGCAGCTTCAAGCCATGCAGCACTTTGTTCATCCCCTGGATAAGCCAACCTCACCTCCGTAAAAAAGACTCTGCTGTTTAAGTTTTCATGTGCACGTCCACAACGTTTGAGCATTGTAACTGCGATGGGGTCACATTTAAAAATAACCATTCAAATCCGAACTGTGTTTTACCGCAAAACTCATCTTATCCGTGGTGATTTGAGGAGGTGCTATTTTTTAGGTACGTGGTAGTATTAACATTAACTTAAAATGCTTCCTGTTATCAGTGCCGTCATCTGTCTAGATAAAAATAGAAAGCTATTACCACCACTTCTACGTGAATCCTCCAATCTGCAGAAAGATGCGGATTTTAGGATGAATTTAGCAAATCAGAGAGACCATCCATACATTAACCATCGCTGGATTACCACCGCCATCATCAACTAGCACAACACTCGTTGGTTTAAGCCGATTGGGTGAAACAAATGCGAGTACTTGATTCCAAAGGAGACTGCAAGAGATACGCACCTGACAGGAATGGCTTTGGGGGCAACAGTCATGGTCTCGGATTGGAACTGTTGCTTTGAGGGCTCCTGAGGTTTCGTTGTGATGTTGATGCTTGCGGGCTCGTACTGCTGGCTGCTGGGCCGGAGCCCACTGCTGTCCGCGTCATTGGGAAGCAGGTTGTGTATGAACTTGGGGCTGTCGAACTTCCGCTGGAAAGGCTTGGCAGTGCCGGGCGTGAATCTGCTGTAGGACAACGCTGAGGTCAGTCCCGGCGTTTAAGACGGAGCAATGGCAAAATGGGTTCTCGCTTGACAGAGGCGACACTTTAAGTGCATGACCTACAAAATATGTACAAGTGCTGCAGCAAGTGTGCTTACTCACACAGGTAGTTCAAAACATGTTATTCTGCCTCTTTAAATACTGCACTGGTTTCCCATTTACATCAGGATTTATTTTAAAGTTCTGCTTACTACTTATAAGGCCAGCCTTTAATGGTGTTGGGCCCTCATGTTTACAGGAACTGTGCACACCTTATTGCTTCGATTTGCACATTGAGATGAGTGAATGCTGAACTTTTTGTAGTTCCTAAAAATCGTCGAAAATCATTACGGGGGAGAGGTTATCGTTGGTTGTATCACGATCTCTCGATGGAACTCTTCCAAATTATATCAGGCAGGCACATCGGAGATTTCATTCATGGATAAGATATTTTATGTAATATTTGATTCATAATTAGTGTATTTTGAAATAGATCACGTAGGCGCAATTACAACGTTTAGATATAACCCTCCCCCATCATCCTACACAGCCAATCAAAAATCAAGCAAAATTTTGATTTAAAGCTTTCGTGACTGCAGGGATTCATATTCTTGGTTCTTTCGGTAAAGTCCCGTAGAAGGGAAACAATAAAATAATAAAAAAGTAAAATAATACAAATACAAATATAAAACAATTATTGTTTTCCTTCTACGTGACTTTACCGAAAAAACCAAGAATATAAAAATCAAGTTGCCAGTTCATTTGGTTTATTGGCTAAACCGAAGGAATGTTTCAAAAGGGAAGCAAAACTCGCGAGAGTAGACCTCTTGCGACCACCTGATGATGGCTGGATGTAATCACCAGCAATACGTTGCATGAAAAAAATTGTCATAAATTTTGCTTGCTTTTCAATATTCTAATTTTGGCTGATAATCTAAATCAAATGGCATATTTGCCCACATGCAAACTTGATTTGATTGGCTCTGTTGGGTGCTCGAGGGTTATAGTTGGGACACTGGCATTCTACAAATGTAATATACACTGTAAAAACGCGGATTATGAATCATTGGTCACGAAAGCCTACGTATATAAAAAATATTAACACTAATTTGTAGGAGATTGCTTATTTAACAGCTATATTGAGGTCAATGTCTTTTTTGGTTTGTATTACAAGGAACCCAGAGATACAGAGCATTATATAAAAGCAAATTCCACTATATATAACCTTAATGGATAAGATTTGGTAATCTTTTGATTAAAATTGTTTGTTTAAAGCACTGTAAACACTATCGTCTAATCGAATAGTTTCTGTTACACAGCCATTGACTGGCCATGTATTTCATTCCCTGTAAGAATTTTCTTTCATAAACCAGAAAGACAAAATATATCATTGCTCATGACCTCACCATGACATAAAAAGGTTCTGAAAAAAAATTCCCATCCTTGCATAGATAAATAATTACGTTAAAATACCAGGGTGTCTTAATTAGATCAGGGAACGACGATTATCCCAAAGGTAATTAAATTTAGACACCACACAGATCTAGTTGTGACCTCTTGAAACCAAAGCGACACAAAACACCTGGTTGAAGTGACGTAGAGAGGGGGCTGTCCAAATGTACGATTCCTCAAAACAAGAATGCACCAATTTAAAATGGCACACAAACGCCAGAGATGTGTAAAGCAAAAAAAACATAATATCGTGCAAAACATTGGGAAATTAATTTTCCATCTACATGACGTCATATTATAAGAAAGTCTTTTTTGGAAATCCCAAATTACATTTTGAAAATCCTTAACAGAGGTGGTCAGGAAGCTCACGAGTTCAAAGCACTGAAATCCTGGGTTCAAACTGTGGGTTTCGACCACCGGTGATGGAGGTGGGGTCTCAAAGTGTAGTGGGGGGGGGGGGGAGCTGATGATGAGTCTCGGCCTGGTCAATAACTGCAGAGAAAATCACCACGCAAAAACTTGGTTCCGCGAGCAATATGCTGGGGACCCTCGCATGGTGGATAAAAGGTCAATTGAATAATTTCCAGGAGCAAGTTCTGCAAGATATCCGTTTAACAGACAATCCTCCAACATGGGGTGATACGCTGCTCAGCATCATGTCAGGACAGAGAGTTCAGAACAGTTTAATCCTCCTGACGGTATGCCGAAAAGCAGACCTGGGATAAAATGAATAATTTCCTCAACACCTAAAGAGTTTGTGGATGGATCAGCGACTTGCAGTAAAGGAGAGTGGAAGTAAACATACGTTTTCTAAAATTATAATTTGAAATAATTCATGCAAACACAGAAACTAGTAATGCAAGCAACTAACAGTCAACCCGAATACAACACTTAAGTTGTTTATTAACAGCATTATAACCATTTCATTATGGTCTAAATAACAGTCGTTTAATTGTACTGTAATTACTTAGCATTAAACAGCTACATTTATTGTAAGTCTTATTTATTATATTAGATTAGAGTCATTTACATATATTATTCAATATACAGTTGACATATTTTAACTTATACCAGGTCTCCCTTCGCCTAAAATATTTGCATCGCAATGGGCTATTGGTTCTAAATAAAGGTCGATTGATCTACATCTGTTAGATTAAAATTGCGGGCCATCCATCACTATCAGCTTTGCAACTACATTTTAGGGCTCATCACCACTTAGACTGCATATAAGTGAACGTTCAGAGATGGATGGGGGGGGGTACCTGGCGGTATAGGGAGTAGGGTTGGCTTTGTACGGTGCTGGAGTAGACCCGTTCACGGAAGGCTGGGTTGTAGCTACGGACGCTGGCCCCGACTGGAACGGCTTCTGCACGGGAAAACTGGGCTTGGTTGCCAGCTGGGGGGGATCCGGCTTGGCTTGGATGGTAGGAACGTTCTCCCGAGACACTGAGCAACAGTAGGGCAGGAGCAGATGTGAGCACACTACCCCGTCAGTCTTATTTACTCCACAGGTTTGTAACATTTATTTACTTTTTTTACCATGAACATGTTTACGTATTATTTGTATTGTTAGACACATTTTGAATTATGAATTAAACCAATATATATCTTTAATGCAATCTACAACAAATATATGTTATCATTCTTGCCAATGTAATGCAGCATCTTTAAAAAAAACATGTTTTACAACAGTCTCATTATAAACACGCACCAAAGTGTAATTTATGAACATTGCATTCTCTTGACAATCACTGCCCTTTCAGATTAATAATGAATTTGCTAGCTCCAGTAAGCACACCACGTGTACATTTCAGAGTCATTAACTTATGAAAACCATAGGACATGTTTTGTTAATTACCTGCATAAATTGCCTGCCGAGCCTTGGAATCAAACCAAAGACCCGAGGCAAAATACTAATTTGGCGAGCATGTTACCTATGGCCATACTTAACCTGCTCCAATTTTTGTTTCCCATTTAACAGCTCGATTAAGTTCAAGTGTCAGGTGTTCACTTGCGGCTTTGCGCTTACAGGGCAGCAGTGGGCAGGCATTGTGCTTACCAGAACTCTGGTAGGTGTCGGTGCCACCAATAGAAGCTGGTTTCTGTGTGATGGCTGGTTTGGGATAAATGGGAGGGGCATAGCCGACGGCCTTGTGGGCAGGCGAAGCCCCAGCCGGTGGATCGAGGGGCTTGTCTGCCACCTTGGGCTTGGTATCCAGGGATTCCAACTCTCCTGCCCTGACCCTACACACATACACACACGTGCGCTTTTAACGCTGCAATGGCTCCAATCGAAAATTTTCGTCGTCGGTCATGGGGCATACGCAGAGAGAGAAGGCAGGCTGAAGCCTCGTCATCCATGAGCGGTGAAAAATGTAAAAGAAAATGTGTGCAGCTAAGCAATGAATAAATTATGAAAGCATTACATGAAATCTGTTCGGCTCTGTGCATTAGTTCATGGAACAGCTTTCTGTGTTTAGCTTGTTGTCCTTCCCCCGCATCTCCGATTAGCACGATTGGCTACGTAACGGTGCGAAAGAAGTTCGACATACATATAAACACGGACTGCACACCCCACGAAAATTGCACAGTAGAATTTGAAATTTTTTGTCATTGAAAAAAAAATATTGTTATTTAAAAACCACTCAGGTTTATATATTTATTAATTAACGTTAAATTGTGGATTTGGTCATTGTGTGGATTAGTACTAATGGCACAATCAAATTAAAATGGAAAATGGATGCTGTTGCTTCAGCGATGTTAGAGATACATACATCAGAGATCTCCCAATATATACGAAAGCGGATGGAGTGGTTTCCTGTCAGTTCTTACCGATAGATGCCTCTCCTGTCAGTGGCACTTACATTGTAAAAGCTGAGACAGCATGAAAGGGAAACATTCAAGAGGCGGTATCAGGTTAAAGTAGTGAGGGGGGGGGAAATGGCCACACAACTTGACAGATGCCTTGCCAAGTGTAAGAGTATTTTATATTAACATGAAGATTTAGATTTGGAAGTGTTCCATAGGTTTCACTGGGTTGTAAACACAATTGGATGACCCAGCCTCTGTGTGTAATTTAATTCATTTATAAACTGATCAATGACAAGACAATTTAATTTGGTTGGATTATCCAAGGCACAATATAAACACACTTATGCAGTTGAAGGTTGCGAGATGCAATGCTGGCTATATCCATCATAACCTCTGGGGTTGATAAAATTGAGTAGCATTTTTTGGGAAATCAACAGCAGTCATCCGATGGAGGGTCTATCTCCACCACTGGCTGAGCCACCAAGGAAGATTTGCTCATAAGAGCAGGGAGACACACAAACCTTGATATGATGGTATAATTTCATTAGCATACATGTAATAGAGTACTTTATGCAGTTATGCAAATATAAAGTCAGTCAACGCAACAACGATGCTAAGCGGAAAATAATGAACAGCATTCATGCAAAGTATATTAACAGGCACATGTTATGGGCACCTTCGACATGGTATTATGTGCCTATTTTGTGACATATGAAAAACAATGAAATGCAGTTAATATTTGAGCAGCTTATGAATTTGATATGGAGGGGCTCTGGGAAGCACAAACCGAGACAACACACAATGTGGCACTGTTAGCGAATCCCAAACGCTTCATGCCACAAAGCACAAAATGAAATCTCCGCGGAATATTTTATGCACACACGTGCATATACCTGTGCACAAAACGACTCGTGTATATTTTCGCGTGTGAGCACAACCATGCACATTCACATGCACGTGCATGAAAGTGGAAAGCACAGGAGATGGGGGAGGGGGTTTCACCTGACTCCGGATACAACTCAAAACCTAGAGTCGTTTGTAACGCACGAGAGAATGCTTGTGGATTAATATAGGAAATAAATAGTAACGATCTCTTGTAAAAAAAAAAATATATATACACACGAAGTGCGTCTTGTGGTGTATTATTTTTAAGGCAGGATGTTGGTGGTAAGTGAGAATAAAATCAGGCAGGAAATAACAGGTCCTTTTTCTATAACCCTGGCTCCAACATCTGATATTACTGCCGAATAACACATGGGTGAGAACTGTAAAAAGAAACAGCAGCACTGGCGCGTACCTTGGAGCAAAGCTTCGTCTAGCGGAGGGAACCGGCACGCAACAGGCTAACAAAAATTATTAACGCAATATGATACATGTCCAGAGTAAATGCATCCTAAGTCTCCATTATTTCTCTTTAATGTCTGCAAGAATGAAGGAGCACATGCACTATATAAATTCAAAGGTAATTCAAGCTACATGTTTTATTCCAAGTTTTAAGGGGATATATTTCCAGCGTTTCCATAATAAACTGTGAAAAGTATTTCGTGCTCTTCCTGCTTTTATGTCTGTTTTCATTTACCAGCACCCTCTAAATTGAGAAAAGCCGGCACATCCCCTTTATTTCATAATTTTCTTTCTTTGACCTTTTAAGAGCCCTAAAGGTTAAGACGTGTAATCTGAAGTCGTGGCGTGCTGCTCTGTAGCCCTTTGACATGCATTATTGCCTTCCTGGGACTAAAAGCGAAAGGCGACAATGGCCCCAACAGATGGCCCTCCCTCTAGGCAGTCACAACTGACCTTTTGAACTGCAATCAGTGGGAGGGCGGCCAAAAGCCAGGCAACTAAAAAAAAATGAATAGCTATCGGGGACACAATTCTTTCAAATGTGCAGTCTTCATCCAAGAGGGTAATAAAACTGACTGCTGAGAATAAGTATAGCTTTTGTGCCATGCCAATAATTATCCTTCTATGAATGTATATAAAAAAAGTGCCAAAATTATTTGTATTTATATGCTCTAAATGTATAATTACGTGTAATTTCGCATGTAATTAAATCTTACAAACTGCCACAAAAAGGACAGGGGATTAAACAACCTGCCCTTTTCAACACTAACAGCATATTATGCATAATTCACTTGTGTTTAAATATTACGGGCAGCTTGCAGTGGAATAGCAAACTGCAATTTGACTTGATGCAGCGGATCTGGCTGTGGCGGTCCCACCTGATGACGGAGACTTGTGTTGCCTCCGAAACGTCGTGATTTTTTATTATTTAATTTTTATTAATTTTTATTTCATTTTTTACCTACGTGACTTTACCGAAAAAACTAAGCGTATGCAATTTGAAGCTGGTAAAGTAAAAACACAGTGCAATTGAACAGAATAAAAATTATATATTAAGACAAAGAGAATAAACGCCATCACCACAATCATAATCGATACCGATTTATAACAAAAATATATAATTGGCCAATCCCAATGACAATCGCTCTTCTTCAGAGCAGTGAGGTCAGTCACAACATCTGCCTCGCTTATACGAGGATATAACATTTTGGAAACTAATGCCTTAATATCACGAGGCAATATTGAGTGTTGAACTTTGAAACATACAAATGGTTATCTAATTGGATACTTTCATCATCATCCATCATTGTTAGCCATGATCAATCAACTGTTAGATAAAGGCCTCCCCCAAGTTGCCACCATCCTTCATGATACTGTGATGTAACAATCTATCCAGACCCTGTACCCAAGCCCATCTCATTGCTCCATCTCCATGGCAGACGGCCTGAGGCACTCCCTCCTTTGGCTGCGAAAGTCGTTATTTTCATCCAATGACAATTATCCCTTCTCGGAACAAGTCCTGTCCAAGCCCAATTACTTTTTAAATCCTCAATATTACGTCTCTAACCTGCATGTTCTCTAATCCAAATGTCCCTATGTCGTTCTCTCAGCGAAACCCCAAGCATGCATCTCTCCATGCTTCTTCCTGCATTTTTAGCTTATGTTCCAACCTCTTCATCAGTACCCATGATTATGATCCGTATATCATCGCAGGTAATTGGCACTACTTAAAAACTCCCTCTTCAGATACTTTGGTATGTTGGTTTTCATCATGAAGTCCGGCATTTCAAAAGCGCTCCAACGCATTCTCAAAATGTAAAATAAACAAATGTATTTTCATTGACGAAGGCAGTAAAGCGAAAACCTGAAAACCTGCACGAGAGGAGGTCAAAAGGCAACGCCTTACATTGACATAGCAGGTCAATATACAGCTAACGGATTTAGGTAAATTTCTAAAACGCCTTCCGTGGGCCCCGTACCTGTTGTGTGCGGCGAATGCCGATTGGGCGGGTGGCTCTGAGGGCTTGGGTGCAGGTGGGTCCTGGCGGCTGAACAGGCCGAGCTGCGTGCGGTACCCAGCCGCCTCGTCCTCATCCTCGTCCTGCGAGTTGGAGTAGCGGTTCACGGGACGTAAATCATCTGCAGGTTTCACCTGCAACCTTGGCGCTTCGCCCGCTCTGAAACAAAAATCAGCAGCCGTGAATTAAAATCGGAGCAAGCATTGATTGAAACGTTATTAACCAACGCCGGTCGCACTGGAGCTCATCCTGGGGGCGATACGGCCAGGTGGCATTGTGGCAGATGGCTCGACTCGGCAACATCAAGTTTGCAAGTTCAAAGAACGGTTCGCGGTTAATCCCGATAAAAGTGGTTATTTCACCGGAGCTGATAAAAGGAGTAGAAATAGAAAAATTTACCTATCCCCCACTATGTATTTTAATCGTTTTGATTCCAAGTCTCCATTTGACTCAAGTAACAAATAATGTTGGTCCCGTTTCTATCGTTTCCTGATGTTTTGTTGTTGACTTGTACTGTTGCGTTCGATCATTAGGCTACATGTATAATTTGCATATTTCTCAAATAATATGCACAAATAAATGCATTTGATATACATGTCGTATAAGTAAAAATACATTGAATACGCAAGTCAATGCATGTCTAAAATCGGCACCACTTTTTGGTGAGGGATACTTTCCCATGGAGATACTAGTCCCTGCCATATGAACGTAGAATTTTCACTCCAAGCTGCCAATGGAGGCGTGCACCTCTCACGAATCAACGTGCATTTTGACGTGGACACTTAATGTAGGTAATGGCAGTGAGGACATCTTATTTTTTTTTCCACAAGAGGTCCCCATTGCGCAAACGGTACACCGGGACAAAATGGACGCTTCCGAGATGCAGAGCCAAGGGGCTCATCGACGACGATACTGTTTGGAGAGTGACGCAGGCTTTGTAAACAAAGCAGTGAATAGCACGTCGGATAGAAATACTTTACATTTACTCCTCATACTCAACTCACAAACATTACCATCGGTTGGATTTGAAAATGTTTCAACTGAAATGCCAATAGCTAAAGTAAATGTCATTCCACTGCGATTAGAATCGACAAGGGGCTGGCTGTAACGTCATTTCGCAGCTATGAAGCACTGGTACCTGTAGGTCTGCGTCGACTGTTGAGCGGCATGCGTCAGTGGTGGGACAGGCTGAGCCACGTGAATGTCCACCTGCAACGGAGAGAAGTCACCATCTGCTGATCGTGCAGGGTAACTACACCAACCGCGACCATCCCTCGTGCGAACTACACGCTGCAAAGACCAAGCTGCAGCGCGTCTTGGTTATGAACGATAGCAGTTGCGCACGATTAGAGCCAATGATTCATAATAAACTTTTTGGGTTAAATCGCGTTATTTATAAACGTGTCGTAACCCTCCACCCCCCGACACGGCCAATCAGCAAAAAAGTGTCACGTTGACAAGACAAATAGTTCACTGCTTTAGCCCACTGGTGTGTTGAAGCGTGAAACCACAACATTTACAATTTTTGAGTACGACGTTTCGCTGGTAATTGCATCCAGCATCATCGGGCAATTCGCCAGAATGGTGAGGCTCTGCTCTGACGTCATCATTTAGATCCAATGCGTTTGGGTTGATACACAACGAGTCTAAGCTCAAGAACCCTACACGCTGAATACAATATGGTTGATTAAAAAAACGTCCCGTAGATAGATATAACTGCTTAATCCAAGCTATTCATGCTTGCTTGGCTTTTGCATTGTACTTGTACTGATCGCCTTTTGGCAGCCTTTGGTCTAAGACTGGTTGAGACAAAGCCATAAACAATTGCCGTCTCTGGTGCAGGCAAATCAGTTTTAAGGACAATGCATACATTATCAAAGCATATGGTTTGCATGTTTTACCACAAGTTTGTGTGGTTTGTACACAGTCGATGCCTTGTAATTGATGTCTATATGTTGTTTGAACATCTTAAGACCTCCTGTAGTTATGCCAGAAAGGTTAAAGCCCTTTTTAACCATCTTGATAATGCCAAAAGGGTCCCCTTATATACGAATGCATTATGGTTGTTATAAATTGGATGTGAGGCTACGAAGGAAAAAAATAATTGACTCACTCCCTTGATTAAACATCTAACGTTACCAATCCGAAATTACCAATAATAAACTGAAAAACTGATTAGTTATTGTGAATTATTTTACATTTTGAACACTGTCAAAACCATACATTTTTGAAATGTACACAGACAATCAAATTGACCATCAGCAAATATGAATAGAGTGAACAGTTATATCGGGTTGGTAGAACGTTTAATTTCACATGCCAACGTGCATGTTTGATTGATATTCTAAGAGACTCCCCACGAAAATACGACTCTCCTCAAATGTGTGATATGAGCACCCAATGAACTATACACGATTGTGTCAGCTCTTCTTCACAGTGCATTTTTCTTATTGCTACCAATGACACAGACGCAAAGACCTAATATGCAAAAGTACCCAATCACTGAGCACTAACAGCAGTAAATCAGATGAGCGAGAAAAAATCTTAAATTGAACAGGACTAGGCACTACGGAATGGAGCGTTGATACAGTGATTAGTGCACTGCTCTATGAACCAGCAAACAGTAACATTCTCAGCCATGGCTAACATCAGCCACCAATTAAATCTTGAGTTGGTCATGGCCACCCCTCTTCACCAACCCACAGTGATGAGTGTATGGCGAGACAACCCACATGACCGACAATACAGGGGAGGCCGTCATCTAGCAGTGGATTGATAAACGGCCATATGTTCATTTTAATTAGGTAATGGAAAAAGACAACGGGAGAGTTCAAATGTGGTCGTGTAATTTTCCAACACATACACACACCTTGGGCTGCTGTTTCTCAAACATCTTCACTCTGCCAAGTACAGACTTGGGGATGACGGGCTCCGAGTCGCTGTCCTCCCGAGGAGGGTTTGTAGCTGGGGCTGGTGGTGGGACCTTGATGGTGGCCTGGCGTGGGGGTTCCGTGGCACTGGGTGGCGCAGGTGCGGCAGAAAACTGTGAACGGCTGGGCTGAGCTTCGTGGCTTCGGACATCACCATCGTCGAAGCTGTGGGGCTGCTGGTAGTTTCTTTGCAGGCTGCCATACTGGCGTTGAGCATTGTCATTGGCTCTTTGACTTGCGCTGTCGTACGAACTCGGCTGAGCATCATATGGCCGCTGCGGCGCATTATTAGACCGTGGGATACTATCATATGACCTTGGCTGCTCATCATAGGCTCTCAGCGATCCCTCGTCAAAGCTTCGGGAATGTGGGTGCTGCTCATAAGCACTTGGCGGTTGGCGGCTGTCATAACTGTGAGGCTGCCTGCCGTCGTACTGTAGCGGTGACCGAGGCTCTGGAATCTGCGCTTGTCTGGTTTCGTATTGCTGCGGTGGTCTAGCCTCATACTGCTGCGGCTGGCGGACTTCGTACTGCTGCGGCGGAGGTGGTTGCCTGTGATCCTGGACCTGCGAAGGTCTAGCCTCGTATTGCTGCGATGGCGGTCTCTGCTCCTGAACCTGCGGAGGTCTGGCATCATATTGCTGCGGTGGTGGTCTCTGCTCCTGAACCTGCGGAGGTCTAGCCTCATATTGCTGCGGTGGTGGTCTCTGCTCTTGAACCTGCGGAGGTCGAGCCTCATATTGCTGCGGTGGTGGTCTCTGCTCTTGAAGCTGTGGAGGTCGAGCCTCATATTGCTGTGCCGGTCTGTGCTCCTGGAACTGGGGCTGCCTCGTCTCGTACGATTGAGGTGGTCTGGCTTCATATTGCTGTGGCTGTCTTCCTTCGTACTGCTGCGGCTGCTGCTGCTGCCTCGGGTCAAACTCCTGTCCTCGGTGGTCTTGGTAGGGGGAGGAGATCCTGTAGTCGTGGTCATCTGCCTGCCTCTCTGTTTGGTGGTGAACGTGCACAGCCTGTTGGGACTGGTACGAGTATTCGTGGCTGGATTTGGAGCTGTGGGCGTAGTTTTCTGGCGGTGCATCATAACTGGTCCTCTGTTGTTGTTGCTGCTGGTATGCATGTTCGTCATAGCCTCTAACTTCCTGGCTCTGACGAGCAGGCTCGGTGCTGTAATTCACTGGTCTTCGCTCCTGAAAGCAGAGTTTTACACCAGAGTTGAATAAATACAATTGAATTGATAAAAAAATTGGATTGCAGAAAATGAATTATCAAAGTATCTCACTTTTTAAACAAGTGCGGGGAGCTGTTCATTTCTTTGGGCAGTACAAAGCCAGCTAATTACGTAACAATCTCATGACAAGCACCAAACTATTCATATAACTATTGTTCACATCCTACACCGTGGTACCTATTTTATTGACCAATGGGATGATGTGTTTGACTTAACCTCCATTCAGGGACTTTAATTACATTTTTTGCAACTGTTGCACAAACACAAATATGCATGGTTCCCTAATAGGTAAATCTATTAGAGGAAAATTATTTCTATCAATTCAAAAACGCTCAATCCGTCACCACGCATAAAAAAACGAATGCTCCAAGTGCAGTGTAACCACACCGATATTACCAGAGGAATGTAAGGTTTGAAAATATCCCCGTTTGAAATAAGTAAAGGAGACATGCTGAGAAATAGAAGCATTAGAGCACAAATAATAACCTGCATCACCACATTATTCAAAACACATGCACACATAACAAGTGGACCTGTCATGGCCGTGTCACTTTAAGCAAAGAGAAGTGTTGGACAAAACGTATCACGTCATGACAGCAGAGAAGCTTGCAGAATGTAGAAGGATAGACTTGTGAAATGAAATCACACCAGCAGTGGAAGTGACACCAATGGTGGCCAAACGAACATGACATCAGCAGGCAGTGCTGGGATTGGAGTATACCATTAACCATTGGAAGACTGCGCCTTCATTCCCTAGTTTGGGGCCTACTCATTGAGTATATCCCTTGAAAATCAGCTGTAGTCATCGTTTGTAAAGTTAAGCTCCCGTCATAGGAATGTGAAATCTCCACCACCAACTCAGGTCTGCCATTCGGGATGAGCGCTTCCCATTTAAGTTAGACTGACTTGAATTTAAAAACTAGATTTTGTAACATCCTTCAGAATTTAATCGCATGTGATCATTATTGGGAGGTATAATGAATGAGCAAATCATTATCATTTGCTTGCTTTAACAAATACTGCTGAATATTGATCTGGAAAGAATAAAATTGGTGAGGGACTTGGAATAATGATACATGTATGTGTAGACACAGAACAGAGTTCTGCTTACATATTGTCTGTATCTAGGACTTTAATAAGAAATGTATTTGTATTCCGGAGCCTGTAAACTCATCTCGGATGATCACGATGGCAACAGTGGGGTGCAGCCTGCGTACCGGTGACGGCTCGGCGAGCATTTCTCTGCTCGTGGTGCGGGGAAGGCGTGGTTTAGGAGCCCCGGGCTCCGGGCTTGGTCTCCTAACGGGCTCGGGGCTGTTTCTGTGCACGGCCTGAGGCTCGGGCTGGGCACGAGGGAGCGGCACTGGCTCCTCAGGCTGCCGGGCTGCCGGACGCTGTCCCTGCGACGCCCTGCTCAGGAAGGTGGCGGCGCTCAGCGGCTGTCGGGGATCCAGCTGCGTGCAGGGCACAGAGCGAACCAAATGTTTACGATCGTTACAGTTGACAAAACAAGTGTCTTTCTCAAAGTAGTGTCAATGAATAAAAACACCTAATTTTATTTTACTTGTAGTACTGGACGAGTAAAACTACAACCTGTGGAAGTAAAGTCTTCGTCTGGGATTCATTAAGTTTAGTCTCGGTGAGTAATTCAGTTAAACATATCATCCACTATTAGTCGTTACATTTTGGTGCGAGTGGTGGACAATTCACCTTCACCCATATAGTCAGTGATCTCAGTAAATCTTATGATATATGCATTTAGTCAATAAGCATCTTTGGTCTAAAACAATGCATTGCAGTCCCTAACAATGTTACTAATTATCTTAATCTGTGTCTTAATTTAGATTAGTATTATTCTTCATAATCTTCATAAGTTGATCTTTGGTGAATCACATTCATAATCATGTTCAAAAACTCCACTCAGTCATTGGTGACAAGAAGAGAAATTACATTGTTGCTGAATAATTTCATCACTAATTCCCATCAACAAAATGAACACTGCTTTTTAAGCAGCCAGGATACAAGCATAAGCAGCAGTGGTCACTTTCCCAGGTTGAACAAAGCAAATTCCTTCTACCAACCGCAGATCTCAGCATGCCAGCGCTACATAACCTCCCAGTTAGACACACTAATAAACAAAGTCTTCCATGCATGTCGAAAACGTTATTCGATTCTTGCATTTGTGTAAAAAAATTTTAGCCAAAGAAAACCGAACCAAATGATTCTACTTTAGAAGTTCAATACAAAATATATTACAGCATCTAACAGAAACACGGCCGCTGGAATGTAAGCCTGGCAAGCCTGCTCCCATACCTCCTGGGGAGAGGCTCTTTTGGTTGCCGCATGCTCCCGGTCAGACTGCACAGGCTGAAGCTGCTGCGAGTGGTACCCCTGGACAACCTACAGGCGTAAACAAAGACAGATCTAAGTTTCGCTGCTTATAGAGCACATTGATTTATCTGGAGTTGAAGGAAACAATGATTATCAATAGGCCTTTTTAGATCCTTGTTTTTCACACAACGGCCAAGTTTACTTTAAAAGAACCCTTTGAAAGGCCACGATAAAAAATATATAAATGTTCTTTACAAAATTGTCAGTCTTTTAAGAGGCTGCCAAAATTGCATTCCAAGACTAAACCTTTAAAACAGTGGCCAATTTTTTTTTCGAATGCATGATATCAAGCAAGAGTTCGAAACATGCCCCCGCCAACTCCCACATTGGCAAATAAGTTAATATCCGAAAACACTTTCCAGAGACGAATAGAATTAATGCATTAAATTATACATTCACCATTCTAATAGCTGTGTTTTCAGGCCGTACCACGTGTTACTGGCCAAGATCTGCAACATCTCAATCCATGTGCGTGCTGGGAGCCCAACAACAGATGGTACAACCAGAAAACACATGAGAGCGATTTACAGTACAACTACAAAAACCTACCCACAAACCAGCAACCTATAAAGCGTTTGCGATTCATTTTTTTTATAAACCCTTAATGGTGACCCAGGCAGTGCAATTTATATTCATCCTTTTTTTTCAAATGCACTCATAAAAAAAGAAACTATAATATCACTAAGGAGTGATCGAACCCCACAATCTCTATTATGGATAACATTGGTCGTGAGAGCCGACGTGTTAAACAGCACTAAGGAGGTACGCAAATTTAATGTTGCTTTCCATTTTATCACCAAATTTGCACTCGTTATTCAAAGTTAATATCGTTACACTGAAAGCAGAAAATTTGCATGGAACAATAAGAAACATTTATGAAACTGGTTTGGCAAATGTACGCAGTTCTGCTCTTTTCCACAGCATCGGGAGACTTGGCATCGCCAAGTTCGAAAAGAGCAGCATTAAAAATGTAAAGCTCCACATCATATTTTCACGATAAGAGATGGAGGTTTTAACATACAGGATAACTGACTAGACTTCTAGACCGCCTATTCACCAGTGGGTTTAAGAGTTACTTCTGCCAGATTTTTATTGGTCCGCCTGGCGGATGAAGTGGAGTAAATCCATATCTGGGGTGTGGACGTGCAGTAGTAACTCATGGTACTGATTTTATGACATCTTAGCCAATGCCTGGGGCGTGACAGTTGTGTGTGCACTCGTGCATCCCAGACATGACGTCGGGCGTGCACCCTGATACAAGTACACATTCTCCACTTTTCTGTCATTCTGCACGGCGTTCTGAAGTCTCACGGAAGAACCGTCTTTGTTGGCATCATTCTTGACAGACACATCCCTTTAGGAAAAAATCTGCTCCAGAAACAATAGGACACATGATGGACTAATGCTATAAATAACACGCTGGAGGAATTGTCATTGTGTGTGCTCGGCGAGAGATGTGCAGGTCACCTTGACAGATTCCTGGAACAACTTAATTTAAAATTTGTCGTACTTTTTTTATAGTTCCATATAGTGGGTATTTTTTTACATCGACCTAAAATGTGTTTCAAGAAACTTTCACTGCACTGCGCATGTAATTACTGGTATTCACACTTCCACCATAACGCTGCCTAGATGCCGAGTTAGTTTTAGTTTTTTTTCCCCAAAAGTGGGTGCCAATTATATTCTGCACAGATCCAACTTCATAATTAAACCGGCGCACGAACAAACATTTCACGTTGTGTTTTTTTGCTAACACGGTTTACAATCGGTTCAGGGATAACAGCTTAGTCAATGCCTGAGGGGTGACAGCAAAAAGCAATTTTAATACCGCGTTTGCTGCCCTTCTCCTGCACCTCCGATTACCAAGGTTGGCTGCGTACCGTGTGAAAGAAGTTCAACATACATACACAACAGACAGTCAACGGTAATTTTACACCAGGAGCAAGGGACATGAAAAAATGTATTATACCGGTGCCGGCTGCTCGTGGTGGAACCCAAACGGGGCCTCGTCCCGGACGGGCTCAGACGAGCGGCTCACGGCGGACGGCATGCCCGCGACAGGCATGCCCAACACCGGCTCTGTGTCCGTCTCGTTCATTGTCTCGTCGAGTTCCTGGTCGGTGTAGATGCCACCCTCCGTGTCAGTGTCCTCGCAGTCGCTGGTGACGCGGCTGTCGCTGTAGAGCGACAGCTCGCTGAGCGGCGCCGACAGGTGCGAGATGCGGTCGTCCTGCATGTCCAGGTCGTCCGTGTCGCCGTCCGCCTGTCCGGGGAGGAAACGTCAACGTTAATGCCGAGTGAGGCCATCGTCACGATCGTCATAAATTAATCAGCTGCGTCACAGTCCTTATATATTATTATCAACTTTCAGTATTGTCTTCAACATAACCGTCATCATTACCACGCTCATCGTCAACACCGTCAAGAGTCATCCCTATCCTCAATAGTATCAATACATTCTTAAGAACACAAGTGAATGCAGACTCAAACATAATTGTGAATATAATACCAAATAATGCACCCAAAAGCACTCCATTAAGTCACTGAGTGAAATAGAATACATTACTAAACCAAAACAATCAACACCATGGCCCAAGCAATGACTTCATAAAATTATACTTTTTTCTTGTTATTACAAAGTACTTTGGCCGAATAGATTGCACTTGTTAATTGTGCCTTGGGGTGGAGTCATGGTTCGCACACTACACTTTGAACTCAGTGACCCGAGTTAAATTCTAAGCCACGGCTAACATCAGTGGCAAGAGATGTGTGGATAACAAAAATCGCCATAACCAACATGGAGTGGGGAGTGCTTCATCGAGCAGTGGTATAACAGAGGGTTGCAATCCTATTACTTAATTATTATTATTCTGTTTTTATTTCCAGATAACCTCATACTGTGTAAATATCTTAATTTCTGACCACAATTTATCGGATATTACACTACCAAACACAGTCTAAAATCGAGAGCCAGTGATTGAGAGAAGTATTATTATAACCTGAAAAACATTTGCTTTCAACTAGTGTGCAATCACTCGACAAAACCTGTCCTATGTGTGGCGATTAGGATGTGAGTGTAACGTGTTATATGTTAAGTAAACGGAAATATAATGTTCCACAAATGGAAACTATCCTGGGCTAAACACTTATGAGAGAGCTTCATGGCTCATCGGATTTTATGGACCTCACACTCCTTGGAAATTTATCATGTTGACGAGGTATTAGGAACCAAGGGATAAGTGTCAGCGTGCATCTTACCCTGCCCTCAGAGACCCACACCAGCTGGTTTTGCTGTTCTGCAACAGAGTCCTTCAGAGCCCCATACCATCCCTCATTCATGGAGTTTAAGTTGATCACAGCTGAAACAATAGAGGGGGAATTAAAGAAATGAGTGGTAATAGCAGTAATCAGGAATACTTGATATGCTAATTCTCTTCCTTGTATCACGAAACAGCCATAGAAAAATCAGGGTTTGTTAAACTGCAGAAAAAATATATTGACTCAATCATAGAATATTTATTCTGGAACAATGCACAGAAGCATCTGCTTAAAAAAACCCTGGACTGATTTCACCGAGCCATCGGCATGGTGTGGCCAGTTTGCATCACATATCTTACAGCTTAACAGTATTGTATATTCACCACAACTCACAGAGGCAAGGATATTCCTTTTCCGAGTATTTGTGTGGGTGCATGCACAACGCTTCAATATCCAGTCATGGTTACAAGTGGCAAGTTGTATTTCTACTTGTTCAAAGTCATCCCTGCTGTAAATGAGTGACTGGTGCATTTATGCAAAAACATCAGCACTTAGCAGGCAAAGGTAAGCCAGGAATGGCGCTGGCCGCACAATTATTGGAGAACCCACTCATTTACAGTGGTTGTCACATAATGTACTGATATTGACCATTTTGAAATTTGAGCCACTTAAGTTATGCCTACCTCAGGTGGTACCGACAAGTGAAATATCTGCTCTGGGCTCATGAACTAACCACACGTGACCTGCCGATCAACCAATTTTGATGTATCCACTTGTAACGGGTAGAAGAAATACTTTCCAATTGTTGCAACTGCCACGGTAGCTGGCTAACCATTACACCATGACAGCATTCCAGCCAGTCTTAATAGCTGCTCAACAAACATAATTATTGGGGTGGTGGGAGGTTGTGCAATCTGTGTCTTTGGCCATTAAGTGTGTGTGCGGAAGTCCACACGTGCACGTGACAAAGTGGCGTACATGTGAAGAGGTGCCAGTTGCTCTTGCGCAGCTTGGCGGCGCGCTCGTGGAGCTTGCGAGCACTCTTGCGCGACTCGGGGCACAGGCGCGTGCGCATGGTCTTCACGCCGCTCTTGCTGTCCGGGTTGAGGAACAGCACGATGGGATACCACTGCGCGTAGTTGAGGCGGTCCACCGCACCCGGCGTGATGTCCAGCAGCGCGTGCTTATCCTGAAAACAGCACCGCGTATGTCAAGCGACTAAATTCATATCCACAGCAGGCAACGGGGACAAAAGTACTCCACCGTTTAATATGCAAACGAGTGCAACCATTCAATAAGTAATCAGCAAGACATCACAATCCCTATACTGCCGGTGCATTATTAGTTTTCTCGCCCATTTTCTCAAAAAGTGTCTGGAGTTTCTTCGTGACCTCATTGGGAAAAAAGCAGGAGTGTTTTGAGACATTTAGTGAGTGTCATGCTGGACTTAATACGCATGATGAATCATTGCAGCCAGCATCAGACCTGAAAGGTTCTGTCTCCCATGTAATGATTTTACCATCTGCTACTGGTGGGGTAAATGGCCAAGGATTTACAATTACAGTTTGTATTCTGAGAGTGCATTAAGCACTTTACTGCCAGTACATTAATATTTGTATTTATTTATTTCCTCCCCATTTTGCATTGAAGCCACTCACTTTATCAATGATCTCTTTGATGGTGTGCAGTCGGATCACTCCGGAGTTCTTTGTATCAGTTCCTGCATCCCTTGGTTCATTTCCTGCAAAGCACACATCATTGGACACACACATAAAACAAAGTCTACATTGATGTGTATATTTTAGTTTTGTTTTATTCATGATATGGCAGGCCTCTGCTGGATGAAGTCATCTCTACACTGTGCCAGTAATGGAAGTTGTTTGACCATACTTAAAAACACCAATCAGTGCAATTTAATGAAAGTGGGGGACAAGGCTGGTTTGCACATCACTTGCCACTTATGTTAGCATGACTGGGAATTGAACTCAGGTCGCTGGGTTCACAGCGCAGTGCAATAACCACTGTGCCACTGCTCCACCCTTGTTTTGTGTAAATGCAGCTTTTTTTCCCGGAGGCAATATTTAGGTATAAATATATACACACACTTGACAAAATATATGTTAAACATAGCTAGTTGAATATGAATACACAAACTTCACAAGTTTTACATGAGAAAGAATAAAACGGTTTTCTTACGTGCAATTTCAAAGCTGTTGGGTTGCTCCCTGGCCAACTTGTCTCTTGCAACGTCGGCAATGGGTCCAAAAATCACCACAGGTCTCAGAAAGCCAGCTGTTGGAAAGACAATCAAAAGGCTCGTGTTTGCACCAGGAAAAATATGATGTAAAAGGTAACAATGGGAAGGCGAGAACAAACAGCTATCGATTTTCTAAAAATGCCAGGATAATACCAACAAGTTTATCTTTGTTCAAACAGTTGGCCGACACCAACAATGACACAGAGTAATGGCGAGTCAATAAAGTGACAAACTAAAGGAAACCGTTTGGGAAAATAATACGTTTTTGAACGTATGCGAAAGCATCAATTCTATCCTGTGTCAATCATCAAGAATGGCCCACCATCCATGTAGTCTCCAAGCTGAGCATCTCCAGTAAATGGGCAATGATGTTTCAAAACTTCGTGCAAGTCATATGCATTCAGGCATATGTATATTAGTACAGTATATGTAAAATGGAGTCAGGAAAACAAGTTTTATATTTGTTTTCAAATTTGACAATGTTAAATTGATAAGACTTGTCCCACCATTAATGTTGAATTTCTACCACTGACAGACGAGCGCCGCCCAACACCCATTTGAGCCGAGAGATAATTTTACTTGACATGGGGTTGTGGCTTGTTTGTCTTTTATCCATAATGGTGCATTTCACAGAGCAGTGCAAGCCTGTGTGTTAAAGGATGCCCCGTGGAAGCGGGCATGACAACTACTTTTAAGGTTCCCTTCTGGTGACCCACTGGTCCACGGGGTAGAAGGTAGCCCCCCCTTTCCCACCCGGCACGCTACACACATCGCATGACAAATTTTTTATTCTCAAAAGTAGAAATGTAGCCAAATTAAGTGCAGAACAAATACACTTGTTAATTTTCAGTTGTTGATAACCACGCTGAGAACATCACCTCACTGCAATTGAGAAAACTGGTTAATCACGTGCTGCTTGCCTGGATTTAAACGCAGGATTTTCAGAAGTGCCAGCACAGCGCTCTGACCTCTAAGGCACCCGCCCGCCCACCCACCCGCACGGCCACCTCACCCCACCGGGATATGTTAAGTCGTTAAGGTTGTGCGATTGCAGAGCAGCCCGTCACTCACTCACCCTCGCGGAGCACAACCCGCTCGTAGGCAGGGAACTTCGTGGGCACAGGCTGTGCAGACAAATCCTCGCGGCTCTTGCGCAGGTTCTTTTTGGCTGAGCGGAGGCCACGGAATCGCCAGAAATCAGCTCGGTCGTTGGTCCCAACTTTGGCGAAGTTCTGGACAGTCGCTAACTGTTCCGCCCTGTAAAATAAGTGAACATTAACAATACATGTATTGATTTATGCAAATATCGGCAATGGCAGTCGAGAATACATGATTCACATGAGATGTTTGCAGTACAGTATAACAATTCACAAACTTCAAAGCAAAAGTAAACAAAGCCTTAAACTGCCAAGAGTGTGAATATTTGATCTATTAGTGTTTTTATTTCATAAGTTTAATGTGTTTTTACTTTTCGTTTATGCAATTAACATTTTCTTTTATTAATCTCCAAGAGACCAAACTATAAACAAAGTGAAATACGTTGAAAGACTGCAATATATAAATATATATAAAGTGAACATGATCAAAACAAATAACAAATCGTCTAATCTAATTTCACTGTGCATTTACCACCACCACTTTCAAAAGCAATTTGTGCACGCAAAGCGAAACCGGCAACATTTATCAACCACAATTGCCAATTACGGAATGCCACATTCCACAGATGATTAATGTCCGAGCGAGCAGTACACCTCCAGCATAAACGAGAGGATTGCATTTATTATATTCATGTAAACTGACCAGTGCCGCTAAAACTGAATACATGACGTAAAAACTGTGAAACCCACTTGTGGTTACTCCACTCTGGGCAGTCCTCTCGAATCACTCAAATGAAGTGACAGGCAGGGACTGAGGCATGTTTTATAACCCATAGTTTCACAGCCTGTTTTCACTATTTCTCTGCAGTTAAATGACACCCAGTTTTGTAGTACATACATTGCCTCTTTGGCAGCGTGAATTTAAATCTGTCACATAACAGGGCATGGTGGCACACTTGTATTCCAGTCTTTTTCGAGGTGGGGTTTTTGTTCAGCATCTTCGTTCTGTCTTGCAGAACGACAATCCATTAAGCACCTGCAACAAACTGTCTCCACAGTTCCATATCCACGGTGGACGCCTTCAATCGTGTTCCCACTTTTGCGCTGCCATTCTGTTATTGGTCCAAACACCGACCATCTTCCCTTTTGGCAAAGCGTTTTGCCCAAGCCCAATTACTACTTTTCTTAGCAGTGTATATGTTTCTAACTTGTGCATGTTCTCTAATCCATGTGTTGGAAGATCACACTGAGGCTATTGTGTGCAGGAAACAACCACCAGCCTCTATGGCCCTCTAGAAGTCAGTACAAAAACTACATTGTTGATATCCATGTGGATTCTTAGAGTCTTATCTCCTGGTATGCACAGCTATGTTTCTAAACACTCAAACATGCAAAAAAAACGAAAGGCATTTAAAAAAACCTAAGCAAATATCTCAAGTATCTGGTAAACAGCCTTTAGACTCACTTGAGACTTGTTTCGGTATACACAGTAAAAGGAATTGGTTGGCACACTTTAAATTACTGAAGGTGGAGTGATGCAGCAGTATATACCGCACAGCGTTCAATGTGAAGGTTGTGAGTTCAAATCGCAGTCTAGAGATCACTTGTGTTTTCATCCCTCTGAGATGAATCAAAGGAGTACCCCCCCCCCCCCCTTTGGGAGGGAATTCAACAGTAGTTGTCCAATGGAAAGATTTGCTGTTACCATAGGCATGTGGAATGTCCATAATGCTCGCAGGGCTTTAAAAAGGAAACAAAGTGTTCTGTTGGCCCATGCTCAATTGAGCAGGGCACCAATGTGTTTTTTTACTTAGATGCTGCCATGGTGTAATGGTTAGCACATTGGACTTGCAATCGAGTGGTCACAAGCTCAATTTACATCTCTCGGCACCAGTTGAAACTATGGGACACTTTTCTTAAATCCACTCCCCCACCCGTCTCTGTCCACCCAACAGTATAAATGGGCAACAGTACAGCGAACCGGTGGGGCTGCATGCGAGTGCCGACTCGGACCCTTGCCCAGAGCAGCGCAGTACCTGTTCTTGTTGGGGATGATGCCGCGCTCCACCTCCTGGTTGTTGCGGCCGATGCGGATGGCGAGCCACGAGCCCAGCTTGCCGTTGTAGAGCGTGTCGACAACGCGGAAAACCTCGCCGCGCAGGAAGCTCAGGCCGTAGGGATTCTCCTTCTCGTAGTCAAAGTGCGTGCGGATGTAGAACGAGTCGCCCACGTCCGATTCCACGACCCGGCGGTAGACTGTGGCCAAAGAGGGAAGGGGGGGGGGGGCAAGGGGCAAACACGAAGCATGGTAGAATTCATGGAAATGCCACATGAGAACCATGCAACGCAGTGGGCTGCCAGTGTCCCAGGCATTAATCCCCAACAAGAAATAAATAAAATCAGGCACAATAAAGAAAATAAAGTCTTCTTGATAATCTTAGAGGACTGCAGGCCAAAAAAAGCCTTCTACTAAGCCTTTATTTATATTTCCGGTACTTTATGTATAGTCGGGCGCCAAACCTTGCCGCCTTTCGACGCCAACACCACTAGAATGCAAGGTGAAAGTGCTAATGGCAGATATTATTGGACGAGGTGATGCCCTCATTAAACAGAGAAAAATCTATTTTTTGTTTTATGTCTGCTGTAAATTATGGAGCTGATCAAAGCTCATAAAAGAGGAACGAACAATGAAGTATCTGCTCTTCCAGCGTTTTAAGCCCAACCAAAGAGTCGTTAAAATATATTCAGGTCGGAGAGGTAATATAACAATCCCCATGACAGAAGTGATCCATCGAGTGTGACGATTTTTCCCCACTCACCATCTCTCTTCCTCTGGGCATGCACCAGCACCTCCTCCCCCTTGGGCAGCTCCAGGAGGTAAAGTACTGCCTCCTCTCGCACAATGTTTCTGAAGTCCACATTATTCACCTGAAATAATAAACAATTCAAAGGTCAAAGATCACAGCACCCAGGTGGCGTCACAGAGATACTGGGTTTGAGTCCAGAGTCCAGCCATCCACAATTTGACCTATGACCAATTTACTCTGAATGCAACTGATTTGTCAGATGGATAAAGCTAAGCTGGGTTGAGCCCAGATAGCAGGATCGAGTACTTTGATGGGAATACCATGTACTGTTGATTTGGGCTGCAAGGTGACCAAGAAAATGGCAATACAGCAGTGTAGCAATGGATTATTTAAACTATCTATTGAGCTTTGAGTGTTACCACTTCATATCTGTGGGTATTCGTCAGGTAGTCCACTTTCCTAAAAACATGCTAAACACTCATTGATGAAAATAGCCAATCATCTCAATGCAGGACCCTCCTGAAAGATTCCTGAGACTCCATGAGTTTTGTGGGTAAATGAAGAGCATTGTTATCATTATCTTGAAAACTGTTTTCAAAACTAGCCAACTCGTAGACTCAGCCCAGCCTTTAATAACAGCACAAACTAAACATCACATTCAATCTGGTCTGTCACTCTGCATTGATAATTCCAGCTCCGAGCAGAAAAACACGAATTTGATTTGACATATCAAAAATGCTTGACAGAGGATAAATAAGTGTCACCTTGTGTTGGTTGAAACAGACCAATTTAAGTCAGCATAGAAGTAGTTCTATATCATATTACAGGGGCCGTTCCCTCGGAGAGCATGATGGGTTACCGCAATAACATGTGAAGGAATGTTCAGTTGTTTAATGTTTTCCCCATATGCACACGTTTTATAGAATTTCAAGGTCACGGTTAAGCTTCAAGGGTTTTTTTTTACAGAAGGAGGGAAAGTGGCGAGCAACTCACGCTGAGGATTTGGTCTCCCTCGTCGAGCCCCTGCTGGGCAGCGGGGCTGCCATCCTGCACGCCCGCCACAAATATCCCGACGTCGTTCCCACCAGCGAGACGCAGGCCCACACTGTCCCCCTTCTTAAACTGCACCAGCTTCACCTCCGGGCTACGCACAACAACAAAACAACACGACATGCATCAAAGAACAGAGTCGTCCATCGCACATCTCAACCGGCGAGGATGGCACCTCACCTTCCACTCCTGGCTTTGGCCACTCGGATGCCACTTTCTGCCTAGTTTTATTTTATGTTTTATTTTTACGTGTGCTTGGTAGTTTGTTTGACACGTAGGCTTTCAGCCAACCAGTAAGGTTTTTCGCGTGAAGTAAACGTGCCAATTAGTTACGACTGCAGACCACCGGTGTGTTGGAGAGTAAATCCGCAATATTTACAATTTGAGTACGACATTTCGCTGTTAATTACATCCAGGATCATCGGGCGATTTTGCCAATTCTCATTGTGTCGGGTGGCGGCAGGGTAACGACACATTTATACTTACGCAATCGAACCCAAAAACTTTTATTATGTGGATAGTTTCTACGTAATTTGTTGGTTTCCTCTATATTATTCAACCTAAAGTTCCTGGTACAAATATCTGAATTTGCTCCTCGTATTAAGATAAAATACATCTAAATATCATCATTGTCCTCTTTAACCTTCAGTTTCCCCTTTGTGTCCCCATTATTTAGACAGTAGTTAAATACAAATATTTAAATGAATGCAAAAAAATAACCCAAATATTAATTTATTTTCTTCAAGCCAAACATTTATTTTGAGCAGAGTGGCAATACTGTAAACGGACAAGCAGTGTTACTTCTCATCTACCGCTATGCTCTCATTGGAGAGGCTGTCAATATATGACAAGGTAGGTGTAAGATTACATATGCATTTATATTTACTTTTATCTGGAATAATATTTTTGTAAACGGTTATCTTTACTAGTTTTAATTTTAGTTATTTCAGTGCTGTAGCTGGAAAGTATACAACGAAGAAACGCACGCTTGGAATTAAAGACCACGGAGAGAGGAACAATTAAGAGAACATAACCAAGCTAGATGTCAAGCTGACCATTCAAAATAGAGAACATGTCCAAGCTCGACATGTCATGTAAACCGTTCAAAACAGAGAACTTGTCCAAGAAGACGTCCACCATAGAAATGGGAGCGATGAAATCTGCGTGTGTTTAAGTACGAGACCAATTGTTAAAATTACAGGACTGTGTGAAAAATGTAACAACTTCCAGAGGGAGGACCTATAAACAATATATTACTTATGGCCTACGAAGATGCAACAGCAGTTGAGCCGCACCTGAACAACTGATCATCGTCATTGGGCACTTCAGTAAGTCCAGGTGGAAGATCCACATCAGGCTGCCCTCCTTGGGAATAAACTGGCTTGACATCTGCGGGAAAAAAAAAGATTACTTTATTTGGAGTTGAACAAATAAGACAATCATAAACAAGTAGAATATTAAGTGATTAAATGTGTAAGTTAATATTTGGCATCGGAGGCTTAATGGTAAACACCACAAGAAAACATGTGTGCATTATTTAGAACTGAACTGGTTGTGCATCTTTAGCCATGCGATATGCTTTAAAGCATGCACTGACGAATTAAAGCAAGAATGAATCACTTCACCATCTTGACCTTATAACAACAATACTATATGACTCGCCTGTATGGTATGTGTGCGGTATGTGCACAGTAGATGGGGGGGTGGACCTAATGGGAAGCGTGCTAAAACCGCAAAACACTAAATTTAACTGAAGGCATCCAAGCAAGCACTCTCCAAATTCTACCCACGCCCATAACAAAACTCATTTTAAAAAAATTACACACCTTGCAACTGGGCTGCAAAACAATTCACAGTATCATTGTTTGCGTAAATTATGGCAATTGGGGCACAGCACTCATCACACACTCAGGTTTTTATGCCAAAATCCCAATCTGGGGGTAGTGGACTCTGCCCATCGTCCTTCTGGGATTGAAAAGAAGGGAGTAATCATTTGCGGGAAGCCAACCCGTGGGAGTCAAAGGGCGAGACAGATTGCAACAACATAAATACAAAATTCCTAACACGGGCTTTGCAATGCCAATAGAAATGAGCACCTGTTTAACACGTAGGCTTTCACGACCAATATTATCCATAAGGTTTTTTGGTTTGATCGCGTATATATAATGTGTTGTTAAACCCGCCACCACCCGAGAGGCAATTAGTAAGGTTCGTCACGTAAACAATACATGCCAATTCGTTACGGAGTACAGCACACTGGTGTGTTGGAGAGAAAATCCACAAAACATTTACAATTTTAGTACAACGATTCGCCAGCGAATACAACTAGCATCATCAGGCGATGGCCAGATTTTGGGATAAATCCTCCTGTTTTGGAACTAAATATTCTATTACGGAAATAAACACCATCCAATGCTCAGAGATCACGGGGAGATACAAACCCGTTTTAAAATGAGTGCAAATATGTACGTAGAAATACGCATTTTCGTCTGTGTAACACACCGGGGGACACGCAGGAAAAGAAGAAAAACGAGTTGGGGAGGGTGGGGTTAGCCACACTGGTGAGGTTGAGGGGTTAATTGGGCTGAGGTGCACGGGAGGGGCTGATGATCTCAGAAACACTGGGGTGTCAGGGAGAGGAGCACCCACATCACGCAAGATCAGGGTGATGTTGTGAGGAGGGGGGGTGGATGACATCATGGGACAAAAAAGGCAGTGAGGAAAGGAGAGGGGTGATGACGTCACACAACACTGGTGAGTTGAGCAGCATAGCTGATGACGTCATGATAGACTGGGGTGCGTTAGTGAGGGGTGACGTCACCAGACTCGGGGGGGGGGGGGGGTGAAGAGAGTAGTTTATGATGTCAAGAGACGCCGGAGCGGTGAGCAGAAGGGGCGAGTTATGGCACATACCTGTCAACCCATACAGTTTACCTCGTATTCTTGTACAGGGAAATTGAGTTCAGGTCCGTATGGCGTACAGCTGTTTCAATACGGGCAAAAGATGTTTGTCTATTTGTTTGTATTTCTCCCTTGTGATGATGGGACTTTGTAGGATGAACGTTGAGATTTATAAAGGGCACGGGGTGACCAATAATGTCTGAATTGGTCTGTAATAAGGTGGGGCACTGATAAGGGGTTGACAGCTATGATGGCGTCGTGCAACATTGGCGACGTGCAGGAGAGGGAGCGATGGTATAAACGTGCACATTCGCCATCCCCTTTTTAGTGCTGAAGTTCTGCTGGGGGGGGGGGGGGTGGTCCCCCCCCCTTGCCCAACACGAATGACATTCAAACAAAATAATGGCGACAACTCACCAGACGATGGCGCTGCCTTCTCTGTGCTCTCCTCCGAACGCGTCGCCCTGGCTTCATCCACCGGCTTGAGGGCTGGCACGACACCATCATCCATCTTGAAGGGGGTGGGAACGCCGCCCATCTTCGACAGCTTGCTCCCCACATCCGCACCCCTCGAGCTGCTTGGTCGAGGTTCGGGGGGGGGGAGGAAAGGAAGAGGCACCGCTCCAGCACCAGCACTTCAAACGCACTCCGTGTCAACCCACACGGTTTACCCGCCCGTATTGTTGTAACAGGGAAATTGAGTTCAGGTTCATACAGCGTACAACCGTTTCAATACGGGCAAAACATTTTATTTTGTTTATTTGTTTGAGTTTCTCCCTTGTGATGGAACGTTGTAGGATGAACGTTGAGATTTATGAGGGCACAGGGTGACCAATAAGGTCTGAATTGGTCTGTGACAAGGTAGGCACTGATAAGGGGTTGACAGGCGTGGTGTCAGAACGCATCGCACAGTTCCAGTGAGACTCTGTTACATTTAAAGCTGAAGAGATGCGCCTTTGACTGGGTTGTGAATAAGGGGATGGCGTTCCAGATGCATACCTGTCAACCCATATGGTCTACCCGCCCGTATTCTTGTACAGGGAGATTGAGTTTTCAAGTCCATACGGTGTACAGCCGTTTCAATACAGGCAAAAAAAACGTGTCTTGTGTTTGTGTTTCTGCTTTGTGATGGGACTTTATAGGACGAACGTTGAGATTTCTCAAGGCACAGGGTGACTAATAATGTCTGAATTGGTCTGTAATAAGGTAGGCACTGATAAGGGGTTGACAGGTATGCAAACGGCACAGCCTACACAGGGGGAGTGGTGGTGGGGGGGCACCTGTCCTTGCACTTCAAACGCAGACCAATATTGCACTCACAATAATACCAAGCTTTAAGAACGTGTGCGTACCAAGTGTGTGAACTGTTCACGTTCCAGATTACTTCGATTTCCGAACAGTGCCGCACACTTGACATGGTGCTCCCTTCGATGCCATGCGCATAAATACCCCCCTATTCAAATTATGTGTTTAGGCAAATCTGTAATTTTAGAGAGCGAAAACAATGTCTCACCCTGTGTTTGTAAAAAAAAAGTTTTACAATTTTAGTAACAAAGCATTTAGTTGCAAGCAAAATTTAGTCTTGTAATCAAAACAAAATTTTAAATCCATCTTTAATTGTCTTTTTTATATTTTCATTCGATTCCCAAAACGACTGTTCTAGGACATTGCAATTGTGGTTCAGCCTCTGAATCAGTTTGTTTGAAAAAATATTAATTCCGTGAAGAGTATAATTACTGAATTAGCTGTTCACAATCGTGTTTTGTAGTCGATGCAACTCAAATCAAAGTGTGAATCCAGAGCAAACCGCATTTTATTTCAATAAGCCCTGAATGCTGACGAAATCCAAATACCAATGCAGCAGTGCGCATTCCATGTTGGTTCATTCGTATGGAATGTGTGCGTGTGGGATGATAATGAGATGACAGAACACAGTCAGCAAAAGACAAAAAAAAAGGCACACCATAGTCTAAACCCATTGTCTCAAGCGGTCATAAGCAACACAATACATTGCTACACGAATGGCAATTATATATGGGGGTGGAAACATTCCCATGGTACAACAGACTCGGGAAAAAATCCACAACTGAACAGTGATGTATAGGCAGCTGCTCTGAATCACCACAGTGAAATACTGAATCACCCCAGTGATTCAGTATTTCCTTCACCTTTCTTTACTTGCGGTCAAGTGTCCTTACTATTCGATAGAATGCACCACCATTGCAGTTCTGTGATTTTTGTGTCTGTGGTGCAGCCCCCCCCCCCCCCCGAATGATCCCCTAAAGGACTGCTCTAGGACACCTGCATATTTTAGCATAAATCAATTCACTAAACATACAAATGAGAAGCTATGCATCTAAGGAAATTGACACATCCACCAAGACGTATACATGTTACTTACTGTGCTCATCAAATATTTTCAAGGTTATGTAAAGGTGTGTGGTGCGTTTCGTAATTACAAGGCAGACAGTTGACACAACAAAAACCTTACTTTGCTGAATGGACTGTTAACTCAACCTGGAATGTGTACTGCACTATGGCCCTGTATCAGACATTCCTGTTTTTCTAAAAGATTAAAACGCTTCAGCCCAGCAGCCAGGAATTATCAACTGCACAAAGAATGATAGCCATAGTCGCAAATAATTAAATGTCATTGGTAGCGCGAATTTACACAGGCACCTTTTAGAATCTGTTACCGTTTAAAATGTAATACGTGTGCAGTACAACTATCACGTAACTTCACTTATTTGAAATAAAAAAAAACTTCAACTCTAGTATTGACTATTAGGCAAAGTCATCCACATTGCCATTTAAAATAAGGTAAATGCATAAACGCTGCACTATCTTTTATTTCTAAAGGCTCCTATGACATGCCTTTCAATAACAGCATTCGAACTCTGCCAACTTGTACACACATTTAAACAAGAGGTTATTTGTTCAGTTGAACTCTGCTTAAGCAAACTTATTCCATTTCCTCCCATCCAAAGCTTTTTCAATTCGGTCAAACCTGGCACTACTTGTTTTGGCTAACAGCCTTTTCTAAGAAATCTTCAAAAAGGCGATTGGTTGGAAACATTGACTGCATCACATTATTCCCCTTCAATAGGATCAATTGCTTAATTAGAACCTTAACTTCCCATTGAAAATATGTCTCAAGGGAGGCCGAGGGAAAAATGTGCAAGACACGTTCCCAAGCTAAAACTGACCACCTAAAAGAAAAATTTGCAACGTTGAATTTAAATCAAATAGTGCCCATCCCACTGTACTGTCTGTATAGTCTTCCCTAATGAATCATGTCATCTATATAAAAGTGTATTAAGACAGTAGCATTAGCTTATGCTCTTCGAGAAATGCAGGTTCTTACGGCAATGGCTGATTTAATATTGCATAACTAACCTTGGATCACAAACAAGGACATTGCCAAAGAAAATTTAATAAAACTGAAAAACTGGGCAGAGAAGCATGGAGAGGTACATGCTTGGAATTACACTGGGACACCGAAAGAGGAACACGTGGATTTGAGTACACACGTAAGTTCGAAACATCATATTGAATGTTAAGAAATCCATGTGGGCTTTGGCAGGACATGTCGCTCGAGGGGATGATATCCGATGGTGGAGACTAACGTCAAAATGCCAGCCGGAGGGAACACATCCAAGAGGTTGCACCACCAAAACAGATGGAGCATTGAGATCACAGCTCGTGTGCAGGTACTACGCGAATTGTAACATCGCAAGACCGCGAGAGATGGTGACAGCCTTTATCTCGCAGTGGATTAATCATGGCTTATGATGAATTACCCTTCACAGTAACCCCACAATCACAACTTGGCCATCAAACACGCACATGATAAGGCGACGCGTTCACATGAACATTTGCATACACAACCTTGAAAAGGGACCCCGATTGTGCACAACATGCAATAATTTTTTTTGCCTGGCACAAGGCAAGCAAGCAAACATCTGACCCAGGGGATGCATGAATGAACTGTGACACTTTATCCCTGAAGCACACATTGAAGGTGATCGCTCACACCCACTGCCCACTATTTTTATATACGTGGCCGTTGGGGTAAACTAAACCTTAATAAAGGACCAGCTGCAACATTTAAAAAGTTTGGATTTTTTTTTTTAGCCATCACCATCCCCTCCCAACTCACCCCCCCCCCAAGACACACTTAACTTTACTGAACCAACCCTAAAGTGACCGCATATTATATGCGAACCAGTTTAAAAGGCAACGTAACGTGCTATTCCACACTTTACACGAGCATTCATATGTTCTGTAAGAAATCTCAACGGTAGTGTTTCAAATGTGCACGGCAAAAAAAGGCCACACTATAAACATAGAGTCTATTTCATTTACCCTTGGGTACCATGCTAGAAAATAGGAGCTGAAGTGCAGTGCATGAGAGCTGACATGGCAAAGCATTGAGACGTTCACAGAAGAGTACTGTGGGCTAGACGAGAAGGGCTCGGTCACGGAGCCTCGAATTAGATTTGGGGTGCTGCATGCCAGTCCCTTATCATAACTGTTCAAAAGGCTTTGCGCACACACGGGTATTCTTCTTGGGAGTCAGATCGCCCACAACTATGGTATGCAGGCAATTAACATGCCCAAGGCAGGCAAATAGACAGCACAATCATTTCCTCTTTCAAGATTGCAAAATCCAAAACTTTAATTTGTATTCCAGCTATTCTGAATCCCCCAATGGATGAAGGACACCCCATGCCATGTCAGTCATTGTTTGTTTTACCATATGATCAGTGGGTTGGCGAAGGGAGGATAGCAGGACCAGTTTTGTTATCACTGTGCATCAGACTCGAACTCGGGTAACTCGATCCATCATGCAGTGCACTAACCGGTGTACCACAACTTCAAAACTAGAATTACATTTTGTTAAATCGACAGTATGAAAATATCATTTATTTATTTTCAATAATAATAATCTGAAAATCTGTGTGAGCATAAAAAAAGTCATGACAATGCAAGTTGGCCATAACTTGGCAGCATCAATGCCAGACATGGAAGGCTTACAAAATTGTCTCTCCCTATGACTTGGCCAAGTAATGCTACCCCCCCCCCCCCATGCATTGTGTGGAGCTGGAGGCAGGTGAATAAATATTCACCGAACCCTAACTGCCAGAAGATAATAGCGTACTTGATCAGCAATAACGTGTGCATAATTGCGGAAAGAGATGTTTTTAAGGAAAAATGTGACTTCATGAGTACCAAGAAAATAACAGCTTAACAGGGAACTACAATAAATACAAAACAGCCAAATAGTCAAATGGTCTCCCTGCTCTCACGAGCTACACGGCACCATTCATAGCTTTAAACGACATGGGGAAAATTCTACATGTCCACAGAATGACTAGTTGGAATGCCCACAACATGGTATTTAAGTAACGCCTACTGCCCTCTTTCCCCTGAAGATGATTTTAGCTCGACATTTTTCAAATGTAAGTCAAAGGGATTTAACCACAGCACCACCTACATAAATATGCACTGTACCTAAAACAGAATTGACCATTAATAAAGTATTTGTGCCGTGGTGCAATGGTGAGCACACTCGACTTGCAATCTGGCACGGGAAACAATGGGCAGGTTTCTTAAATCGTCTCGTCTCACTACCCAACAAAAAGAATGGGTGCACCACATTTAGTCAATTGGCAGGGCATGTGTGGTGGGGTAAAGTGTTAGTACTCCCACCTCTTCCAAGACACCTGGCCAGTGTGGAATATTAGGGCAAATTACAGGTATTTTTTTTGCTGTATCTCTAAGATGGCCTCCATAATTGAGGGGCTTTCTTGAGCTCCCTATAGTGGAAGACCTTCCACATGCAGTGGCGTGAGCAAGTTTAAGGGCACGACTATACTCTTTACCTGCAGCTATTGATATATAACACATGATGTGCTGTGGAACATTATGGGTAAAAGCATATACAAGTTGAACTATGCTCTGTCTAAAAATATGAATGAAACGTATTTAGTCCACAGCAATATTATCCAGCAGCGTTTGTTAAAGCAGAAAACAAATTAACAGGTTTAAACTTTCTGGGTATCATTAGCCGTCACGCTTATTAATAAAATGCTGCTGGGTGAAGAAATGTTATTTGGCGAGAGCACTCCGTCAAAGTGCTCGGTTGGACAGGTGAGAGAGTCTGTGGCAAGCACTTGCCCGACGGAGCTGGTGGGCTGGCTGGCGGAGCCGCGGTCCGACTGCCCGGAGCCCCGGTCGTCGCGTGGGGAGCGCGGCCGTGGGCCGGAGCGAGCATTGTCACCATTGGAGCGGTCCGAACGGTCCGAGCGGTCTGACTTGAGGGAGCGGATGTCCGAGATGTCTACAGAGAGCAGCAAGATCCGTGGTCAGTTCGGTGGAAATGTTTTTGCGCGCAGGCTTCTCCACTCATCGAAGCTGGGGGCGAACCTCAATAAATATTCAGTTGGCAGTTACGAGGCAGTTAAAATGACTCTAATGGATATGTGCTCTTAAATGTGTTTTGCCGATAGCCCCGAGGTTGGATGAAAAATTGTTTAATATGCATTTCATCTCATCAGCATTTTACTAAAAATAAACACTGCAGGCTTCATTAATTATAATACAGGAAATAGACACTATAACTAACAATTCGTGAAATATATTTTGGATGAATCATTGAATTACTGCAACTAGGGTGAAGCATTTGCTTTTCAACTATTTTCAAGATGAAAATGAGTTTCAGTGATTAGTAGCAAATCAAAGGTTAGCTTGGTAATATCCTCATAGTAACTGTAGGCTTAAAGTTCAGAGGTGTGAAGGTTAGGACACTCGTGAATCAAAGCCAGGCATTAAACATTGATTCGATATATTAAAGTTTGCAATGCATTCATGCACTGTCATGAGAAACTTAAATTCTATAGACAGATATTTACAACACCTGAGGTCACTAATTTGATAGATGCCGGCTCATAGCCTTAGGCCAAGTCTGCTGATATTAAAGTCTGAGACTCATTTAAGAGACCCCTGAGGAAAGCTGAGACAATGACCCCTGCTCCAAATGATTCTTATCCGAGTAGGAAATGCGCTACGATCTAAAGTATAAAATCCACTTGCACACCACATAACTTAGCATTCCACGTATATATTGCTTATTTAACCAAGAAAAAAAACTGCTCTGACACAACAAGTACGATAGAAAATTTAATTTCAAAAACATAGTTAACAAAAAAGAATGACAAGGCAAGGTGATATGCATATATAACCGTTATCCAATATAACACTCGGTGTTTTGTTTCCAGTTAAAACAATTATATGACCTAAAGTTGGGAGAACTCAATCTTCCTGGAAATATTCCAAACGCACTTGCTGGTGCCTTTTTGCCCCAGCTGAAAATATAACAGGCCGTAAGCTTAGTCAGAGCATTCATTATCAGCACCAGCAGGGCAGCACACATGGAGTTCATATGAATTATAGCAGTCACTCTTGACCTACAACATAGTTCAGCCTCTTGTCTACTTATCTAATGCATGCAAAAATAGAAAATAGTGCATCACCCATATATTACAATTGCCATTCCTCCACCACTTTATTTTAAAAAGACAAAATATATGGCTACACCATTTTAACCCGGCAGGTGAGACACAGACAGTCTGGAGATAACAAGACAGCAAGACTATTGAGAGCCAGTTACTTTAATATATACCCATTTTCTAAAATAAACTGCTTTAAAAACCACATGCAAAAAAATGACCAAAAAGGAATCGGAAAAACATCCCAAGCAAAACCGTCTTGTAAGCGTCTTGAGAACTCAGCTGAGACTCAAAACAGTCCGTGTCTTCCAGATCAAACGAGCAACGAGGTGGTGCTCATCTACCTTGGCGACCCCCAATCGGTGGTGGACATTTCATATTGCCATGGTTGGGGGAGGGGAGGGGGTCAGCCGCTCTCCATAGGACGACCACTGTTGACTTCCCACAGAGTGATAATCATGTTATTCATCCAAGAGGCAAGACAGGCTGATTCCAGACTGCCAAAAGAGATTTGAACTCACAAATCATCCGACGACGAGCAAAGCGCTTTAACCGCGTTTCCACCTGGAAAGATATTCTGTAATAGTTGAGGATTGTTGAGAAAATAAAGGACAATTTTTTTTTTAACGGGCCGATTGAAAGACAAAGGCTCAATTACCACTGTGGTCAGAGCCGTCTGATGAAGGCGGGCTGTCATCCAATTCCGGCATGTTGGTGAGCGTCTTCCTCTCATCGCGCTGCACCACCAGTTTCAGCTTCCCCTTGGACTTTTCAATCAGCTTCCGAGCATCCGCCAACGACATGTTCTCAGTCACAGTGCCGTTTATCTGTCAACGAAGACAAGTTTCAGCGAGTGTCAGATGAAGCCCTTTGCACTCTAGCACACGTACACAACGCAGAGATTAAATTAAATGAGACAAGGCGGCTTGTGCTGATCTTGCGCTGCTAAAGGTTACGTGGATTTAACTATCTCTAGCTTATCCACACTGCAATTCCAGATTTTTTTCATAATAACTCTTCATAATGCAATTTTTTCAAGACAATAATACAATTATGTTCTAGAAATTAAAAAAACACTATTGTTTTTATACACCACCTTAATTTCTCTATTCTCAAACAGAAATATGCGAGTTCAAATACCAATAGGCATCGACTGTCCATCATACCTCCAGGGTGGATCAAATATACCACTTGTGATAAGTCAGAAGATTGTTTTGGAAGAACACAATGGCTCTAGACAGTCAATTTTACTTACCGACGTAAACATTCTTTTAAATTCCAGCAAATAAGAAAAGACACGAAAGCTAAACAAAAAGTTGTGAATTGAGGTGTTCTCGGCCCACCTTCAGTACAATGTCACCCTCTTGAATGTTGCCATCCCGGGCTGCCAATCCATCGTTGCCAATGTCTTTCACATATATGTGGCTGCCCAGTCTCAATCCATAACCTACAACGCAAAAAATAAACCACACCATGCACTTCGATTTGTAAAAAAAAACATGAAACGTTAAATTCGGGTACATATAACTATATTAGATATGGCAATACACCCACACCGACTATTAGACATTATCACGCAAGACATTTTCTCCTCTGTGTGATATATTACAATATTTTATTTATGTTAATTACCATATTGCACTGAGATTCATATTTTGCTAGAAACACCAATGACATCAACAAAAATGCAGATTTAAATCAACTCACCACCTCTGCGATTAACACTCCATTATAACCAAAAAACACAATATACATTGTTATAACAGTGTTAATGATGAAATAGTTTTTTTAGATTTTGTACACGACTTCAAGCACACTTCTAATTTTCATAGTTCACAGGAAAAAAAAACATTACACATGGACCAACATATACAAACACGAGATTCAGTCAGACACATCCTCAAGCAAATAAGGCACGAGTTAGAAACCTCAGGGACAGCACAAGAAATGGTTAATGTGGAACGAGCGTATCTACTGCCTTTGTGAAAATTGGGAGAACCTTGCAATATATTGTCCGGTGACAAGCCTCAAGGTAACGGGACCGTGGGGCTACATTTTGTACATTCGCGAGATGCATTCGTGGCACATTGCAATTATGCACACACAAACACACGTGCACATGGGATTCCATATGCAAGAGTACACTTATTCATTCGTATACGTGTGATAAATGTGCATGCAAATCTAAAAAGCAATTGCAATAAGACCAAAGCACCCACGTACTACCTATGCACTCACTCAATTATGGCGAGACACACCACCATAAATTAGATTGATTTAATTCCCGAATCTAAAAGCATGCACGAAACGAGCACCGAGATATGGCACTTGCAAGTGTGAGCGTGGCCACGTGTGTCGACGTTATTGACAGCCGATGTGTAAACAGAGAACGTGCAGCCAAAATCCGATGACAAAAAATCACCACAAAAGGAGCCACACATTAGTTAAATCACCAATGTAACGTCCCCACCCTCACTGCGGGTCGGGCAAATCACTTGCGAGCCCAGATTTAATTATCGGCGTTAAAGGAGACTCCCCTGACAACGGACGCCAGGGGCAAGAGAGATGGGGAAGATTTGCACGTCATCCCGGGCGAACACTTATTTTTTAAATTATAATTAACACAGTGGCGTCTCACCCTCAGAGGGCTTGCTCTTGACCAGCGTGACCTTGATGGGGCGTTGCGGGCGGACGGGCGAAGTCGAGTCCAGAGTCCCCATCGACTGACTGCGGCCCTGGCTCCAGATGCGTCCACGTGGCGCCGCGCGATCGCGATCCAGGCTGCGCTCCCTGCTCCGATCCACGCTGCGCTGCCGGCCACCGCCGCCGCCACCGCCGCCCCCCCCCCCTGTCGAGGCTGCGCTCCCAACTGCGCCGGTTGTCGCGGTCAACGCTGGGATCCCTGCTGCGTCTCCCGACCTGGTCGAGGCCGTACTCCCTGCTGCGGCGGCCCGAGCGGACGGGGCTACGGCCGCTCCTGTGGTTGCGGCGGTCGTCGTCGTCGTCAGGGTGGAAGCCCACGTCCATGTCGTCGTCCTCGTCGTCGTCGTCGTGGTGGCGCTGGAGGTCCAAGCGGTCGAGGTCGCGCCGTGGCTGCAGCTGCGGGTCCATCCGTCGCGAAATGGGGATCTGGACCAACTTCTTGCGACGCACCGTCTGACAAAAGTGAAACAGAACAAAATGGTGAAAATGCGATATATACGTGGAACAAAAAGTTGTATTTAAAAGTCTTTAAGTTAATGTAGCAAATTGTGGGGAAAAACTTTTTTTAATTATATAATTATTATCCGGCTGCAATGTACCTCCTTATAAGCAGTTTTTGCTACTGTAAAAAGTATTTTATTACGACTTCAAAAGAATCGTCCATTTTTATTAACGTTAAAGTAAACGACTAAATATTCTTGCGAGGCAGCTCAGCGGGAAGTTCTTTGTTCTACAAAATTCCGTCTTTGCACAAGGAAACGACAAACTCCAGTGCTGCACGCTTTAAGAACAAATTAGACAAAGGCAGGAAAGGTCCCTTCCCAAGTCCAGAGCTCCCCTGGTTGGTGGACTCTTGAAAAATAAATAACTGCTAAATTAATAAATTCACTTCGTAACATGAAAGAAAATGTACTTACAATCTGTGCAGTCTTTCCACTTTTCCTCAACTGCTGGACAGCAAATGCATGATCTACATTGTCCATTGACACTCCGTTCACCATGACCACTCTGTCATTCTCACTGTTCACAGAAACAAAATACAGACCCCGTAAGAATTCAACCACAACATATTTTTTTTCTGATCATTAAATGTTTTTATTTGTAGCCACATGTATTTCAGGTGTTTTGTTGACAGCATGAAACCATGCCAAGTCACCAAAACATCTGTACTACACACACACATACAAGCATTCACATCCGGGCAGGTGGCTTGGCAATAGGGTAAACGGTTCACAATTGGAAATTTGCAAATTCAAATCCTGGTTGGGTTGACGACTCAGCCCATCATCATCATCACACACTTTGCAGGGAAAGTCAACAGTGGCCTTTTTATTGATAGACTCGCCCTAATGTGGTGCTCATCTTCCGGTTACAGCCCAGCAACTCAGGGCTGTAAAGAGAAGAAGACCTCTACTCTTTATTTTAGCAGAAAATCACTTCAACTTTGAGTAATTCATAATCGATTGGTCGGGGCTATCATCTCTGTGTGGTATTTCACACATCATCATATATCACTGTGCAAAATGTGAATACTACATTACCATACATGAATAATGCAGCAGATGCTTCCGTGATTTTAATAGCAAGTTAAACATTAATACTGTACACGCTAACACAATATGAATAAAGAATGAATGCCCACGATTTAACTTTAGGTCTTCACGTTGTCCTTTTAATACCAGATGTTTCTGCTGGTGCAGGAAATTGTATCACAAGGTTGCACCGGCAGAACTAAAAGGAAGCTTTCCAAACTAGACTTGGTCCCCAGCTGCATAAGTAACAATGGCGGGATTTGTTTTCTTTATTTTATTCTTCATAAAGGGATGTTATACGCTTTACATTTAATAGGAAAAAGGGACTATCGCAAGGTTATTTAAATTGTAAAAACTGTGGTAAGGCGTAGTAGTAATATAGTTTATGAAAATGTATGAGCCCATTTAACATTGTATTTGTTATTCTATTAAATGGAAGTTGGGTTAAGAACTGATTGAATCTTGGGAGAATAATGGTTGATGGCAATTTTTCAACATAACATAAACGAGCATTGCCTAACAATAATTTTGGGATAATTATGAGCTTATAATTATTTTTAGCTTGTGCTATTAGAAAACACTTTCAGTTGAGAATCATGAACACATATGAGGTTTTAAAGTAATTCTGTGAATATCACCATCAGTGTGTCGATTCAAATTAGCTTGGTGCAATGAATATCTGTTATTGCTTTCAGCTAGTGGTAGATATTTCGTTCCTTTCAGTACAACCAAAGCGGTCTTCGTTTTATCACCCCTGGAGGTCCATGCGGACTCCCGACCTGAGACATGAATCGCAACCTTCCATCTCTGAGTTACGCACCCCTTCTGCGATGTCAAACTAAGGCATTGCTAATTAAAGCATAAAAAAAGAACAATACCTTCATTCACACTTTAATGCTCAAAGATTGGGTCAAGTGTTTAACGTATAGTCGCACTGGTGTTTGACAAAGATTTCGCATTTATATCTCCCCAACGCTCAAAACAAATTTCCATGAGTGGCTTTTCAGATGTTTGGCCAGTTCCTTTGAGTATTATTTTGCAGATGGGAGGAAACTGAAGCATGCAGAGCAAAGTAATACATGTCAAGAGTAGAATAAGGTCAACAGCTATTTGTATTCTGCTTCCTACAGGCACTTTGATGACCCCCGCAGGTAGGTTTCACGAGCCAATCCATTACACTCCACTTTTAGGTTGTTGAACTATAGGCACGTGTCACCACACACAACTAAACAACGTGTGGAAATATAAGCATTGTTTGTCTAAAAGCAAACTGTTTTACTAAGAAACTTGGTCAGCATTCTGTAGATTATTTCTAAATCAAGTTTTTAGAGAATAACAGTGCTTTAGATGGAAGTAGCTCCATCCTGTTATCAAGCATATGACTTTCATGGTGAGGCGTTTTGTCCTTACTCGAGCAGGCCATCTGCAGGGCTTCCTTGCAGAACATCCGAGATGACGATGGATGTCTCCCCACTCTGGAAATGAGGGTTGTCTTTCCCACCTGACACGGCAATCCCAAAGCCCATTCCTGGAGCCTAGGATGAGAAGACAATTACAAAACACAATGTTTCTCTTGAAAAATAAGAATAGGCTCTAACCGTTCTGGCAATAAAACAGGTGTTAAGATGTTCAAGCACCAAACAGATATGTTTTAAATGACCCAAGTCTGCATGAACCACACATGCATGTGACAAAATATGCAAACACACATGCTTTGATTATATATTCACGTGCGGTTAATATCTATTTGGTGTTTGAATGTCTTAACACCTGTTTTCTTGACAGAAAGTGTAAACTATTCTTATTTTTCATCCTGGCAAAAAGGTCCCAGAAATGAACGTTTCTCTTACCGAGTAGTGAAAGTAACAAACATTTTATCAACAGGAATTATATTTGTTAAAAAACTTTTTTTTGCGGGGTTTTCAATGTCATAAATCAGACTATACGTTTAAACAGAGTGAAAAGGTATTTAAAATGAAATTTTATTGTCGACGTTACCATCCACGTAGCATATAAAACTATGAAAATCAATGTGTTATAAAAAAGAGAATTTCCATTTTGTGTGGCATGAACTTACATTTTTGGCTGTTCAAAATAAAGTGTTTTGGTCACGGTATATAATAATTTGAGTCTTTTGTTACCTGAATGAGATAATTATTATAACCATTCTGTCCCAACCATTTACAAACAAAACATTGCCCCAAGGCTCTGGGAGTTCATCAGCCTCTGTAAACATTGACTCACCCTGTTCAGGTTCACGGTGTACTGTTCCCATATCTCGGTCTCCTCCATGCCTGGGCTCTATGATCAAGACAACACCACATGGGCAAGCGAACGTTAAAACACAATTTTACCTCGAAAACATGTTCCACTTGAACACGCCCTGCAGCGTGGCAGATCTTGCCGGTCGATCAAAAGGGACATTACAAGATTATAAAGCAGGCATCTAAAGAGTGCAAAACAAAAGATGACACAAAGCCTTTCTACCATCCCCCTCCATAATCTGAAGAAAAAAAATTAAGCCGAAAGATTAAGGAATTTCAGGCAAATGTTGATCCACATATGTAACGCTGCGGTGACGCACTATCACACAAATGCACATGACGCAGCTGAAGAATGTATCTACGTAGCTGTTTTCGCAATTGTATTCTTTACCCCACCTCTGTCATAGTTTAATCTATCTAAATTACACAGTTTAAGTGACTTCTGACATAATTCCACAGTAGTGTGTATTTTTAAACCTTGGTGGCAAATTATACATTCAGCACACTGGGATACAAATGACAAACGGACACAAAACTTGTTAATTATATCAAGGATGTAGGAAACAAACCAGCTCAGAGTAGTGGGAGCACCGGCCGACTTAACTCAGAGCAGACAGCGAATCAGTGAAGAGGAAATGAGCAGTGCCCCTCCCTTCCTCCTAATTGATGGCTTAGTTGGGAGCGGGAACAGAGTCTGTGTGAGAGGGTCTATCTTATTTTAACAAAGACAACGTCACCCCTCAAAAATGCTGCACGAGTGGCTTGTATTAGGTCAAACGCGCACTCCCCCAATTCATGCCAGGTGCATTCATCAGGTTCACTAACTTTTACCGTGTGCTTACATACCGCGAACCATCTGCATTATAGTGCATGAACCTCATTTATTATTCATGCAGTATTTTATGGAAAACTATGTTTGCATTATAAATGAAGCACTACATATGAAAAACTACACCCCCATACACATTTTACGTGAGAATGTCCACAAAATTTAGGGAGTGCTACCGATGGATTCTATTATCTGTACATATAAACAAACTCTTCATATCCTGTGATCATCCGTGGACATATAAAACGGAGAATGATGAATTTCACTCCATTCCATAACGTTCCTCATTTCCAGAACAGAAAAAAACGTTGGCATTAGGAAGCACACATCTGCAGATAATAGGATTTTTTACTTGTCAATTTGGAGCTGTCGTTAATAGGAATTGTAGGTAACAGTCATGAATATAAGTTGATTTTCACCGTAGTATATATTTTCTAAGGTGGTAATAAAGGTTTGGGTGTGCCCACGCAGTGCCGACCACATACGACTCAGCAATCGACCGCACTGCATTTAAAAACAAAAACATAATGTACCATAATAAGCAATTACAGTCCACAGTCACAGCAGCAATCATTGGTTAAAGAAAATAATTCCTTAATTATAAAAGCAACCGGACTCATTTAAAAAAAACATCATCATAATGTTTTATCTCTGGACCTTTATAAATGGTAATTTTTTACATACATTCAGCCCACTACCATGTTAAGAGCTACTCATTACCAAGACATTTCAGCACATGCAGAACTGCTTGTACTTGATATATATCCTGGCACCTTGACCTCAAATATTTTTAACGGAAACTTGGATTCGAATGTTGAGGAGAACCAATTAGAAACGTGTATGTGTACACACATTTCGCTCAGATTAATGCTGTCTGTAAGAGAATGATGGTTACTCTTTGGTTCTTTCGGTAAAGTCACGTCCGTAGAAATACAATAAAAAAAATAGGAATGATGGTTGTCGGCGGAGCTAAAGGATAAGGAGGCAGCGAGGATATGACAAGATAGGCGAGGAATTCAGTGGGAGCGTGCAAGTGTGGTGGATAGCACGTACTGTTCTACGAACCCATGGCCTACGTTAGATTATGTACTGGACATCTTTGAAAAAAAGCTTCAGAGCTCAATGGATCCCCTCCAGCATAAATAAATATTCTGAAAAAGACTGATTTTGATTCTCGTCCACGGCCAATATCGTGGCAAATATCCAAACAAGTTCTGGGCCTCCCTCTGGTCAACACAGCCTTAAATAAGAGTACCTGGTGAGGTGCACAACTATTCCAACTTGTGGAGACACGTGTCGCCGGGCGTAGTATGGCCACACCACCCTCTCGTAAGGTCCTTGCCAATAGCACTTGCCCCAACAGCTTATGCAGACTACAAGTAATATTTAACTTCAAACTACGACTAGCAACACATCTCTATATGCTTGCCTACAACAATTAACTTACAACCACATGTTTTATGCACTGACGGGTGTGGTGGGGGATGGTGGTGAGAAATTAATTTAAGAATTGTGTTTGTGCTTTTAAATTGCATTTTTTAAACATGTTATATTTTCTAGTATTGTTGTATTATTTCATTCAAAGTAATAGCGCCTTAGATGGCAGATTGTGCCATAAAGGCATCAGAGATTAATATAAAGTGAAAATTTACTTTGCTTTGCACGTATGCGTGACTCAATTGGTATCATACTCATCGCCCCGTACCGGCAGGGGCAGCTGCTATTGGAGGGTCCTTTCAAATTTTTGAATTGAGATGTGATATAAAGTGCCAAGATGCCCGGCGTACATAGGGCCCTGTAAATGTGAAAAACAATCTATTCTTGCGTGTTTTTTGTGTGCGCGCATGTTAAGTGCAACTGCTGGCCTATGCAATTGTCCACAACTGGTGGCGTGCGTCCGAGGCCGCGTGCACCGCTCATTGGGGCGTGGATTATTGTGCAGCTGGGATTTCATCAGGAAGGCTTAGCGCTCAACTCCGCATGCAGCCTGGTGGTCACCATCCACCCAAACACTCCCCTGGACCTCTAAACCACCACCCCCCCTCCCTCACTCTCTCTCTACACATGCACGCTAACACACGTGCGCATACACATTTGCTCATGCACACGAGCATGCGTACACTTGAGTCGCTCATGCACACACCACTTATTCAGCTGCGAGTCGCTGCACATTGAGCACGATGTTATTCTATTGGTTATAAGCATCTCTGGCTGGAGGGCAGAGAGGAATTATTAAAACGAGAGGGCCAGAAACCCCAGGGCTATTTATGTCAAGTCCATCAAAACTTGTCAACTTCAAAATGTGACTGTCACAATGTTCCATGACATGGTACGATTGAGTGATTACCGCCCAGTGGTGCAAAGAACTGTTGTTAAACACAGTTGCACACTTGTGATTGTTTAGCCAATGTTGCTATTCATCATTATGTAAGCAACATTTCAGTAACGTTGCTTTTGGAATTCAACTGTGCAATGCAAGTCCCCTTGATGTCATCGTTACTCGTCAGTTACTAAGAGGTGTGTACACCCTCAGCAGGCTGCGATCATGAATGAGAAAATTCCCGTCTATGGAAATAAGAAATTACATATAACATACTTCTTCATCATCAGGTCCGCAAGCACAGATTCCTTCACATCAATATGCTAAACTTCTGAAAATATCAATTGCATTTCCTTCTGGCACAGTTAATGCAGCAATAAATATTACTTTTCGTCAAATCCTAATAATTATAGGAGAAATTTTGATTTAAAGCTTTCGTGACTGCAGGGATTCATATTCTTGGTTCTCTCGGTAAAGTCACATAGAAGGGAAATAATATAAATATAAAACAATAAAAATTCTCACGACGTTTCGACTGCAACACAAGCAATCATCATACCTAAATTAATTCATACGTATGCATATATGATGTAAAATAATATATTTTTTAACAAAGTGTCATATTTTTTGGCAAAGCAACTACACGACAAAATAACTGTGATAGAATTATGTTCATTTTACAGCACAGAAAACACTGATATTTTTTCAAGCCATGTTTGGCATTTGGTCTTCCTGTCAGTACATCGTATTTCATAGAGCAGCATATCATTTGAGTGGACAACTTGGAAGTATTTTTGCCACTGTGTCAGTGTTGTCTCCTGCAAAATTAAAAGCGGGCATTTTTTCTGTTTGATGTCAGCACAAAAAGTAAGTACATTTATTTTCACAAAATTCTTGCAGGAGCAATTTTAAAAATCAAACAGCAATACATTTCAAACCTTCAAAAGTTATTAGATTTTGTATCTGATGTCCACAACATTCTGTTCTTTCTCAACCACTCGTGTACGGTGGGTACTGGCACATGCAGTTGGATAAAGCTGTAACATTTGTAATTTCCACTTCATTCAAAAATGTACTAAATAACGCACACAATATATGGTGGTTCCCGGCACAAGTTGACACATTTTAAAAACAAACATGCTTCCCAAAAAGTACAAGATATAGTACAATTAAATTCCTTTACATTATTTACATATAAATCCGTGCGTTTATAGAAGCATTGAGACAAATACCTCAAGCTACTTACGATTCTCATCACACCCTTTACGGCTGTCAATGTTGCCACCCACTTTTTGATAGACTTCATCGCACACGATAGCAAAGAATGATGGATGCAGCCCCCAGAGTGCTCCCGAGCACGGGGCAGGAAATTAAAAAGGCAGGCCCCAACCATGAACAAGCCAGGGAGGGCTTTGCCCTGGCGGACTAGGCAGGGGGGGGGGTTGTGGCTCGGGCGAGGGAGGGAGAGACATGAGCACCCCTCAACTTGCATCAACTCACCCAGCAGATTATGCTCCGCAGCAAAAAGCAAAATAAATCACATTCCCAGCCAGTACCAGTTTTTTTACGCATATCCAGCATTCCGCAGCACCACTGCCATAAGCAGGTTCCACACATGTTGCCACACGTGACAATCATAGCGTGGAAAGGTCTCCAATTGTCCTTGCAGTCTTTTTATCCAGCAGATTAATTGTCACAGCAATACTGCACTGTATTGTATTGAAATCCACGACGCAAATGGTCAAATGTACCGTATTATAGTGGATTTGTACTCTTATAATGCCAAAAGTTTAAAATAACAGTCAGAGAACATTACACAAAGTTCGTCATTTTAAGATAATGTTTACAAGCGAGAGAAAATGTCAAGTTTCACTGGAACAAAAAAAGTCTTGTCTCAAACTAAAAAATATGCACCAATGTTTGGGGGTAGATACCGAGTATGCCCTGTCAACCTTGCTTGTTTAAACCATCTCTACTGTTCAGATGTCCAAGAGCCAGAAAATGTCATACACTATAATGAACGCCTAAGAGTACAATTCAGAGCACTTGAAAAACAGTCAGATTGCAAAGTCAAGTACTCCATTGCAAGGAACAGATAGCGAATAAGTAGTTTACCCTGGCCACTTTCCTGAATGTGCTGTGAACCAAAATTGACCACTTTGCTAACATCCTTATTTTTAAGAGATTTGGACCCTGCATTAAATCGCACATTTCCCCCCCCCCCCAAAAAAAATCATAATTTGATGCCTTTGCTCAAAAACTTCACAGATGGAACATTAAATTTAGCACCTGCTCAATATCTGCTGGACCAAATTATAATAACACATGATTGGTTTGGTAATAGAAGGCACAACATATGGATATTGCATGTAGGTTAGTAGTTACATGAGTACACGACTGTTAACTTAACCACCACAAGGATGCACACAATACTCACTCATCAATTGTACTGTCTAAAAAGAAAAATATATAATAGGCGACATTCCTGGTAATGACCCTTCTTCGTCATTGCACATAACTGAGAAGGGCAATTTCCCAAACGTCACCTATTACATGTTTTACTTTTAAAGTAGCGTTATTGACGAATGTGTAAAGTTTATCATTTGTGCACCAACTGCAGTATCAAAAAAATAATTCGTTTAACAATGATAAACATACCTCTTTGTATGCAAAAGAAATGCTTATTTCAGTCATTAGAAAAGTAAAGACATCAGTTTCCACATTACCCTTTAGAATGTTGAGATGCAACATGCATTTTAATCCCTTTAGCAAAGTGGATATGCATATAAAGTTAATTACCATTATTGTACGCAATCTATAAATCTGTACACTTACAAATAATTTTATAAATGTTGGCTTTTGGCTCCGTGAGCAACGCAGGAGGCAACTCCTGAAAATTACGTTTTACAGTGTTTAATATTCATTCAGACACACTTTGGTAACACAAGTACACTACCAGACAGCTGCTTTACTTAAACAGTTGAAATGTCTACCCGGAAGAGAGACCATTGCCTAAAACGCAGCACCTACTACAGAACAGAATGTGCTCTTACTTTATAATGCAGTCCTACTTATGTTGCTGATGGGCAGTTTCCAGTTTGAATGTGTATAAACTGGCTTAGTGAGAAACATGCTAACCACAAAGCTATGCAGTCACTTGATGACTCTAAAGATGCCTACATATTTGGAGTTTGCATGTTCTTCTGCGGGTCCTCCGGTTTTTCCCTCCACATTTAGAAACATGCGTTTAGAGTATTTGGCTGCTCATACATTTCCACATCAGCCACTTCGTTGAGCTATCATTTGTGTCCAGGTCCCTTCTGAAAAAGAGCTACTCTATAGCTCAGTGGGGCTAGCTAAAATAGAAAATAGTTTAGTTGGAAAAAAATATTAAAAACTTTGATTATTATTTTCATGATAGTACTATTTAGGTAAAGATGCAGCCCTGGAAATTGCTGACTCAACACCACTGTTGGAGAAAGGGCATCCACTAGAGCAGCGGTCCCCAACCTTTTCGGCACCAGGGAACGGTTTCGTGTAAGACAATTTTTTCACGGACCTGGGCGGGGGGGGGGTCATCATTGGGTCTTTCCCCCTTTTCAAAAAAGCTCTCCGGCGACATTTGTTTATTACTCATTTTGGCTAAGGGTTAGAGCTTGTGGGCTTACCAAAACTGTGACATGTGTGCAGTGTGGGAAAGAGGCGCGGACGGAAGTGGTAAATAAAATAATGGGGGCGGGCCACGCGCGGACTCACCGCTCTCACCTCCTGCTGTGCGGCCCGGTTCCTAACAGGCCACCGACCGGTACCTGTCCGTGGCCCAGGGGTTGGGGACCCCAGCACTAGAGGAAGCTCCAGAGAACCCTCTAGAGCAGTGGTTCTTAACCTTTACTGCAGCCTTGCACCCCCCTTTGGTTCCCAATCGTAAACAAATGTATACTATTAATAAAGGTTTGAAGAAACAAATTAGTTGTACTTACGTGCCTGTGTTTCATTTGTGTTCAATGACTTACCGTCTAAAAAGATCTGGCATGTCTCGGCACCCGCACAAAGGGCATCTCGCACCCCTGGTTAAGAGCCACTGCTCTAGAGGGTATTTGGCATAATTTCACACTGGCCAGGCCTCTTGGCAGAGGTGAGAACAGCCACATTTTACCCCACCACACGCGGCCTGCCGATTGAATAGCTGCACAATACTCTAGAACTGATTTTCGTGTTTAGCTTGATGTCCTTCCGCACCTCCGATTAGCACGGTTGGCTATGTACGGTGCGAAAGAAGTTCACGCCTTACATTACTGTATAGGACATGCCGTAGTTAGGTTATGAAATAACCAAATCAACTTTGTATTTGACCTCCACGCAAAAACGAGTTTTCATAGGACTGTACAAATACATGGTGGGCAGTGTGGATACATTTATCGTAAAACTATACTTCCGCACCGATGCTTCCCGCCTTCACCAACCCGCTTTGAGCTGCCTTGTTACGTATGATCAAATACGACCCACACAAGCGCTGGGGGAGGCCTTCATCCAGCAGTGGATTGACAAAAACGGGCACAACATATACATCATATTTACAAATACTCAAACTCACATTTAAAGAGTTCAGCGCACAAGTGTAAAAAAAATTGCGTGCACGTAACATACCAAATGAGCACGATAACCTATTGTGTTTTTTAGGGATCGCATGTCTGCTGACATTGCCATTCACTGTGGACGCAGACTAAACAGCAACCCCTGGCACAAAATGGTTCGATTGAGTGTGATAGATCACCCCGAACAGCGCGATATCCTCCCTTGACACAGCCGGACGACCTGCCAGAATCATTAAGCTCCAGTCAAATCGCACTGTACGCCACCCTCTCAGGGGCTACAGAAATGGGAACACAAGGCCACAGGCAATTAATTAGAAGTTTTAGTGCTCAAATTAGTTCACAAGAATTAACAGCCTGCCATAAAGTGGGAATTGCTATGCAAATTGCTCAATTGACAACATGTAAACACAAATTAATCACACTACACTGCTGTGTTAAATAACGACTATGTCGGTTTATGCACCATGTTTTGAATTACTTTTTTTGACTGGTAACGTGACTGCTACAAGCATGTGCCTTCTCATAACCTTCAGTCACGGCAATGGGCTCAATTCTTCAAAGTCAAGGTGAGATAAAGCCTTCCACAGCATCTGCCAATATCCCATCAATGAACTTGTCTCCACTCGCATGTCATTAAACAGGCCACCAGTCCACCAACAAAACAATGTTATTCAATCTATCTCACATTGTTGAAGATGGTTAATGTTAGGAGCAGTAGGAGCATGTAGTGGCATTGCCTGTATACAACCATGAATAACCCATAATACAGGTTTTTGGGGTTAGATCGCGTAAATATATAAATGTGTAATTAAACCCACCACCACCCGCCAAGCCAATTAGCAAGATTTGTCACGTACACAGAACATGCCAATTCGTTACTAGTACAGCACACCGGTGTGTTGGAGAGAAAATTCACAACATTTACAATTGAAGTACAACATTTCGCCAGTAATTACAACCAGCTTCATCAGGCAGCAACCAGATTAAATGGCTGTGTCGGGTGGTGGCGGTATTAACGACATTTATATTTACGCCATCTAACCCAAAAAACCTGTATTATGGATATTGGTCGCGAAAGCCTACGTGTTCAACCATGAATAAATGAGCTTGGAATATTAAAAATAGATTTTTAATGAAATACTGCATGCAATATATGCTAAAATTTATATTTTATAAAAACAGGTTTGTCCGTCCACGAAGATAGATGTTCACAAGCTCCAATAAGCACAGTTCTATTGGCAGTCCTGAGCGAGTGGCAGAATTTCAATTGTCCTATGCAGGGGCCAGTTTTCAACAGGACAACCACCATATGGTAGCAAGCACATATGTGGCAATCACATATGCTAGTACTGTATAGCAATTGGGCTGACAGCATGAAACTGTTAAAACCCAATGAGAATAAAAATGCAAATTATTGAAACAAACCCCAACGACAAGAAATTGTAAGGATTGCTGTAAAGACCAATATTAAATTATGTTTTATAAATAACTTTGCTGAGTGGACTAGGAATCTCCAGCCACAAGAATAACACCTCTAAATAACCTTGCCTGCATTATGCCATACATTCACAAGAAAACGTAAGAGCAGCAGGGTCAAGGCATTTTCTCAAGAGCTTACTTGGCGGACACAATAAAATATCCCCATGCCAATCTGCTACTGCTCAACCACAATTGGGCATTTCATACTGCTTTAACAGTCCATAACATTCCCTAAATCATGACAGTAAGTGGACTCAGCTATGTAAATTGTTTCGTATATTAAAGCATGGAAATCATTTGCATTGTATTTTAAAAAGAGATTCTTGGAAAATGGTTTTCTTTTTCATGAGCATTATGCAACGTTGTAGATTGTAAAAAAATACACACAAGCAGTATTCTTCACTTAATTCCATACAAGTTTTATGCATTTAGAGGGACTGAACTGTACATTACTACATTGAGGTTGTGGCAGATTGTTTTAGTGATACACAAAGGCTCAGTGTTTTAATCAGAACTTAAATAACCAGACAATAAAGCCTTCCTCTCATATATTTCCCTCCGCACGAAAAGTGTTGGTTATTTTACACATCCCATCAACCACGTGGACATCCAAAAGTGATTTTTTTTTGCATTAGTTTGAAAAAAAAGGACATTCTGGACCGGTTTCCCCGTGTTAAACCAATACTGCTGAAATATGACTCACAAGAAGACTGCGAGCGATACGATTGTGTAAAAAATAAACTTTTACTCTTTGTATGGAAGGACAAATAAGAGGGATATTATCTGCTTAATTTGTTATATATATATTCTCCACAACAACACCAGTGATTAGTCTACCATTGTATTAAGGTCGAAAATAAAAAAAACTAGAGATCATGATCCAATAATTTGTGGCAAGGTCGCTTCTGAAAAAGAGGTAATTAAGCTCAGTGGGCTTTACCTAGTAAAACAAAGTTTTAGTCGTAAATACCACAATCTGTCTGCAGAATGTCCACATTCTTCACCCTCATGAAAATGTCAAGTGGCAGGCACTACGTCACCAAATAGGTGCTTTTTTATTCCATACTTAGCCAAGAAAGCAGCCAAACATCTTCTATTGAGAAACAAAAATATTTAAATAAAGCTTGTTCACTGTTATCTCAGTAGATAAGGGTTGCCAAGGGGAACTCGAGGTCATGTAAATTCCAAACATTCTTTGCGATATTCAATCCTTTTTACCTGTCGTAAAAGGCACAGTAAAAGGAAAGCCAGCACTTCCATTGCTGCATTTACAGACTTTGTTTTATAAGTCAACATGGACTGCAAATGCCAATAAACAGTTTTAATTCGTGCAAGTGTGTATTTCTAAGATTCCCAAAACTGAGAGTATTGCATTTTTACATGCGGTTAATCACAGCACAGGACTGTATTTGAGTTAACAAGCAAAACGTGGATAATACAAAACTGTAAACCTTGGCAGAGGATTCTTAGAAAGCCTAAAGTGCACACAGTACACAAGAATACCTCTTATCCTTAGGTGAGTGATGTGGGTCAAAATATAGTGGATCCTAAAATCCATGGAGAAAACCATGATTTTACTCCACTCACACATGGGAAAATAATAAATAATGGGATAATTTTGTCAGTAAAGGCCTGTTATCTGTAGAAAAAAGCACAATAGCGACACATTAAGCAAATAACTATGGGGGGAAAAGCACATAATTGTGGAAAATTGGAACAATTGGGCATTAAGTAATATGAGTTTTGAAAAATCCAATGTCTCCAGCAGGTAATGGCAGTCACAGGTAATAGGGTAATGGATAAGACATGCTCCTGTAATAACAAATGCAGTAGGTTAAAACCTTACTTCACAATTTTAAAACGCAATTGTATTTATCATGAACACTTTTCATACAACATAGTGTCAGTGGTTTCCTGTGCATGTTCAATTATCATTGGGGTCTGGTCAATCTCATTTTAACAGCTGTGCCGACACTGGTAAAAAAACATCACATTCCTAGGGCAGAGGTTTGGCTATTCATAGAAAAAAGCACTGTTAACGTCCCACAAAATACTGTAGTACTCGTTTTATTGATCTGAGGATGTAAAGAGTTAAGATGACCCCTTGAACAGGTCTTAACCTTGCAACCTTCTTCGATGAGCCATGTGCCTTAGGATGACGGTCGTGAAGATGGTGATGGTGATGAAACACACACATACCAACGTCCCTAATTCAAATAAAAACAACAAAAAATTCCACCTAGTGTTATCTGTTATAAACTGACACTTATTTATACAAGAAGTCTTCTCCGTAGATTACTACGTAGATTTACCACCCAGAGGCCCAAGCTGCATTCTTCTAAAAGATCAGTTTTTTTAAGCTCACGTCACAAGAGGACAAATCTTGGATTCGAGTGTCAACCTTATTAGTGAATTACAGTTGACAAGCCATTAGTCTGGTCAAAATATACCACGAATCCTCATTCTGCTATTGACTACCAATTGTCTGTAGAGTAAGCACAGACGAGCACAAATTACAAAAAGATAGTAATTACAAACTGTCCAGGGTCCTAGCCAGAGTAAATAGCCATTAAACTACAGTTTTTTCCACGTTATGGTGAGAACATTGACATTTTTAAAGAACAACCAAAATTAAAATTGACTTTTCATTACCGTGAAGCATTTCATAGACATACAAATGGATTGAGCTCTTGTAATGACAGCAATAATGGGAGCAAGACTTTAACTGGAAATAGATACGCCATTTGAATCTTTAAAATGTAAACAAGTACTGCAGGAGCAGGGCAAGTTGAGAAAGAACCCGTGTGGATAAACAGCATATGGTTTGCCTAAGCCTCCATCAAGGTGTGCTTTCTATTCAACACATCTTCTATTACACGTGACCACAGATGCGTTTGACACTGGGTTTAAAAGCAGTGTGGGCTTCAATCCATTGCACGTACAACACCAATTAGTTTGCTAGATTAGTCAGCTCATATCATGAGGTCATCAGTGAACAATTACCAGCTTGCTCAGAACACATTTGTCAACAGAATTCAGTTCAATATTAACAGAAAAAAAACTAGTTTACCTATGAAGGTAAAACAAGGTTTCATTCATTAAAAACACCATTTGCATGGCATTTATAGTTAATGAAAAAGACAAAAAACAGTAGATAATTGAAGTCGGTAAATGAAAAAAATTTTGGCCAAAAAGTAAGAAACAATCACTCATGCCAAGTTAACTTTACCATCCAATTAAAGTTATAAATGCTGAGGCTTCCTCGCAATTTTACAAATGTATAAATACAGCTAGCAAAAGGCATGAAAAAGAACCAAGTAAAAAAAATGTGTTTTAAACTCTATTTGGACATTACCGAGCATTTCAAAACACATTAATATTGTGTTTTTAAAAGAAGATCTTATAGACCTCATCAGATTGTGTTCAGGGTAGAGTGCATACCACTTTAAAAATGTGTAAACAGATTCCAAGAATATTGTATCGGAACAAGATTACAAGTGCTTCCATCGCATTTTCATTCCCCGAAAAGCACTTGTTTATTAAAAACTTTCCAACTAAAATAATCAAGAGTTTAAAGCATCTTGATAGATATGACCCAGAAGACGAGCGGACTGCACCGAGTGAAGTCGACAAATAACTGCGGAATAACAAAACGACAACTCGGAAGTCGAATGTTTTACTCAATTCATTGCCATACGGTATATCAGTTAATACAGAACTTGATATGTGTGCAAAGAGTAATTTAACAACCAAAAAAACATCACCAGTGTTCCCAAACAGCAGAGCGGCCAAACGAGTTGGACCGAGCTCGCTGCAATCCAATCTCTCTGCAACGTTTTAGCCGGGCGACAGCGTTTCCAATTTCGGCAATAAATTATTGATAACCTTGCTGACCTTAATCAGACAAGATGACATTTTATGCGGAAGATGTTTTTGTTACATTATTATGGACCCGGAGGTGGGGTGGGGGGGGGCCTTCATGTGTGGACAGTAACATTCTGCCCATGCAATTTTCGTTATAAATAAGTCAAACGTGCTGCAATAAAGACAACAAAAACTGAAACACTTCATGGAGTAAAAAAAAATGTATATGCAGTAATGGGATACGCTTAGTTCCGAGCGTTTTTCCTCCGGGATATATAAAATATTAAGACAATATGATACTACGTAACATTCTTGTCATTCGCATTGAATATATCCGTATGTTTATGAAAGTCAAATATCAATCACTTTGGCATTTACAACGTACACAATATCTGTGCAAAACCGAGCTCTTCGTCTGATATCGAAGCTCCCAATATTCAGAGTGTTACGGTAATAACAAAGTACTTTTTTTTCAAAAAGTTCACACCGATGAAACAGCAGGTACAAACTCTCTTTCCTTCATAAATATGCTAACGTTTTTCAAGTAACTCGCACACTCCTGTGCACTTAACAATATGCATCGTGTATATAAGTACACCCATTCATGCGCGTCGATTTACATCAAACAGATACAATAAAATTCAACATTATGTGAATATCCTTACACGGCAACCAGTTTCATGTTTCTCAAATCCCGAAACAACATATGTCCAAGCATATTTACGATTCCTGCAATGTATCTATAAACTAACAATTAAGGAATGCTATCAGCAGACATCACTTCCTGTAGTCGTTGAGTCGTTAACTACCACTACACCTGAAAGACTCGCCTTCTCAACATCATCAGTAGCCGGCCACCGATTTAATCATTCCTGCTTGCTTCGGTGTTACCACTTGCACAACTAATTTACTCGACAATGCTGATATTGCAAGGGCACAAACGGGGGGAGGGGGAAAAGTGTGGAAGGTTAAAATATTTTGGCCCAAGAAAACACGCCTTTACTGTATTTTCGGGGGGGAAAAATCAGAAAGACCATCGGGAAGCACTCCTCTGGCTGGCGAGCCAAGCAAAACGATGCAGGGCTCCTCCAAAAACAATTCAGTCACAAAACTTGTGGCGCGTGTGGTGGTGGTGAGCACACACGCACACGTTCTCATCTCGTATTGAATTCCGGCCAAATGTCGAAAATACCGCAATATTTTTTTTATTTTGAAATAATGCCATAGAAGCTCAAATCTTACTCGTTGCATTATTGATGTACTGTAGTTCAAGCATGCGCCAATAACACAATTTTGTTATTACTACGAATGTTAAAGTGAGCAATTCATGCTGTCAATACACCAAGTGAGAAAAATTATTGTACCATTTCTTTCGCTGCTGCGTTGATCATTGTGTACTCATATTTATACGGTTGAGGGGGAAAGGCAACCAAGAAAAAAGAAAATTGGATTTAAAATGAGTATAGTTTGGTGGTTGTGGCAGCGTAAACATAGGCCATTATTTTTTGTATCACGTGACAGCAGCCGCATACAGGCAAATCGTATAAAATTACTGTCAGCAAACAATGATGTCACCAACAATGTCCTTGGTCGTATGGCCGGCATTCCATGCTTTGCCTCATCAATGAAACAAGGGTATAGTCATCAATGTGACTCATTACAGCGTCATTCTGGTCGAGAAACCTTTTCTAATTTTCATGTCGCTTCCGTGGCAGCAACCATTTCCGCCCACTCAGTTCACGGATTCTCTTCATGTTTACTGGAGCATACGACTTTAGTGCCTTTGTAAATGTTTATTTTCCGCATCTGCATAAAGCCTTCTTTGCGTGGAGCCACACCTTTTAAGTCCACTGGGACTCCACGTTTTGGTTTGACCGGACAAGTTAGGCGTTACATGGGTCGCAAGCAAATACTGTACGACAGTGGTTAAACGTCGTAATTTACTCTTTCCTCTGATGGGCACACGTTTTTGTAAAGCACTTGCTCCACGTATAAACATAAACTGTACCCATCCCTCTTTGCTTATCCTTCCCTGCCCCCTCCACTGACCATCTTGCAGTGGCCCAAAAATGGCATCACGAGACCCTCTATTTACTGACCTAATGCCATTCCTTTTATGGGTTTATACAACAGAATTTTTAAACGAAAAGACAAAATTGGTGTTTTCATAGACACCACTGCACATTGCTATGCGCCATTATCAACGTACAAAGTTCACCTTGACCTCAATTAAAAATGTCACATTTTGGTATGAGCTTCGTCATTCACTGGGGTTCACGTCATTCTGTCCACTGGGTGTTGTCATTCTATGAAGAATGAGCAGGTCCTTTTAGAAATACACAATCACTTTACATTAATGATAGAAACTCAGCAAGTTGCAGTACTTTATTATGCAAGAATTGTTTCATTTTGTTCCCAACTTTAATTCCAATTGTCCTTATTCCATGTTCGAGATTGGTCTGCAGAAGGAGATCTCATGGAACCACTTATGAGATGCCTTCAAATAGCATCTCATCTGCTTGCACTTTCAAACATGCTATTGCCAGATAAATCTTTAGTCACCTCGCAATTCAACCAGATTGTTTTTATGAGCGCTGTAATTTTCCAAAATTAATTAAGTCAAACACATTTGATATAATAGGGTTTTATTGTGCAGTCATTGGTGACCAAGTTGATACCATCAACTCGCTACACTTTACAACGCAGTTCATTAATTTATAGCTTAAAAAGTGGATTTCTAACCCGAGGTCTCAGAAATCCTGGCTCAGTGCTGTGACACAACAATTTTTTTCATTTAACCAGGTAAGGCCTACTGATCGATACAGCTCTTTTTCAGAAGCGACCTGGCCACAAACGACTGCTCAACGAAGTGGCTCGCAATGCGGAAATGTATTTCAGCCAAATACCCTAAACGCATGTTTCTAAATGTGGTGGGAAAACCCGAAGGACCAAGAGAAAAATCCACACGACCACGGGGATAACATGCAAACTCCAAATATACAGGCGTCAGAGTCGGGATTGAACCCATGAATCCTTCCTTCATACTAGACGAGGGAGATAACGTCTCACCACCGCGATCTCCGCCAACCGACCAACTCTACAGAGTACCGTATTGTATTAAATTTATCCAAGTAATAAAATAAGGCACTTCAGTTCAATATTGTATTTTCACGAATAAAAAAACCTCAACATTCGTCAATAAAACTGCCTTGAAAAGGAAGAATATATATAATAGGTGACGTTTTGAGAAATGGTCCTTCATAGAACATAAAACATGAAAAGCTGGATATTCATTAAGGATAAGTTGTGAGTGGATACATCTACCAACACACGTCACGCAAAGAGTGGGAGGAAAGACCTATTGACCGCAGCTTTATTACTTGGCACGATACATTAAATGGCCTCCAACAATTTGGTATGTACAGTACTTTAATCCAAAATAAAGCCTTCTAAGCGAGTGTAAATATACTCAGCTGATGCCAAGTTAAAACCCAAACGCATATTGTAGTTTTCATTTAAAAAATACTTTGAGCAAAAAGGGACCAAATATGTCAATGGAAGTTATAAATTCAACAAAAATTATAACCTTTGGATCAATCATTAAACCGGGGACATAACTGAAATTAAAATGTCGGCGTGTTGCCTTTTTGCAAATCCAATGTCGACCGCATTACAATACTGTAATGTTTTCCAACCATTTGAACAATTATTAACTTTATCAGCATTCTGAGGCGTCTAACTTCTGTTTCACCAGACGTTGGCAGCGCCCCATGCATTCCTCCGTTGGAATGTTATGATGACCCATTGTTTCGCTTCACCCATTCATAGGATACTTTTGTCTTCATACAAGCTGCTGCTACACATGGGCCACTACATTGTACAGATACAGTGCTCTCTCGCACAGTCCTAAAAACAACGTCTGATGGTGCAATGTATGTTAAGTGACTTGGACAAGAACATGCCAGCAAAGCACACTTCCTTTAAAAAACAAACAATATTTCCTTTAAATAACAGAGCGATCGTTATCATTGCGTAATAGCCAGCACAACAGCAAGGGCAGTTGTCCTTCTTGGGAACCATTTCATTTTAACAATTTTCACGTGCCAATTAACGTATCTAAATGACCTAAACCCTTCATATCCATTGTGACCATGAACGTCGGAATACGTGCCATCTATAATTTGAGCTTGATGTGATAATGATGACCACCAATTACCCAAACTTAATGCCTCAAGTGGTGTGGCTAGATTCATCATTTGCCGAATATAGAAACTAACTCATTTACGTGTTTTCATGTAAGCATTATTGCAATCAAATTTTAAGTAGAATGTTTCGTGGGCCTACTTGCACTGTGTGGATAGTCTGTTGTTGGGCGCGCATATATAACAGCAATTTGATTTATTACAGTGGCAGAAACACAATGGGCCAAGCGCGTATTTTATCCACAATGTTTTGTTTTCTGAATTACATTGTCTAAACGAAAAACGACAAAAAATAAATTGCCCGTGTGGGAATGAGTCTTGAGATTAAACCCGTTCAACCCACTTAAGAAAAATCACAACTTAAAACGTTTGCGCACATTGGTCAAGGCATTACTTAACCAAGGTGTTTTATAACCTTGAAATGCTCTGCATTGTACTCAGGATACTGTAATCGTTTTATCCAAGCCTGCATAAACTTGACAATTAAAACACATACAGTATTTTCGACATTGCCCAATTTGGTCACAATCATAAACACTGCATAAGCGTGTGCCAATGTTAAATTGTGTTTGTTGGAGGATGAGCTAAATTTGCACTTAACATTAGGTAAGCCTGTACAGTAAATTGCAGGTAGTCTAAGGGCCACGTTATAAACGTGGTCACCTTGACAGCAAGCAGTATGTCATCGTAAACACCTGCCCATGCCCAACAACGTTAACCCAACAATGCGCGTTTTAAAAACATCACAACATTCATTGTTGATATTGCGGTGTTCTTTCGTCATCAACACATAACGTACAGCTCCTTGTCCATCCACTGCTGGATGAATGCTTTCCCCTACTACGCCTGTTGTTGCTTGACCACGACGACACAATTAACAGTGCTGGCCAAGGCAAGTTCGTCAAGGGTATCCCATAACCGGTTTTGAATATCACTCGTCAATGACTTTAAGCCATGGCCAGGAATTCAACTCAGGTAGCAAGTTTTTTCGCTTGATGCACTCACATAACCGGTTTTGAATATCACTCGCCAATGACTTTCAGCCATGGCCATGAATTCAACTCAGGTAGCAAGTTTATTCGCTGCATGGGCGAATAGCCAGTGCTAAAGCCACTACTACTGTATATCGAACACATACAGTGCTAAACTCTCACATTTAAATTCCGTACATTGGAGGCAGCAACGTGTTTTTTACGTAACAAAAATCTACGATCAATGCACGGATGACATTAACGCACAATCATTCATTTCTACATCAACGAATTGCCTCGTCTGTACAAAAAACGAGACAGTAAATGTTTCCCCCCCCCCACAACCAAATGAAGTCAAGCAAAAACGACTCTTACCCACGCCTACGAGCTCACGATTCAATTGACAATCTCCGACCGTCAAACTTTGTGCTGTTACAAAACTCGTCGTCTTATAATCACTCTGTCACACAGCGTTCCGAACCCACGTGAGAAGAAAAACACTGTCCTGTCCCCCCCACCACCCCACAAAGTCCAAAAGGGCGCAGTTAGAAATGTATTTAAAGCAGCTCCTACAGGTGCTTGCTTACCCCCCCAAAAACATTATAAAACACCCTGGCAAACACAGATAATTACACACACAAACTTCACAACGTTTCTCTTTGGCAGAATGTTAAAACAAAACACGAGCAAAATTCCCACCTTCCTGTAGGCTCCACCACCGTACGACATCTCTCTTGCTCTGCCTTGTTTGTTGTGCTGTGTGTGTGTTGTGTGTCCTGTTACTTGAGTCTGACGTCTCACTGTGGCCACCACCGCTCGTGTCACTGATCGCTTACACCCCAGCAGCAGCAGCAAGCCACAACTACACCCCGTGGCCGCTCCACTCGACTCGCTCTTCCCACTGACAATCCAATATGTCTGTCTGTGTCTGCACCGATAACTTGGCCACCACCCCCCACCCCCCCACTTGCTCGTGTATATAACCACTACCACAAACCACCACCAACACTACTACACACCACCACCACTACACCACCAACACCACTACTACACCACCACCAGCAGCAGCAGCAGCAACCCCAGAAGCGCCACTCACCGCCGCTGTGCAGCAGCCAATGGCGAGGCAACTACGCAAGGTGGTGGTGGGGGGGGGGACATTCCATTCCCTTCGGGGTAACCATGACGATGGGCCCCCACCAACTGGCTGGCCAGGGGGGGGGGTGGTTGTGGTTGGTCGGTGGTGGTGGTAGGGAGAGGGCTTTAAGGTGTCAAAACAATTCTCTTTGGGAGGACGGGAGAGAGGGAGGAAAAAAAACAACACCGCAAAGTGCCACCGCTTAAGAAGATAGTGGCCACGCGGCCCGCTTTCGTCTCGGGATTGTGTTGCAATATTAGTGCAGCGGTTACATTTTTTTTTAATCCGTGTGATTAATTTGGGTGGTGGGGGTGCAATTGATAAGTGATGTGGGGGGCATTCCCCTGCATTTAGCGCAAATGGCACGGTCTTTGAGTCACTTGCTGGCCACGCCTGCCACGTATTCCACAAACACTGGCACCTTCGCTTTTGCTCACAAACTTAACTCTTCCAGATCGAGTGTACGCATACCAACGTCTGTGTACACGTGAAAATTGTGATGGGATTTGCTAATGGGATAAGGCGGTGGAGGGGGGGGGGCTTGCTGTGGTCACGTATTCTCATGATTTGCTGGTTCAACAGGAAAAAATGTGCACCCACTGAAGCCCTTGTTTTGGTTAATACAACTTCCTTCCAGATTATAATCAGGGAGGTCTCCTTAGGCAGTCGACCAAAACTTATTTACAGAGTCTTGTTAGTTGCAAAAAAAGTGCAACATTCTTGTGCTTAACAAAAGAACAGCCTTAAATGAACGTACCGACAGTTTGCAAGCGTAATGTTTTCCATGGCATGGCCCCTCTTTAAATAACACTTATAAAGATACTGTTAACACTGGCAACACAGTTAAATGAAAGTCAGGTGCAGAGGATTAACATTAGCTATGGGAAGTATAATCCCATTGCTCTTGGAAATACCAGATGTAGAAACCATTCGATGGGTTTGTCTCAAATAACCGATCCCTTGAGCATGTTTAATCAATTGAAATAACCATCCGTTTTAGCAGATGATTTGTAGGCGTCTCATTGTTTAATTTTTTTTTATAAATGCAACATTCATTAGACAATGATGTATTTTTTCATTATGCTGTTTGTCAGTAAAACCAACCTTTAATAGATCGCATTGTTCCAGCATGAAATATGTAAGATACTCATACATTTATAATGTTTTCTTTTGGGCATGTGCATTCATCCTGAAAACAGCCCTTCGTTCAACAACCCAACCCCGCCTACACATCGCAAGAAATAAAGTATAACCATTTCAAACTTGCCAATAATTAATACGTACAGTAGAATAACGTAATGTATTAAAACTTGTTAACTGGGTAGGCACGAACACAACAAAAACAATGTGAACTTAGGCAATTTACATTAACTAAGTCGGGTTCAGTATTGTCATTTTCGGACAGCAAGTGCGTTTAGGACTGAAAAAAAACCCCAGATTATAATGCGAGTGTGACGTAACATTGTATAGTACACACTTCACTATCTACCAAATACTGAGCAGCTACAAAAAGTCTGCACTTTTCTAACAATAAAAAAGTAAAAAAAGGAACGTGTTACATAATTACAATACCTGAGTACGGACAAAGGGGACCGTGTACAAATGCCAATTACCCAATGTACTTACAGGTGCCAGCAGTCGTGGTGTTAAAACATTGTGAGGCTATGATTGGGTATGGTGGGGGTTGTCGCACACATTTGATGCCTTTTGTACCAAAGAGCTGGGACTGTCCTGAGCCAACAACAATCTATGCCAGTTTAAACCGAACAGGGAGGACATAATAACCCCCCAGAGTATTCCCCAGGCAACAGCTGACCCCCACACCAACCCTGCAATCTCTAATAGATCAACAGACCCCGTCTTTCATTGTACCCCCACTATTTACATTACAGTATTTTCCATTCGATAGTTTCATTGAGCGAGGGCCACCTTTTTACACACAGCACGGTGATAATTGAACAATTACTATATTGTTCTAAACTGTGTATTCGTTCTGGCTTTAACGTAAAAAAGTTTTTTTTTACAAATGTACCCGGCTAATCTGTCGGTAATTACAAAGAAACCAGTTAATTTAGAGGACTTGGGCCAACTCGGGTTTAACCCCAGTGCAAAGCACAGGACGGCACTGTATAATTTTGGTTTATACTCTACACCTTTTGACAAAATACAGAACCACTCTGGTGTTGCAAAGGAGGAAACTTCGGTTGTGTGCGTTGTCCCATTCCACAGTAGTAGTAAAATAAATAAAAACCATGAGCATCCCAAATGCAATACAACTCAAATGTACATGTACAGCCCTTTACGGTCACTTCAATCGACTGCGCAGATGATTGAGGGCCACTTCCCCCCACGCCGTGCACTTAGCGATGGTTAATAAACCATACTTCACCATTCTCGTCGTCGGCGAGGCTAGAGGAACGTGGACTGGCATGTATGGCAGTGCAGTATAACAATGGATTCAGCTACACTGCCCTCTGCTGCGCGGAATGTAACCCCGCAGCCTGGCAGCAACAACAACCTAATTTGTGTTGTTGTTGTTTAACACGTAGACTTTCGCGACCACTATTATATTCATAATTAAGGTTTTTGGGTTAGATCGTGTTAGTATAAATGCGTCGCAACCCTCCACCACCCGACACGGCCAATCTGTAAGAAATGTGTCACGTTAACAAAACGCCAATTAGTTACTTCTTCAGCCCATCGGTGTGTTTGTGGAGTGAATCCACAACATTTAGAATTTGAGTAGTACGACGTTTCGCTGGAAATTACATCCAGCATCTTCGGGCAAATTGAGAGAAATAAAAATAATTTTAACCGCTCCGATAGCTACAGGCTTAGTGCAGCCTGGAAGCGTATTATTTAGTAATACACAATCCATATTACAATTCCTTATAGAGGAATCGCATACTAATTAACGGATTACGAATTACTACTATAATGAGCCAATAATGTCTGTGTGTAACGCGCGTGACGTCACTCCACATGCCACACCCCCTGTCATTAATATTCATGAGCGGGTGAATTTCTACACTCACACAGAAAGTCGAGTGGAAATGAATAATTATTTTCACAAATTCGTTTAAACTTTGAAGTTTCTTTATTGAAAGTGAATCTAATAAATAATTATATGTAGCAACAAAGTGGATTTGGAATCTTTATTTATTTTTTTAGCACTTGAGACAAAAGGTAAGTCTAATTTATGCTTCTACATTATGGTAAAATTTACATTTCACGGTGATTTTCCAGATATTGTATCGATTTCCAATTTATTTCAACCCCAGCGACCGAAAGCAGAAGCGAAAAAGAGCAGTGAATTTGAACAAATTGAAGGTCAGTTAAATACAGTGCTAGTGACATGGAGTGAGCTGTTTTATGATGTAGTTTTGTGCAAGAATCACTGCCATTAAATTTACACAAGATACAATTATACTCTTCTCAATTTTTTCGTAAATATTACAGCTTCTTCCGTCATAGGACGGGCAAAGAAGCTAGTCTATTGCATAATTGCAATGCCCCTCCGCCTCTGATCACGAAACGTGATGGGGTTCAATGAAGACGTCGTCCTGCACTATTTAAGACCAGAAGCAGGTGGATGGCTTCACTATTCTGGCAAATCGTCCGAAGATGCTGGATGTCATTTCCAGCGAAATGTCGTACTACTCAAATTGTAAATGTTGTAGATTCACTCCACAAACACACCGATGGGCTGAAGAAGTAACTAATTGGCGTTTTGTTAACGTGACACATTTTTTACTGATTGGCCATGTCGGGTGGTGGAGGGTTGCGACGCATTTATACTTACGCGATCTCACCCAAAAACCTTTATTATGAACCTGTTTTTTGTGAATGGGAAGCTACAGACATCCCAAACTCGATCCAGGCTCACTCCTACTTCAACTTTCGAGATCCGTTGGCTAATTTGGTCATAGCCACAGTCCATCCTGTATGATGTACTCATGTACTAAGGCTGGTCCAGATGCCTTGTGAGCTCCCAATTAATTGATGCCTAATTATTTGTTGTTGCCTTTGCATATTCGTTTTAAATACACTTTCCAAAAATATATATTACGTTTTAGAGAATTAAATGGGGGGGGTCACAATACATCTGAACCATCCTGTACATTGTTCAGTGTATGTTGTACATAAATATAAAGTGTACGGTAATTAATGAATAGGGGGTTCTTTTTAACCACAGAATTAAACTTTACAGTATTTTGGGAAAATCTTTTTTTGCAAAATAATTAATTACAGTACAAATGACAATTAGAGTAAATTAAAAAAACTTTCATAAAATCATCTTGATTTGAATCTTTAGTGACTGCAGGAATCCATCCTCTTTGGTTCTTTCGGTAAAGTCACGTAGGTAGAAAAATAAAATAGATCACGACGTTTCGATCGCAACACAAGCCATCGTCCTCAGGTGAAACAATACAGCAAGGCAGACTGCTAAGGCAATACTAACCATTTAATTAATACAATAAATGGCTAGTATTGCTATACAGTAATATACAAATAGTTAAGAGATAAATGTGAACAAAATCTTACACCCGTTCCCAGACACTTTAAAAATGTATATGTAACACATCCACAATGTATTTATAGTGTAAAAAGAATGAGACAATTACTGGAAAAGAACTGGCGTGATTAAAGACCGTTTAAGTCTTCGACAAATATATTAATAAAACAGCAGTACTCTATACGCAAATATATAATCCGGACAATAAAAATAAATAGAAACTTTTGACTTTATCTTACAATTGTAAATCTCGTTCAAATGGGTGGCTTCGCGCCAACGCTCCACAGGCTGCCCAAAAAAAAATCTGTGCCAAACCTCAACCAAAACGGGTCAAATGGAAAATGTATTGTTCAAATAATAGACCGTATGTATGTTTGCTGAACTTCTTTCGTAGTCAAGTACAAAATGCAAGCAAATCCTCGCTCACTCACTCACCTTTGAGAAGCGTTTGCTTTGAGATGTATGTACCCTCTTGGCTTCAAGAAAACTCGGTCCCTGTAGTTCCTCGTTTGTGAACCACGCCGTGTGAATGTATCGCTCGGTGTGGCGTGTAACTTCTATTTAAAACAAGCCAATCAATATAAAAGAAAGAACGGTATCCGTACAATGATTGAACTACGGTACTGAATATGTTTTAATAGAACCAAGAGCTCTCCGACAGACAAAACAACACAAAAAAATCACTGCCTTAGTCGTGCGTGATGTTCCAACCAAAACCTTTTCCACTTTGTTGGACTTCAACCTGTTAAGCTCCCAACCCTACCTTTGCCGCACCCAACATCCCACCTCACCTACGAATGCATTGGCTGATGAGCAGTGTTTGCTGTAACATTAACATAGCAAAGCCACCCAATGGCATTGTGAAGAGTGCTGGGTTTTTTTTTGCGTGACTAAGACACCCAATCCAAGTCCACTTCTTGCTGCCGTCTTGTCCGCCCCTCCTTACCTGGTTGAGGTGTGGCATGCATGGGCAGATGGTGTTGAACTGTGTACGACATGTATGAGCCTGCACTGGCACTAGTAAGGTGTGGTCGAACCACAACAAAAAACCCAACAACTCCCTACATATGCAGGGGATGTATAATGAAATGGTCTCTATAATGCCCTATAATTTGGACAACGTACGCAGATTAATTGCATTGTTCAATCTGCTCAGGAAAGTTGATTTTTGGCAGGGATGCGTCGCTCGAAAAAGGTCGCTGATGGGCTACGTTGTCCAAAATAATTACGGAGTGGAAGCTAAGGAGGGATTGAACGCTTGGTGATTGTAATTGTTGACATTGATACACTTGACGCATGATATTTAAGAAGTTATATGCAGCTTTGTACTTTGTGGCTGCCTGGCACGTTGTATACCACGTGACTTCTTACTGTTCTACTGGGAGATGTTTACATAAGCATGGACACATTTAAAGACGTAGATTTTGAGTTGCAACGCAGTTAACTTTACTGCAGGGCCACGTGGTGGCCAACAGAGGACAGTGCAGCACAATATGTTGTACTATACTGTACTTCTATGCCCCCCTCATCGATGCTTTCCTCCTGCACCATCCTGTAATGACCGACGTGGTGAAGTATGGTCAAGTAACCCCCATGATCCGCACGACGTGAGGAGGCCCTCATCCAACAGTGAACAGACAAATGGGCCATACATAGCTGATGTATATCTGGCATGTACTCATTATTAAACGTAAATTGCCAATGTAACAGATCACCAGTATTGTGGTGATCTGTTACATTGGCAGTGTTGTATCACAAAGATGACGTGAACACAATTGCAAAACGTCTTCACTTTGAACGCCATCTACACCTCACTATACTATACCGCAATTATTATTTCAGTTCACGATTAAATGCTCTGCTCATACCACAAGTAGCTAAACCCTGATGCAATTGCACAGTACTAAGAGTGAGGGTTATACCAAGAATACATTATGTGCTTTAATGTAGCATACACCCACACTACGTATGTTTTAATTTCCCCGCCACCAAAAATGTTAAGGCACAATAACAGCTCAATCCAACCACCGTAGTAGTTTCATTAACAAGTATTTTCTTGAAATTTGCCCACAGGCACAGTCGCTGCTATTTGTAAGCCACTAACATGTCGCCAGGCTATCTGTTTTGTTGCTCTCTCACTTGCCAAACCGGTTTTTCCAAATTCCCTAAAATGCTATACACATTGATCTACAATCTACAGTATTGTGATCTGCCTCTCTTTGCCAAAATCTTCGAAAACACGAAGTGTAAAGCACATTGTGCCCTTTAAATGCTACGTATTCAGAGCTTTATCATTTAGATTCCTATGAGATGGCATGTGTACTCGACAACTGCGAAGGTACTCTTGTTTACATAACTGCCTTATAGTATTGTGCCCAATTCACAAGCCTCCCAGTGGAGCTCTTATTTCTTAATGGCGTGTTTAGAAATCAATGGAACTACTGTACAGTACTCTTATCTACATCTCAAAGTGCACAAGAAAATCATGAAAAATGTGGCCAAAAAAAACCCAACAGGTATTTATTTTGCAATACCTGGACTGTATTTTGCAATACCTGGACTGTATTTTGCCCGTGTTGATACAGGTGGTCCAGGTGTCTTGTGACCCACAATTAATTGAACCCTAATATTTTATATTGCTGACATTACATTACACACCCATTGGGTATACAAAAAATATTACGTTTTAGAGAATTGAATGGGAGTCACAAGACATCTAGATTTAAAACTAACTTCTTTAAAACAGCTTTTTCTGTTCAGTTTGTTGTCTTTCCCTCGCACCTCCGATTAACAAGCCTGGCTACGTACGGTGCGAAAGAAGCTCAGCATACCACCCTCTATAGCTGTCATGGCTATGACCAAATCACCAACTATATGTCCAATCTTGAAATATCTGGGCAGCTAAACAGGACTAAGCCTGGAGAGAGTTTGAATGCGTGCGACCTTGCAGAAACAGGTTGTTTTCGGCTGCGGCCAGCAAAAAGGGCAATGCAGCACAATCCATTGTTTTTATTTATTGAAAGTGTATGCTTCCACGTCTTTGTTCCTCGCCTTCACCACCCCGCACGGTTTTATGAAGGCGTTCAACACCTCTGATGAGCACGGTTGGCTTCGTAGGGTGCGAAAGAAGTTCAACATACCGTACATACATACAGCAGTGGGTAGACATAAATGCTGGCATCATCATTATCACGATCCATGGGCAGATAGCTCATTTTGTCATTTGTTTCCACTTTCATCTGTCTTGTGCCCATATGCTCAAGTCGTGCACGTCTTTCTGGCACAAATCTCTTATGGCTGTACCTTTACATATCGGCCATGATTTTTATTTGGATCCCACTGATAATTCGAAAATGGGTCTTCGTTTGGCTCGCTAAGTACTGTACTGTATTCTAAAATATCCACCAAATATTTAGAACAATGCAATTCGGACATTAACTTATTGTGGCAGAGGTGAGAAGGTATGAGAATGAGTGAATGCAAAAAATGTGTATCTATTGTGGACGTATCAGCTGCTGCAAGCATGACCAATATATGTTTGTCCTATAATGTTCACTTGTGCTATTGTGAGTGTGCTTAAAGTGCACAATATGGGGGTTTTGCTTCGTTACAGTCCTGAACCTTTTCCCCCCGTCACGTTAGGGATGAGAACACAGGAAGGTATATAAATACAATGAGACAACGAGACCTCATCCTGTGTGAGTCACGAGTTTATGCTTAGTACACATGGGCGTGCTGTGATTCACACATCGAGAGATTTAAAACATTGTGTTATCCTTAGCCAATGTTTCAAAGCATGTGTCCACACGGTTCATCAAGGGGCTGTTCTGAGCACCTGTTGACTCGAGATTACGTTTGCTTTGTCAGCAACTGTTGCAATCTATCTTGGTCCTATAACTCAACAAAGCACGTTTGCTGGCATTGTGCAAATGAATCATAAACACCTGCGTTTGCATCACCATCTCTTTTTGGCTACTTTGACGTGTGTTTTCTGACATGTAACTCAGAGGTGGCACATTTTTGCCATTAAAGTGTGACTCACTTCCTTGTCGCTGAAACGAAAACAAAGATTTGGATGCTGTGCTGTTTTACTCCACGTATTTGCCAAATTAATAATGCAAAGTTGCATGGAATCATTGTTTATAAATTGATAGACTTGTGATCCACGCAAAGCACTGGATACCAACACGAGAACGGAACATAATGAAAAGCAATGTGGTACTGTAAACCACATGTGCCTTTAGAAGAAAGCTGTTCACCGGTGTGTATTGCTTGGCTATGACATTGATCGAAGGTTTTTCACTTTTGAGTGTCTCATGGCCCTGATTCTCACGGGGTTTTGTGTTGTGCACCTGCCAATGGTGCAGGGCTTATGTAAGGGTCAGCTCTAAACGTTTGCTCGTTACTCTTTTAGCCTCTGAGAAAAGAAAACGGAAATATGTCCAAAGTTATTGCATCATTTAATAAAGGGGTGGGTGTTCAGGAAGTGATGTACATTCGCCTATTGCTCCTTCACATACGCATTTAGTAAATAGTAGACTCGTCACGCTTTCCTGTGTGACAGTTAAGTGTTTCTGTGCTTTAATTATTTGGGTTTTTCTTCTTGGAAGTGAAAATGAAGTGGAGGCAGTGCGAATAGTGATAATGAAGCCCTGTGGCGATATGACCGCCAGGCAGTGAAGACCCAGGCCTAAAGTGAGGTCCATACCCTAATGGAAACGTTTACTCTCATTCTTTATCAAGTGAAGGAATTATTTTAGCTCACAGCCATGTCATTATTTTAATGCTTGAAAATATTTGGACAAATTCCTCTCTTTTTTATAAATTGTTATACCTCACCATTATCATGAGTCGAGGCTCAGGAGGTGATGGCTGCCTCAATGGAGCAGGAAACAATTATCCAAATGCAGGATGTTATCAAGCGGCTGCCTCGACCAAACTCCAGGTACATATGCATTAACACACGTGCACCATCACTATTTACTACTTTTATTTTAACAAGGCCCACTGAAATATATAGCTCTATTTCATAAGCAATTAACCTCGCCAAAAATGATAGCTCAAGGAAGTGGCTTATCACGTGGAAATTTATAGCAGCCAAATACTCGAAACACATGTTTCTAAATGCGGAGAGAAAACCCGGAGGACGCGGAGAAAAATCCACATGACCATGGGGAGAACATGCAAACTCCAAATATACAAGCGTCGGGGTCAGGATTGAATTCACGACCTCCTGTATACCGGGCGAGGTAGTTAATATCTCTCGCCACCATGGCGCGCCAAGATCACCCAACACACACAAACCCATACATATCAACGATACACACATACACAAGTCCTAGAAACCAACACACGACAGGTTCCAGCAATCAACAGTGACACACGCATGATGAGCCATACAAATAGCATATGGCACAAGTGATGACATACGCAATGTGGCAATGCATTTTTTATGTTGCAGGACCCTGGAGTATCTGATGAGGCACCTGTCGCTCTTGGAGTCACATGCAGACACGACCAACATGGCCAGTATTAACCTGATCATTGTGTGAGGTCCAACTTACTCTGGTACTTGGCACAAGCACTTGCATTGCCGGCACTGCTAGTGCCACCGCAACCTTCAACGCTGATAGCACGACCACTACTGCCACCAAAGAAGTAAACATCACAGAGAGGTGGATACATGGAATTACACTGAGAGATGGAAAGATGATCCTATGGATGAGACCTGCTATTGCTTGTTAAGAAAAGTAAGGGCGCTTGGACAGGACACATCATTACAAGGAGTTATTGGTTGGTGATCGATACTAATGACAGAGGGAACATGCATGAAATGTTCACCACGGAGATAGAACGATAAAATCAGCTCATGTGCAGGTGCAAAATGGATTCTTGCATTGCAAGACCGTGATAGATGATGGCTTTGGGAGGCGTTTATCGAGCAATGTAATGATCATGACAGGTGATGATCATCTTCAAGATTCTTTGTATGAATGATGTGACACAACTCCATTCTTGCTGGTGATGAATATTCCATTGCTTTTAAAGTGATTAATTTTTGTATAGGTACAGTACTGAGTATATATCAGCACTTAATTTCAACAGGAGCTGTCCAGGGCTGAGCTCCAGAAAATACCCCCATCCCCTCCTTCTGCTGTTAGGGTGGGTAGTGGGTTCCAGGGGTTGGGGCACCCCGTAAACGAATGATGTTTGTATACACAGTGGTAAGCGCATTGCAATAAAATCCAGTAATGCAATGAACACATGCAAAATTAATGATGTATTAATATTATTATTTTGGTAAAAATCGATGCTGAAAACATATTGGCATACTGAATATTGCCACCAGAGCCACGAATTGCAAGTGCCATTCATTATTTTGTGGCCATGATGGTCGACATCCCAAGCTTGTGTTTAGCACCACTGTCTTACGTTGTATGTTGACATATTGCAGTTTTAAAAGCCCATTTGTGAGTAGTCTAACGCAACACAGACATAAAAGTATGCAAATTTAACAATGGCAATACAATAAAGATAAAACATATAACTCGTTATGAAAACTGATGAGTGCAACATTCCTATGGTACAAAGTAACACGATGCATCATCCTGGAGTTTTATTACATTTCTTTTATTACGTTTCTTCATTATAAATATTTGAGAAAACATCCGTTTTGACAATTCTATCAGGTTTTACCGATCATTTAACAATGCAGCACACTTAATTTGAAGTGATGTCGCTGTGCAAAGGCAACTTTGATAGGATTGCAAGTACACAGCTACAACAATAATGTACACTCGTTGTGGTATTACTATGTCTGCAGTTATTTTATCCGGATCCCATCCAATATGTTCATCGTGGGGGTTGTTCCTCGTGTACTTCTCCACGCGTACATGGACCATCTTATTTTACTTCTCTTGCCTGCAGTTTAATATCCTCTTCTTTAATTGTGGCTGATGGAGATGCAAAATAACGAATTTCACATTCAGGTGGTCAAGCCCCAGACAACCGGGTCAGGAGCAGCGAAGTTTGTCGCGCTGATGTCTCCTTTGTATTTGTGGATGGGGGCATTGCGTCGTTATAGGTTATTGTACGGTCTCTGTTCTGGATGACCACAGTCGCACCGCTACTGAAGAATTTTATTTATTTATTTGACATTTGTGCACCAGGTATTGGGCCGTCCATAAATGACGTCACACGATTTGGGACGATTTTTGACTCCCCCCCCCCCCTCGTCACGCGGTGTCACAAAAAGTCAGACCCCCCCCCTAAAATATGACGTCACAAAGCTCTGCCCCCCCCCCCCCCATCATATTTTGAAAATAAAACATGCTTCAAATCGCTTTAAACTATTGTCATTGGAGTGCGTATTTAATGTGGCGCTGCACTCTGATGTTGTAGGAGAAAATATTTATAAAAAAAAGTCTATTTAATTAAGTAGAACGTGTTGTCTATATTTACTTAAAGTTGCGCATTTTGATGTGACGTCACATTTCTCCCCCCCTCGTCACACATCGTCACAAAGGTCTGACCCCCCCGCCCCCTAGGTGCGTGACGTCATTTATGGACGGCCCCCTTCGTGTAAGATCAAACCCAGGGATCTTATTTAACAGTCCTCCCTTGGTTATTTCGGTAAAGTCACGTAGAAGGGAAATAATAAAACAATAAAAAAAATCAAACAATAAAATACAATTCTGACGACGTTTCGGCCACAACGCAACCAGCCGTCCTCATGTGAAGAACAGGTCTGTCGGAAAGACAGCGTCTGAATGAACACCACCAAGCTTGGCAGCGTATATTTAAGCTGGGTTAGAGGAGGAAGGGCGCCTTGACAAAGGAATTTGCATATCAACAGAGGAATTTAGCATGTTGATGACACATGCAGATATGGGGTTAGTCACTCCTTGAGGAATGTGTAGGCGGTGGGGGGGGTCTCAAAGTCATATTATGCTAGTGTGGGATTAGCAGTAATAAAGCACATGACTTCGTGGGAGATACGTCGATGCATTAACATAAAGTTCATTTCTACATACGGTTTAAGTTCATTTCAAGTTTATTTATTTGGTATAGCCCTGTGAGCCATTCGGCTCTTGAATCGGGTGCAACCGCAACAAACAAAAAACAAAAACATGAACAAGAAAACATCTTAAAGTGACTATGTGCAAACAGAAACTCCAAGAAAAGACAGCAAAATATTGCAGAGAAAGCACCGTACACCAAGACTGTGTGCAAAAATCCCAGTGGGATGTCAAACAACAACAACAACCACAAGACAACTTAGATTAAGGCCATCAGTCTAACTCTGTACTACAACAAACAAACATGGCCAAACCAAAAAACTTTTCGAAAATGACCAAAATAAAGCCATAAAAGCGGTAGTTTATTCTGCAATGTAACTTAAATGTGGGTAGGGCATGTATGTTAAAGGTTCACCTGTGTGTATTTCGGCTGTAATCTATCCTCTAGCGCCACCCAGGGACAGCATTTGCATTGGGCTCATTTGCATTGAGAATCGATGCCATTAACCCACGGTGTGTGTCTAAGAGTACCAAAAAAAACCACACACACACAAAGCAGACAACACATAACTTTTGATTTAAAGCTTTCGTGACTGCAGGGATTCATATTCTTGTTTGTTTTCGGTAAAGTAACGTGGAAGGGAAATAATAAAAGAATAAAAATATAAAACAATAAAAAATTATCACGACGTTTTGACTGCAAAAAATTTCTTGCTGTGGATTTCACACCTGATGATGGTTGCTTGTGTTGCAGTCGAAACGTCGTGATTTTTTTTTATAGTTTTATATTTGTAAATTTCAAAAAACACATTTTTTCAAATTTTCTTGCTGTGGATTTCACACCTGATGATGATTGCTTGTGTTGCAGTCGAAACGTCGTAAAACATTTGTATTGTTTAATATTTTTATTATTTTATTATTTCCCTTCTACCTGACTTTACCGAAAGAACCAAGAATACAGACAACACATACTTAAAAAAAAACTCGAACGCCCATAACCAACGCTGAAATATCTATTTTATATAAAAAAAAAACTCAACAGGAATGAGAATAATCAAGTTTTAGCTGGCACTCATTCTCGCAGCGGACGGATATCGCGTGCGCGCGCGCGTGTGCGCGTGTGTGTGATGAAGCTGTACGTCGGTCCGGCGGAGGGATTTGGCTTTAAAGGGCTCCGGTGTATGTTGGAGGGGAGCACAACGCAGTTGGTCGAACCCGCTGTCAGACGCCCACTTAATCGTCATCAATTTTAATCTTTAACAAACGTTTCTTGAGCTTTAAAACTATTGTACCCGTTCGTTTTCAGGCGGAGTGCATCGTCTCTCATCGCTGTGTCTGCAACGCACGCCTTGCTGCCGCCTTGCTGTACGTAGAGTGAGGCGCCGTGTACAGTGCGCGTACAGTGCGGCAATCGTTCGCGCGGTGTCAAATGATGCGGTAAAGCTCTGTCTGGGTTTGTATAAACATTGTATTGCCAGATCGGTAGGGGTACGTTCTCACATTGTGTTTGCTGCGCTTGGATTGCATTAAGTGTACGCGACCGTGCTGGAGAAGTGTAAATGTTACGTTGAGTTACGTGTGCGTAGCCCGGGGCCGATAAAACGAGTATCATATTGTGGGAAGTCGACAACAGCTGTCATGGGTAAGCTGGTCCCCGTCATAAGAATGTAGAATTTCCATAATTGACTGGATAGCCCAAAATGAGATGAGCACCAGCCCTTTGCTGGGTGTTAGTAGGAAGACACTTTTTTTTTACAACTGCAGTGGTTTAATACAAATCGTTCCTTTCCTGCCAGTTTTGATCCGTTCATACGAAGCTTCTCCCTGCGAAATAATTTTTGTTCATATCAACAACGCTTCAGTATGTGTTAGATGAGCATCGGCTTGTTCAAAGTAAATACCTTATTTTATTTCAATAAGGATGTGTTGGGCAACTGTCCTATTACCCTGGAGCTTCAGTTGTGAAATACAAGGTACAATAAAAAAAGCGTTTACTGCTGTCAATAAAAATGTCTTAAGTATCTTAAAAAGTCTGATATCCACATGCTATCAACAACGCTTCAGTATGAGCAAACCTAGTAAAGCCAATTCATTCCAAGTCCCTTGATAAATAGCACAAGTATTTTAGTACCTTGTCTTTTGCATTGTCATGCGACTTATATTTGTAAGGTTTGACAACAAATATGCAAGCATTACTGTAGTTGCAAAGGTACAAATGTAATTTGTGACGAACTTTATTTTCAGACGAATGCATTCAGACACACGAGCAACTTCACAATAAAAACTTTTTTTTATTTTTTAGTGTAGGGTGTGTGTGTGTGTCTTACTGAGAGGACAATGTCGAAAGCGTTCGTTTAAGATACCATACAGGTATTTTTTTTATAAAATCCATCTTCAACTCCGATTATATCAAAGGCTATGGTGGAAAGCGTACACTATTCCGTGTTTCTGAACAACTAATAAAGAAATCCCTTTAAGAAAGTTCAAGAGTAAAGTGCTTGTTTTTTGCGGCAACTGCAGTCCAGTTGTCAAAAGGAGCAAAGTGCATTTGGCTATAAAACTTTACATGGCACTAAAGTAGGCGAATGTTCAAATGTAGCCCAGTCAAAGGGCAGTGGTGTGTCATTCTGATTCATTCGATGTTTACAGCAAATTGAGCCCATTGAGATTCATTTTTTTACGGAGACCAAGACGTTTAATATGTGTATGTACGTTTAACTTATTTTGCACCGCATGTAGCCAACAACGCTAATCGGAGTTGAAGATGGATTTTACACCATATCTGAAATCTATTTTTTACATTAAAAATTTTGGAAATTACACTGGCACACAATGGTTAATTGTATTATTTTTACATCTGACAGCACCGTTAATTCCCATCAATAAATATCAGACCGCAATGGGCATCTATGAGCCCTTTCAAATGGAGCCATTGGCGAATGTCGAGATTCAGGTCATCCATCTCATTCATTACTGCTGTAGCCTTCCAGACAAACCAGTTTTTGTAATTCAGGTTCCCCTACAATATTAGATGGCTCATATGGACTCGCAAAAGGAAATGTTGTTGAAAACGTACACATGCCCACCATTTCCCAAGCTGGTAACACCCCTCTGTGCAGTTGAGACCTTTTAACATTTAAGTTGATTAATTTCCCTTTTGTTATACACAAATGTAATGATGGAATTTAAGGCAGAAAATACAGCGGTGCAAATTTGAATCGTATTTATTTGGAAGTTTTGGCTTAAATGTGCAATACAGTGGCTTTAGGTTTTGCAGTTTTTGAACATTGGAATAGAGTACCACCTGTTGATTTTCCTCCCGATGTTGAAATTGAGTAATTTAATGGAATTTCATTGAAAGTTAGAGCTGTTAAAGTTTTTTATATATATGCAATGCAATTTGAAAAAGTCTCCATATTTGTGATTTCGTGGTTGCAAGTACACTACTGCATTTGGAATACAAAACTTTATTAATGCTCTTTAAGCATTTCTTTGATATGGCTTTAAAAACGATTGACCTTAAAAATTCGACTTAATTTCACTATCAATTGTGTTTGTATTGTCAGGCACCATGGATCCCCAAACAGATGAATGTGTAGTAGAGGGAGCTGGTGCAATGGCGAGTTTTACAACAAATGTTGGAGATACGGAAACTAAGCAACACACTTCTGGCTCCATTGCCCAAGCAGCTAAACCCCAGGCTCCAAGCAATAACACAAGGCCCCTGTGCAGGATTTATTCCCATGGCCGTGTCTGTTATTATGGAAATCGATGCAAATTTCTTCACCAGCGTGCCAAGCCACAGGAAGATCCCAGCAATGGAAGTGAATGCCAGCAATCGCCGGGTAGTGGCACAGGCTCTGGAGGACAGAACAAGGGTTCTCAGAAGTCCACAGAGGAGGTGCGTGCGGTAAGGGAGGAGCAGGCCCCGACAAAAAATTTGAAAACTGGGTCAAGTGGCAAAACACAATTGAAGCAAAAAAAAACAAATCGTCCTTGCAAGTACTACCTCGCTGGCTTCTGTGCCTTGGAAAAGCGATGCAGATTCTTGCACCCAAAAACAGGACTACCTCCAGTCGACGACAATGACACAAGCCACACGGCTGCACATGAAACGCCTCCAGCAGCGCCTGATATCTTGGTCAACACGAGTGATGGAAATGGTGTTAAATCTTCCAAACAGGAATCTTCAGATGTTTCTTCCAGAAATACTGGTGAGGATATAGAGCCCTCCAATGTTGCCTTAGCTGAAGGCCAAAACACAGAAGCCACCAGGTCTGTAGCAGTGAGGCCCGCCGTTGTGAGAGAGGAGGTCAAACTAAGCGAGCTGACTGATGAGATGGCCACGGAGCTGAGGGAGACGGAGATCGCACAGCTGAAGAAGCGCTTTCCAAGTGAAAAGCTGATCGTGCAGGAGAGTGAAGACGGGAAGTTAACATACTACCGCTTCACTGTCAACCCTACTGACCCAGACTGGGTACTGCTTTATCTTTTAATTTGTCCTTTTATTGCACGTGTATTACCACCATAATTATTATCCCCGTGTAAATTAAATTGGTGGCTAAAATTAATTCTTCAGAATTATTTGTCAAATTAGTATCTACACTTGAATTGTCAAAGAAGCAAATCTAGTGATTGACCTCTTGTTTTATGTTTTATCTACTCTACAGCCATTTGATCTACGTGATTTGGAAGTCATGGTCAGTTTCCCTGACAGCTACCCCAGAGAGGTGAGATAACGTACGGTTGTGAATGTATAGTCTCGTTTTATTTTAATGCATCAACATATATGTAAGCTGTAGATTGCATAACTAATTGTCTAAAATATGACTTTTTCTTTGTTTGTAGATTCTGAATATTGATATTCCGGCAGACCAAGATTTACCACCAACAATGGGAAGGTGTGTTTTTTTGCAATGTCACCAAATTAATTACTGTGTAAAAATTCAGTGCTGTGAATTTGTTTTCTTGACACTTTATTGCCCAATAGGATGTCAAAAACTGAATACAATTTCAAAATATTTGTACAGACTTCTGGACAGGACCTCAAGTAAATTATAGTGCATTTTGATATCCATTTGCAATGTCAGTTAATGGTATAAAAAATTGGCCCTCTTATGTTCTAGGCATGTGCTTAGGACATCCCAGGAGTGGTTGCAAGCCAAGCAAGCAACCAACCAGTTGCTGGGCAAGGTGGAACTCTTGTTCCGACCATACCTTCGTTGGCTGGACCGAAATATGGAGAGGCTCTTCACTGAGGGAGCACGGCTGGTGAGCCCTGACACATAGTCAGGAAATAAGTCCAGCATAGGGGTTTAAGAACCTCTCTGTGCACACGTTTGTATGTATGTTGAACCTCATTCTAACGCTACATAGCCAACCATGCTGATTTCAGATGCGGATAACACCTTTGCGTGTTATCCCCTTGTACGACTGGGTGTTTTTATGGTACTCCAGTTTCCTGTCACAATTATGCATTACAAAGGAATTGGGCAAACGTCTAAATGTAGGACCCTGTATTGAGGCTGTTTTTGGTAAATAAATGCGTCAGAATCGAGAATTTTAATTTAGCCATATCTACTTGGGCAAGATCATGATAAATACCCAGACATGGATCTATTTCATTAATGTAATATAAAGTACCATTTGGTCCACCATCCAAAAGGCATTCCAAGAATAAATGTTATTTTATGTTTTGCAATGAAACGGACCCTTGTTTATTACTGTTCTCCAAGGCAGCACTTATTTTTTTCTGAACCTGTGTGTGCAGTTAAAGTTACATTGTATAATTGACTACAAATGTAGATGTATTCACTGCAGTTAATTCACTTTTGTAGATTGATTTTCACATTGCAGTATTTTTTAATCACTTGATTTTTGGCCAGAAACTGTCTTCTCATATGTATAGATTTTAATTTTGTCCTGTTTGTTTATTTTCTTGACAGCTAAAACGAGAAGTGGAGGCAGAACGGGCAGGGATACAGTTGATCCCTTTTCACCATCTTAGGCCTGCTGCTGAATCAGAACTTGGCACTAGCCCAGATACTGGGGAGAGGCATCCGCCAAACGCACTTAAAACTCAAGGAGATGAAGGTGGTTCAAGCAGTGACCACTCTTGTGCAGACGAATCGGATAGTGCGGAAGACAGTGGTAAGATTATATTATGTATATATGTTTGTTGAACTTCGTTCACACCATACTTATCCAATTGTGCTAATCAGAGGTGCGGGGAAGGACAACAAACATTAAGTTCTTCTATAAATTATGTTCAATTGCTTAATTCCCTAAATCTTCCGCAACTGCTGCTGAATATTGACGTGATTTTATTTCTCAGATAGTGACGAGCCAGATGGGAAAAATGATGGAGGAATTGAGCAGCATGTGGAAGGCGATCATCAGCCCGAAGGTGTCGAAGCGAGCGAGCCAAACGTCCATTGTGATATTGACACACCCCGACGCGGAACCGAGGTGAAGCTCATCAACCTGAAGCTCGGTGAAGAGACTGCAACTTTGGTGGCCCAGAAAATCACCGTCTCCCTGCAGTGCACCCGGTTTGTATTGACTGCTGAAAGAAAATATTCATTTGTAATAGGCAACATTGAAACATATCAACGTTGACCATTTATGGAAGAAAATTAACACCTTTAAAATCATTCCTTTCCTTTGCCCAGGTGTAAGACTAAGGAGGAACTGGTGTTGACGAACAAGCACGTGTACGTGTTGTCGTGCCAGAAGTGCAGTTCCGACATGACGGCAGCTCTGCGCCTGTGCATGATGCACCATCACTCGGCTGTGTTGGGATTCATGGATGTGAATGGCTGCGCCCCCTTTGACCTCGTCTTGCAGGACTCCAGCTTTTTGCTCGCATGCATTAACTGCTCAGAGCAGCAGCCTTTAGAGGTGAGCCCATGTGCATGATCTCTTCAAATGGGCATGTATGCGTGCAACTCTTTTATCTATCATGGCTCGATGAGGGCTTTTCCAGGTTGTGTGGTATGTAAGGGCTTTTTCTTTACCATACTTTACCATGCTGGTCAGTGGGTGATAGTGAAGACGTTGGAGTCTAGTTGCATACAACAAGGCTTTTTTCTGTACTGACATCGTAGCACGGCAGTAGCAGCCTACACCATGCCATAGTGGTTACCAAATAAAGCACTAAACATACATAACATCCGAGGTTCAGTGGGCACATTCTGTGTGATTTGGCTACAGAATTCAAATGGACGTTTCCTATAATTAGGCAGCCATGCAGGGTGGCCTGAAGTATTGCTGCCATTAACTTAGAATTCTCAATGGATTAATGATCCCAGTTGGAATGTTTGATTCATGAGCAGTTTACCATTTTCACAATTGTCGGCTTGGGCAGCTCGTGTATCTTTAACACACCCAGTGTTTGCATTCCTAAATTGTACATCGCATGCACTGTGTGATACATGACATGTTTTTTACTGTTCCCTCTTACCTTTCCAAAGTATGTTATTGGAATTTCTTTAAGTTAGTGCCAAACATTTGCTTTATCAAGGGGTATAACCATAACCAAAATGGTGACGAGATGAACTCAAGTAAATGTGGAGGCCACTACGTGACGAGAACAGCGAATGATATAGGAAGCCCTTCCAGAAAATGGTGGAGGGAGAGACCTCGGCCCAGACTGACAGCAACATAACCATATTATTAGCTACTGGTTGGTGTCAAGTTTAGAACGTGGTTCTCTCACAAATTAATGCATTATTTTACGCAAGCAAAGTTGCGTGTGTCATCTTTCTGTAATTAATGCAATACCAACGTCTGTATTATTTTAACAGGGATTGATGTATGGACTCCACAAGGAAGTTAATTGCCAGAGCTGCCACAAAAAACTATCTGTGTTTATTGAAACAACTCGTTTTCATGCACTTCAACCATCTCTGCAAGATGAAGGTTAAGATGTACTACGAATGCACGCACACGGTCCTGTCTATTTTTTTCTTCAGTTTTATACACATACTCAGATGTGTGTGTGTGTGTGTGTCTCATTAACGCAGGAAATCAGATTGTTGTTAATTTGAAGAAAAAGAAACTGGCCAAAGACCCTGCAATTCAGCCAGGAAAGCCTTTACCAGATTTTGGGGCCTGCAAACACTTCAAGAAGAGTTCTAGATGGCTACGGTAAAATGCAATTAATTATATTCTAAACATTGTATGAGAATATTTGTGTTTGTAATTACTTCCCTGCATTGGAGATATACAATCGCAGTAATTAAGATACTTAATTTCTGTCAACTATAATTAACTCGTCACGTAATCTGCAATTCGTATACTCTGCACATTGTCAAAATTATAGCTTTGTGTACAAATGTATCATGTTGCAGTGCTGCTAATTGTCATTCCTTGGCCCATTTGCTAAATGCACATTGATTAGTGGGCCAGTATAGTACATGCAACCGACCATTGCTGAAGGTAACACTTTATAATTAGTGGGTATTGTAAGTATGCTAACATGTGCTTTATGTAGTGGCTCATACATCAATTCAAAGCCAAAAGTTTTATAAAATTACAAGAACCCACCACAGTGCATCATATAGGGAAGAACATATCTAGGAAAGTATGTAAAAGTTAGGGTGGAGCGGTAGAGCAGTGGTGAGCCTGCTCAATGCACCTGGCAAGTGGAGTTAAATTTCTGGCGTTGACATACCTAAAGGACACTTGTACCATATACTGCATCAGAACATCAACAGGCCGATGCGCACATCTCTGCAATAAATAGAACATTAAAGACAAGCCGTAGTTCGATTTTGGCCATGCAACCCAAACTGTTGACCATAAAGTAAACCACTGTCGTCTGCTCCTTCAATTGAGGAATAGCAAAACTACACCAACTCTGCATTGAATCTCTCACGTGACTAGTACACCTCCACAACATTTTATCTCCTGACCCTAATTGCGATACGCAAGAGTAGAATGATTGAAAGTGGTCTTGCCCCCCCCTCCAGGTTCACTAACCTCGCACTGACGAACATGGTGAAATGTGGTCAAAAAGCCTCCGTGACATACACAGCGTGAGGATAGCCTTTCTTCCAGACGTGGCTTCACGAAAGGGATGCACATTATTATAAAATCTAACATTTTTGTATATGTGTTACTCAAAAAATATAAACCAGCCACTAAAGTGATCAAAATATTAATTCATAATTGGTCCATATGGCAGTATTTTCACAACCATGGTTTCATGTTAAAAGGTGTACGTGTTGTTTGTCCCATTTTTAAACTGCAATACTTTCACCCCAGATTCCCGTGCTGTGGACGAGCCTACCCTTGTGATCATTGCCACAATGAGGACCAGACTCATCAGATGGAATTTGCCACTCGCATGATCTGCGGATTCTGCGCTCATGAGCAGGTGCAGCGTGTGCAGTGTGTGCAAACCCACCATTTGCAGCCTTTCCAAATCGTGCCTTGCTTACACATGGTTATAATCACTTAAGTAGACATTGTATCTCTTGGGTTTTCAATCTTCTGAAAAGGAATTAAAAATTACACTTTGGAGGTACACAAGTGCTATATTAAAAGTCATTCGTTTCATCCAATTACTTTTTGGGACTGAGCTGCTGTATTTTTTTTTATATTGGCAATGAGGAATCCAAACTCTGCGGTAATGTTGGAGTGCTTTCAATAAAATGTATTTTTCCTTTTCTGTGTGTTTTGGCAGCCGTACACAAATAACAGACCATGCTCTGCATGTGCATCGGCGCTGACGAAGAACAGCAAGTCACACCACTGGGAGGGTGGGCAAGGATGCAGGAACAAAGTCAACATGTCCAGGTAATTTTCTATGCTAGCCAGAATAAGCCACCATGTCTACCAACATATGATTACTTACTGGAAATTTAGCTTGAATGGCTTGAAATGAAAAAGTAATACAGCCTCTTTTTTTTTATTATGCATGGCAGTCTATGTTAACCCAGATTTAATTTAAATTACTTAATGAATCTGCAGTACACCCAATGAGTCATTGCAATGTACGCATGTCACGGACCATATGTTTGTGAAAATATGTTCATGTTTTTTACAGGAAGGACAAACAGAAGTACGCCAGCACCAATAAAACTATTTCACGGAAATCACATGCTGAGAAAAGCATCAAATAACAAAGCATTTTTGATGTTGATGTATGGTTGCATATTACGGCTTGTTATGGATTCAAATTAAAATGAAAAGGTTTTAATTGGGTATGAAGTTGGCTTGTGTAATTAATTGTATCTCAATAGTATGCTTATGAGTTGACTAAACAGCATGAGCAACATGCATAAACAATATATTTTGTTAGTAATCCTGTGTACCATATGGATGGTAAATAGAACATTTTGATCATAGCATCTTACTCTCACCAATTGTGCTTGAGTCACTTTTACAAATTACGCACTTAAGCTAAACATGCAAGTTAAGATTTTGTGTTTTATGAATGTAATGCTTATGCAGCTGTAATATACTGCGAGCTAGGGTCGACCTTTTATCAGTCCACTGCTTAAAGAAAGCCTCCCCACACTCGGTCACAGGCTTTTGAACCATACTTCACTCAATGCAGGTTGGGTGAAGGGGGGGGGAGTCTCAGGATCGGTGCAGATATCAGATATCATTCGACATTGATAATTATAGACATGGCCAGGAATCGAACTTTGGTCCGCAGGGTCGTAGCGCAGTACACACCATTGCGCCACCTCTGTATTTTAGGTATGACATTTAACTCTCACATTAGTGCGTGCTTTAAATCTATAACGGTGAACCCTCGATGGAATGTTTTCAAGAGTGACCATGAAAGTTGAATGTTAGATGTAGTAAAATACTAATTGGAGAATACTACTATTTTTTTTATGGGACTTTCAAAATTGAATGTTAAAAATGGCAATGCACGAGCCAGGAATATAATAACCAGGCTTAACGATTATATTTGTAACGAGCACTGGTGTCTTGATGTGAAAACAATAGTTTTGATTTTGATGGAGAAATAACGTCAATTTCCATCGTGTTTGAAAATGTAATTCTGATTTAATATGCGCTTACACAATTCCTATACACCAATTAAAAGTTGACTTAAAAATGCTTTAATTACATGCTCATGTACATTGAATAAAATGCATACCTCATTAACAATATTGTTTTTGCTTTCAATAATACTAAATCCACAAGAAAATTACACGAATGTGCACCCCATAAGTCAGCAACTTACTGTACTGTCTTCTGAAGGCCACCCTAGCGCTACTGTTGGTTATTTGCACAGTTCCGTATTAACCAACACCACCTCGCCGTGAGCGCATTGTTGGTTCGTTTGCATTAGTGGCCTGTCTGTAATGGATTTGTATGCAGCTAAAATTAACCCGTAAAAACAAAGTTCTTCACTAACAGGTCCCTGCGGGGTGGGCTGGTAGGAACGAATAAGCAAAGAATATAAACATAATGTATTATTACACTTGTTTAGCCAGGAAAGCGTCACTGAGTCTAAAGGTTTTTGTAGGGTCCTGCCAAGTGTTTGCAGTAGGGGGCGATGTTGCTACACGTAATCGGACGATACGAAGGGAGAGTTTGAGGCCTAGTTCTAGGCTTTAGGCCTAGCTTTAGGCCGCTGTGAGTTAATTTTTAATTTAAATGTTTTAATTAATGTAAAAGCTTTAAATTTAAATGTTTCTATTTACAAACATGAGGGAATGTAACATTGTTAAACATTAACTCCCTTTCACACACGCGGGGGTACGATACGAAGGGAGAGTTTGAGGCCTAGTTCTAGGCTTTAGGCCTAGCTGTAGGCTTTAGGCCACTGTGAGTTAACTTTTAATTAAACTTTGAAATTAAAAAATATCTCAGGGAATTATAAGGGAATGTTACACTTGTTTAGCCAGGAAAGCCTCACTGGGTCTAAAGGATTTTGTAGGGTCATGCCAAGTGTTTTCAGTAGGGGGCGATGTTGCTACACGTAATCGGACGGACGGACGATATTATTTTTTAATTTCAAAGTTTTAATTAAAAGCTATCTCAGGGAATTATAAGGGAACGTTACACTTGTTTAGCTAGGAAAGCCTCATTAATTTAAATGTTTTAATTAAAAGCTATGAGGGAATTATAAGAGAATGTTACACTTGTTTAGCCAGGAAAGCCTCACTGAATCAAGGTTTTTGTAGGGTCATGCCAAGTGTTTTCAGTAGGGGGCGATGTTGCTACACGTAATCGGACATCGGACGGACGATATAATCTATTGTAGGCTGGTTCACTTCGTTCCTACCAGTATAAATCCTTTATATGCGTGGCGGCTAGAGTCCTCTCGTCCTCTGGCTTGAGATGGCTGCCACCTATGGGTCAGATGATTGCATTGCACCATTAAGCAATTGGTAATTAAATATAATATTTTTGTCCTAAAAAGTGTAAAATTTAGGAATTTATTTTTCACGAACATTAATTGTCACGCACAACGAATCTGCGTGGAAAATGTCAGCTCGATTGGATCACGGGAAGTGGGTTAAAAACGACCGAAAGATTTGCACGGTCCTAAGCAAGCAAGCGAACTTAATATAAAGGATTTAAAAATATAAAGTACAGAACCCTCCAAAGAGGACGTACAAATTGTAGATTGAGTGACGAGAGCTCGGCAGGAACTAGATGAATTGTATTGCGATGAGAGGACCATGACTGAAGTCCTTCAACAATGAAAATATATAACATTTATTGAACAAAGGGTTTTTTTGGGGGTTGATCGCGTACATATAAATGTATCGTTATTTACCCGATTTAACCCAAAAAACTTCATTATGGTTAATATTGGTCGCGAAATCCTACGTGTTATACATTTCACTGGATTAAGTGTTTAAAGGCAGCTGCATCTCGAGGTATTTGCACTCGGTACACCAATTATATTTATATGGCTGTGAATACTTCAAAGGATTATACAGATAACCTATTGAGTGCATTACACTTATCCAGCCAAATATAAGACCACAGTTTAAAAAAATAATGGCATTGCTGCAGGGCATTAACAAAATGCATTGCTTTTAAGTTAAGTTTGTTCCTGCAATTGCTCAAACTAAAATGAGACTTACCAGGTAAGGCCCACGTAGCTATATAGCTCTTCAGACGCGACCTGGCCACAAATCATAGCCCAAAAAATGGCTTGTGGACATTTATCTTAAATGTGGTGGGAAAACTCAGGACCCGGATAAAACATTTACACGACCACGGGGAGAACATGCAAACTCTAAATATACAGGCGTCCACAACCTGCATACCAGACGAGGAACAACATCACACGAAGACCCTCCAAAAAAATATCTTGAGAACTCAAGTGGGGCTTTCCTGGGTAAGGAGCCTTATTAAACTGAATTGTATTTATAAAGCATCAAATTTAACCTAATTCTTACACAAGATCCTCTTTCTAGGATTTAAATTGAGTACCTAACAAGACTAAAGGGAAATGACACACGGGCAGGTATAACTAATGTTTATGCAATGTAATTTGAGCAGTTTTTGTTTAGCTAAGATCACAAGTGTGAATGCTGTATATTAAATACAGTACTGTTCCTGCACCCACGTATTTCATCCAAAAGTGAATTGACCATGGCTGATGATGTTTTGAAGCAGAACGGAGTTTTCACCACGCGCAGTGCATACACGCATCTTTTATTGAAAACGTACTATTCACAGAAAATTAACGTGGTTGTTTGCAATGGCCACCTAACTTGCTAAAGTTTGAACTCAATAACCGTTGGGCACATGGTCTGTCAAACAAACGTGCCAATGGCAAAAACGCTCCCTACAAATGAAAATCACATTCGTCAATAACACTGGCAATGGCTCTCGTAACTCACAACTGAGAGAAACCAGCGAGATAAGAGCGGATAATAAGAGTTGGAGGCTACAATTTACACAATGGAGCCTAATTGTGTTTTCATTACTATACGTAAAAACATGTTTTCCTGATGAGCAGTTATAATAGCGATTTGATTAGTGGTATATATCGAGTGACGACCCTTCAACAATCAAAGCGTATTGCCGCTAAATTAACTAATTAATATTAAAAGTTAAATGACAAATTGGTAAAAATAAATGTTCAATACATTTTTATTTGCACTCAAAAATAGAAAACATTATTTGACCCCAGAGTTAATCAAATTTGATGTGCTGAATACAAGTGGGTGGCATGAATAGAGAAAATGAAACATCAAAAGAATACCACCCACTTTTATTCAGCACATCAAATTAAAATTAATTTTGGGGTCAAAAGAATGTACTTTCTACTTTTGAGTGCAAATACAAGTGTGCATTGAAAAACTAATATTTTTTAAAACAATTTTTACGGCCAGGAAAGTAAAAAAGAAACATTGCACACAAACGACGCATTCACGCAAGCACCCGATGCTCTGTTTTGAAGATTTAAGATGAAACATCTTTGAATTGTATTATGTTTTAAATTAGATAATTGTATTTCTTCATTAAAAGCTTATATAATTTTACATCTGGAAGACTTCATTGCAAACGACATTTCGTGTGAAAATTCTCTCGTCGTTAAGTAGATGGCCTTGCTGGGGGGTTCGGTTCGATGCGGACTTTCACCTGTTTGGGATTGCGGGATCGAGATAAGGCGACACGGAGCTGCTGGCCGTGCGAGAAGACCGCCGTCTGCAGATCGATTCCAATTTAATTGAACGTCTGTCCCTGCGCCTCCGTCGTTCATGCAGTGGGCGCGTAGGTTTGCAGCGCCCCCTGCATGAAAACGACAGAAAGTGCAGCGTTCATCACAGATAGATAAAGTTGTGCGCTTATATAAGAGTATTATTTGTATATGTACATATTCATTCTAAGATATCAATCCAGACAATAACAATAGTTCAGTATTGTAATAACAATAGTTCATTATTGTCTGGATAATTGTAATATATTTGAAATCGTGCAATAACATTTCAAGTAAAAAAACACGAAAGGCCCAGGATCGGTGATCTCAACGTTCATCTTACAAAGCCCCATCACAAGGGAGAAACACAAACAAATAAGACAAAAACATCAATCTTGATTTGAAGCTTTCGTGACTGCAGGAATCCATACTCTTTGGTTCTTTCGGTTAAGTCACTTAGGTAGAAAAATAACAGATCACGACGTTTCGATCGCAACACAAGTAATCGTCATCAGGTGGGACAACCACAGCAAGAAAAAAGAAACCCGTAAAAACAAAGTTTTTCACTATAAATCCTTTATATGCGTGGCATCGGTTTTATTTTTTTATTCATTTCTGTTTTTCTTGAGTAAGAGTTTCATTTTTATAGTGTGTTGACACATCCAGAATAATTTTCTGTGTTTAGGAAAAATATATGATTGTGTTAGTGAAAATGTTTTTTTCCTAAAAAGTGGAAAATTTTGGAAAAATTTTTTCACGAAAATAAATTGTCACGCACAACGAGTCTGTGTGCAAAATGTCAGCTCGATTGGATCACGGGAAGTGGGTTAAAAAACGACCGAAAGATTTGCACGGTCGTAAGCGCGCAAGCAAGCAAGCAAGTGAACTTAATATAAAGGATTTAATTTTTTTTTCCTAAAAAGTGGAAAATTTTGGAAAATAATTTTCACGAAAATAAATTGTCACGCACAACGAGTCTGTGTGCAAAATGTCAGCTCGATTGGATCACGGGAAGTGGGTTAAAAACGACCGAAAGATTTGCACGGTTGTAAGCGCGCAAGCAAGCAAGTGAACTAAATATAAAGGATTTAAAAACTGTTTAAGTATGCGAGAGATCTGCCGTGGCACGAGGTTATATTGTCTGTAATGCCTTATAGACCTGAAAACTCAATCTCCATGCGGTTAAAACCCATCGTCGTTGCAGGCTATGGTAAGACACGTGTGGGTTGTCACATTTGATCAATGGAGTGACTTATGCAGCCAACTATGGCTGCAAAGTTTGGTCGTACATGTTACGTATATCGTTTGTTGTTAAATTTGAATCACATTTCCTATGATCACTGTTACATTGTAAATATAGCTTTATTTTGGTGATTTTGAAAACTTTTGTTTTAGCTATGTCTGTTTGTTGTAGTACAGAGTTTTTTCTGAAAGACTTTGCTGTTTTTTCCAGGATTTTTCTGTTGCGTGTAGTCACTTTAAGATGTTTCTTGTTCTTGTTTTTGTTTTGTTGCGGTTGCATCGAGTCAAGAGCCACATAGCACACAGGGTTATCTCCATATATATAAAAGGCAAAGTTGTGAATATGTGTGTCTGTTCAAAATGTTTAGCGTACTTCCAGACATGCAACAAACTTGAAATTTGCCATGTGGGTACTTTACAAAATGTTCACCGTGAATTAAAAAAAAAATAATACACTTTTGGTTTTGGGGGTGGAGCTCAATAATGCATTATTTTTTGCACGGCAAGTGAACTGTGACGTCACATCTGTCACGTGACCCACGCACGTGGAAGCGTAACGCATTGTAGTGTAGCGGGTAGCGCGCCGCTGCGCTACGAACCCGGCGACCCGAGTTCGATTCCCGCTCACGGCCACCACCGGTCACGATTATATGAACCGGTCCTGGGCCTCCCCTAGGTCGACTCAGCCTCAAACGAGTAACTGGTGTAGTTCAAGTTTATTTATTAGGTATAGCCCTGTGAGCCATTCGGCTCTTGAATCGGGTGCAACCGCAACAAACAAAAAACAAAAATATGAACAAAAAACATCTTAAAGTGAATATGTGACTAAGTGCAAACAGAAAATCCAAGAAAAGACAGTAAAATATTGCAGAAAAAAACACTGTCGCCACTGGGGAGACAAAGGCGGCCGGGCGTGGTTAATCCAAGTCCCGGGCGAAGCCGGGTAGGAAAGCTAGTTTACCTAATAAACGAAACTCAAAAAACTTAATCTGAATGGGTGAAGGGACCTGAACCCATATATGGGCATGGGCCGGCGTGCCGCGTGTCGTCGTTACCACGGCAACCGCGTCCACCGCACAGCTGATCGCGGTTCGGTGTGGAGCGAGCGAGCCAGCACAGCCCCGCGCGGGACTTGCTGTGGCCCGCTTGTGCAGCCGCTGCCTCCCCCCGTTGCTATGCCCGTCTACATTCGCAAAGGGCAGCTCGAGGTGCCGCTGCCCTCTCTGGATGGCCACGAGGAGGAGGACGCGCGCTTCGAGCTCGACCCCGAGCGAGCGTTCGCGCGGCCACCGCAGCCATGGCGGCTGGTCGGGCAGGTGGGGGGCGCCGCACGGACACAACCCCACCCCGAACCCCCACCCACCTACACCCACCCCACACCCACCTCACACCCACCTCGCACCCCCACCCACCCACCCCACACCCCCACCCCACACCCCCACACACCCACACACCCACCCCACACCCCCACCCCATACCCACCCCACCCACCCACCCCACACCCCAACCCACCCTACACCCCACACCCCAACCCACCCTACACCCCACACCCCCACCCCACACCCCCACCCCATACCCACCCCACTCCACACCCCAACCCACCCTACACCCCACACCCCAACCCACCCTACACCCCACACCCCCACCCCATACCCACCCCACCCCACACCCCAACCCACCCTACACCCCACACCCCAACCCACCCTACACCCCACACCCCAACCCACCCCACACCCCCACCCTACACCCCCATCCACACCACGCCGGACCCCCACCCACACCTATCCACACCCCCACCCACCCGCACCCCCACCCACTTGCGTGGCTCACAGCACCGTCCGTCTTTGCTCGTACCGGTCGCCTACCCCGTAAATTGCGTTGACTAACGCCGTTTTAATATTCTTCGTCCCACCTTTCAGGAACGCATCCCCGACGCAAAACGGGGCATTGCTGTACCTCACAGCCCTTTATTGCCCTGACTTGAGGTGTAGATTGGCGGTCTGGTTCCATGCCCTCATGCTTGTGGTGTCAGCATCACAGATGGGCTCCAGTTCTAAAAATTAACAAGATTGCTTTTGAACAGCTTCAGCATTAAAACTAAAATTCTGACAGGTGTACAAGATTTATTAAGAAGCTAACATGAAGCTTAACGCTTAAAGTAATCTACGTAGATATAATGCAATCGCACAATGTTTAATGTTTACGAACTGGAAATGCACAAACATGTACATTCAATGCTTGAATGCGTTTTGAACACATCTTATGTTTAAACATTGCAACTCAGATTTAATCGAGTAAAAAAGCACGTCAGATTCAAAGTTTACTGAAATGTTAAGGTAATTCACTGCTTTTCAACAAGCTCAGCATTCCATCCATTTGCATGCAAAGGCCCTATGGATTCTGCATGAACTTTGAAAACTCATCATTTCTCAAAATTGCACAGTGCTTATCGAATTTGTCACACTAGCCTCAAGCTATAACCCTAAGCTCTAATCAATCTTTAGTAACCTTAACCATAACCTACATTCCTTAACCTTATGTCTTAACTATATCTAACCGAATATGTAATCCAAGTTGAATACTGGAGTACAAAACCTTTAAAACCTTAACATTAAACTTTTACGTTATGTAATCTTAATCCTTACTCTTTACAGTATTTCAAATATCATTAGCTTCATCCTTCACCATAACACCGAGCTTGAACCTAACAATAAGTTACGGCTCTCAACCATAGCCCCTAAATCCAAATCCCCATAAATCTCACACCCAAGAGATCAACATCGTGCTCGTTTTTTGTCGTCGTTCATATGCGGTTCAGGAGCTCGTAGCGGAAATTCCACCCTCGTTTGATGGGGGGGGGGGGGGAACACCCAAAAGCAATCCCATAAAAGTGACACTTTAAGTAACTTCCCATGCGGGAGTTTTTATGTCAGGGATGGCCAACCTGTAACAGCCCAATACCCATGAGTTCTGCAAAGAGTCAAGTGCATACATAAGTGTGTGTTATATATGGACAGTTTTCGACACAAATACAGTCGCATGAGACGCCAGTTAGCCACCACTGCCCTCTATGCAGAGGGATATGAACCACAGGTGAGCTTGGTGAGTTTGGTAGTCTGCAGCCTTGGCATGTTCTGTGAGCAGGTGTTGGAGCTGGTGCTGGAGCGCACCTGGGCCTCTGTAGAGGGTCGTGAGCAGAGTCGCCAAGAGGAGCGGACGAGATACAAGCCGCCCGTCTGGGACCGGCCTCGCAGAGTGGAGGTGAATCACGAAGACGTGGGGATGGGTTTCAGATGTACCACTCGTGAAATGGTCGCCTCGACACAGCTCGGTTTCAATGAACACACACATTTATGTCGAGTACTGCGTTTCTGCGTGAATGTCTTTTTGGATTGTTTTGTTTTTATTCAGCTCCGTATTTTTTGTTTTTATTACACAGTTTTAGAGGGTCTGTTTTTATAATTGTAAACATAATATGAACCGTTAGGTTCACCTGTTGGGCAATTGACATAGCTATATTAATCTCTCAGGGGTGATTACAAAATGTTAATTTCTGATTACGTGAGACATTTTTTTTATTGATGAGTGAATAAAAGCCACTTCATGCTGACTTGTCTGTTCACAATTTTGTGCAGCTGCAACTCCGCTCGCTCCAATTCCCCATGCTCTCGTTTCATTGCTCACATCCCCTTGGGTTAGACGCTTAGGCGTATTCCATCTCATTTGTCATTGCCACTGAGGTCATTTTGTCTCCATGGTATCAGTCACATCATACTTTTTTTTACTTTCTATATTCATGCATTCACTTAATCTTCATTTCGACAATACATTCTAATCCAATCTAGAGATCAAAATATACTCCGTTCACTAATCAGGTACGCTTAAGCTCTTGCTATTGAGCTGGATATATTTGTCAGGAAAACAACCACCATGATCTATCCACTGCTGGACAAAGGCCTCCGTCAGCCGTCACCATCTCTGATTGTCTCGCAACGTAGCAAACGAATATATATTGCTCGATGATGTATGTTACGGTTGTACCGCGTGTTGTCTGGCACGGTACATGACGTTTTGCTCCATCATGCCATACATCACGCGGTACAACCCGAAAACACATCAGGAGAGGCAATATGCAGCACAATTGTGGAAATATACGGATAATATTTACACGTGTTCTTATTTGTGTGGTCAGATGCGTGAGGAGGTGCACTGCTTGGCGGGCAGCGCGGATGGCCGTTACATCTTTGTGGGTCTGGATGGAGGTCTCGCGGCTCTTGCTGCTGTGGATGAACATGCTGTGCTCTCCGCCTGGGAACAGATAGGGACAATGATCACGCAGATTAACACAGCACCAGCCGGAGAGGAAATGAGTGCCATCGCCACGATAGACGACATGGGTATGCAACGTTTTCATGTTCACTTGTTTCGTCAATGTCTATATGACAATTTCTATATCTTTTTTGATTTAAAGCTTTCGTGACTGCAGAAATTCATATTCTTGTTTCTTTCGTTTAAGTCACATGACTTTACCGAAAGAACCAAGAGGAAATTTCTATATCGTGAACGGATTTTGCTATATGCTTATTGTGCACATGTATAACATTCTTAATGAGTTTACAAAATAAAATGTTGACATTTTCACAACATGCAACATTTATATTTCCATTTGTAATAGTACATTTGGCAGTTTTACTTTTATTTCAGTGTTATTTTAGGTTACCAGTGTAGTATTATGTTGTAACATTGTTTATTAATACACCACACTCTTTTAAATCGTTAAACCATTATGATTGATAAAAAGTACCCTAAAGCGTCTTTACAAAATCTATTCGTATGTTGAGAAACAAAGGCCTCCTGAGTGTTATGTTTCTGTTGTTGCAGGACTTGGTCGTCTGTTTCTATTTTATTCAGAGACTTTTCACCTTGTGAAGACCATTAACGAAGTTGTAAGTTTGCACGGATCTTTACGTAACTGCATTTTATCAGATAAATAAATGGGACGTAAACATTTTCTTTGTACGTTTAATAACATGGCGGTGTGAAATAACAAGCGGTGATATGGCTTAGCGGCAGCGCATTTGCTGCTTTGTTGTGGAGGTTCATGGTTTGATTCCAGCGGACAACCCTGTTATTACTAACGCAGGTATATTAATCATAAAAGCAAGTGCTGTCAGGTTCACAGTGAACGTTAAAGATCCCATCACGTCATTCACAGCAGTAGGCCATTGTGGGCCAGTGTCATGATCCAAGTTTGCCAAAGTTTAAAATTCACCCGCATATTGCTCAATTGGGATTATAATTAGCCATAAAAAAACCTGTCAGAATTCTGCTGAAAAAGAGTCACAAGACTCAGTGGGGGTTTGCTTGAGTAAACAAGCAGAATCATAAAACAAACCTTTGTCATTTTCAAATACATGGTGTTGGTAATACAAATGTGGAATTTGTTCTTTTTGTCAGGAGGATATTTCGAAAAGAACTGTATGCTCTTCCTTCATATTGTCATCCGGTGGTGAATATGGTGGTATAATGTTGCAAGGTACGGAGAAATATTATTTTTATGACAGTCCTCGACTTACGAACCGAATTAGTTCCTGATACTCGTTCGTAAGTCGGAACACAATAATGCACTGCATTTAAATACCCATACGATAAGTGGTATGCAATTTATGACAGTTTAATAAAATAGGAAGCATTGTTAAACTCATTACATCAAGTGCGAGTTCGCTTTTTAAGTCAATGTTATTTTTATATTTCATGGAAGCTGGTTCGTAAGTACGGGCGTTTGTAAGTCGCGTGTTCGTAAGTCGAGGACTAACATGTCACGCCTCAAACACAAATCCACTAGATGGCAGTACAGCTAAACTAAAAATAACATGAATGTGGCATTGTATACAAAACTATTGGAGAAAAGGGCTTGAGCAGGGTTCAAAAATAAAATTACCTGTTCATAATCGAATGGTAATAGTAACAGTACGATTAAAGTCAACTAAGGTTAGTCTCAAATCATAACCAGTAGATGACATGGAATTCATTTCACCATGATCATCAAGCATGCGTGTGATTCTCTGCAGGAAATGGAGAATCATGGTTTGAGATTCAAAAGATGCCAAAGGAAGCGTGGCTAAAAGATCTGGAGCAAGCTCAAAGCCAACAGCAGCAAGAGGTTGAGGTAATGTTGTAAATCCCACTGATATCAGATTACAATCCTGACTTTTAGAAAAGCTCAATAACAGTAGCACTCCTCTTAATCACTTCTACGTTGGACAACTGCTTTTGCCTCTGGGGACCAATAGCTTCTCAGCACTTCCCATTATTCACTGATACCCAAGAGGTTCCAGATACTTTACATGCATGAAATCGTTCAGATTTCATGGCTGTGGGTTACGAAAGTGGCCTAAATTATGCAGTATTTCTCTGGCTTCCAGTTCTACCATTTTAACATTCTCAGTCACGTGGTCACCCTCAGATGCTAGTTTGCAACTAATGTACTCGAACACAGTCACTGTTTGTAAAACAATATCTCATATACGATCATTGTAGCTTGGCAAAGTTTGGGAGTAAATATTGTACACTTAAAAGCATTCAGTGTAAAACCAATCTAATTTTTTTTAAATCAGGTAAGAGCTCTATGATATTATTTGTAAAAGAATCTTGGATAGTCATAGTTATATAGGGACAATCAATTTGTATCTCTTCATGGAAATGCTTAGAGATTTTGTCGTATTGCATTTATGTATCCATATTTCTTTCGTCCACATATTTTCTGAAAATATATATGAATGCAGGGACATGAACATTTTATAATTATTAATAGTCGCTTTTACAAAACTGTTTTGTCATTAAAAAACGGAAATAATATATAATTGTGGGGTGAGAAAGTATTAGTGTTGCGCCGTGCTTGGGAAGCAATTTGTGTGAGATGTGTCACGTGGAAATCCAGTTTGTCCACATGCCAACGACAGGAGCACATGAATAATATTACCACTACAGTAATTAGTCGAATAAATAAAATGAATACCCTCACAACTCGTAGATGAAATAAAGTGGAGGTAGCTCTAAATTGCCCCAAGTTTAGGATTTTAAGGTTAAGCGAAAATGCCAAAGGCTCCAGCAGCCAAAACTAAAGTAACTTATCAACAATTCTGAGGGTAGAAAATCATTCCAAGCCATGCTGCATGGCTTCTATGTTGGCAGTTTTGTTGTGTTTCATAAACAAGAAATTCGACTGTGACATTGCCACACTCTGGCCTACTGATACGTTTCTAATCAGCTTGAATTTGTAAGCAAAAGTAATTTTTTTAAGATACATAATTTTCATTTAAGTACTATGTGATGGTTTGCATACTGAATAGATTTGTTTCAGAAATGTTATGCGCGATTTTGGTTTGATATTTATATTCATGGCCCTCGTCTCGTGGCATCCTCCTTTCCACCTGTTTCACTGCGTTGTTGGTCTGCATCCCCGTCCATTTGCTTACGCCACCCTTTTCATTGTCTTCTTTGTCTTCCTTCGAATCTCTGAACGGGTATATGTTCTCATATTATGGCCTTTTTGTGGATAACCTATAAGTTTGCGCATGAGGTGTCCATACAATCATAATTTTGTCTTCATAGACTTAGTCAATTATTTGGTGTCTTGTCAACGATACCATAGCATACATTTGTAATACCACATCTCAAATGCTGCTACATCTGTTGTTGCTCAGTTTTCTTCATCCAACCTTCACATCAATATGTTGCTATGGGCCAAACCAGTGGCTTTAGTAGATGCAGTTTTGTGGTAATCGTAATGTTTATGTTGTTTGAAATTGTGATAATTGAATTCATAGCTGAACAAGCACTTGATGTTGTTTTGCGAATAATTTTCCCTCAATTGCCATCTTCTTCAAAGGTCAAGCCAAGGGAAGCAAAATGAATTAACCTGTTTTAGATCCATGCCCATCATAATATAAGTGATGCTCTAACCCAGGTCTCGCTTGCAAATAGGCAATGTTTTAATGTGCCACAATGGGTTTATTTCTTCTTCTGGTAAACTAAAGGATACAACTGGTATTACATATTTTGCATAATACAAAACATGCTTGTGATGAGAATGTGTTCTCGACTTCAATGGAGGTCATTGTGATAATTCTTTGTCAATTACTGAATTTCCTCTACCTTTTTTTTTTCCTCTTGTTTTTCAGAACGGAATGTTCTTTAGCTTAAAGGGTTTGAGCAATTATACTAAATCCACTTATAAAACCATGACGACCTATTGTTTCCTATGATCTGTTATGATGCCTGTCATTTCAGCAGTTCAGCAATATTGATGTTAAACTTTCTTCTCCAATACTAACTCTGCGGCTTAAATCACCAAAACGACCCTCAGGTATGAATTATATTATCAATATCCAATAATAGACATTACATTTCAAAATATTTTAGAAGAATACGTACACTTTTTTATCCAATGTTCATTTAATTGAATTTTAATCCACAACAATGAATTAAAGCAATTTTTGCATCACGGAATGGTCCTGTAATCCAGACCTCGAGACTGGTAGAGTAGTGATCATCGCTACCTTCCAATTAGTTGCCCTTTGTGTTATTCCTGGCTGTCGCCTCTTCCAAGATCTATTCCAGCACGGAAGAGTAGGGCAAATACCCTCAGGATGGGCTCATTCGTTTCCTTTATTGGAGACGCTTTCGTCAGCAGTGGTGTAAGCAAGCAATTGCAGGGCTACATCTTCTTGGTTCTTTCGGTAAAGTCACGTAGAATGCAAATAATAAAATAAAAAAAATAAAACATAATAAAATAATATAAAATAATTCTCACGACGTTTCGGCCACAACGCAAGCAGCCGTCCTCAGGTGAAGACCAGGTCTGTCGGGGAGACAACGCAAGCAGCCGTCCTCAGGTGAAGACCAGATCTGTCGGGGAGACAGCGTCTGTCTCCCCGAGGACGGCTGCTTGCGTTGTGGTCGAAACGTCGTGAGAATTATTTTATTATGTTTTATTTTTTTTATTTTATTATTTCCATTCTACGTGACATTTACCGAAAGAACCAAGAAGATGAATCCCTGCAGTCATGCAGGGCTACACTTTTCCCTTCACATCCTCATGCCGATTGTTGATTCAGGCCGCGAGAGACGTCCCGGCCAGGAATCCTCGCAGCTCCCAGAGGAATGGAGCACCCTTGGGACAGGACAGAACCACCTGCTGAGCAGCGCACAGCTGGAGATGCATCGTCTGCTCTTTCAGCAGAGACACCGAGATGCAGCGGAGCCAGAGCTCAGGTGTTCTGCTGGAACCATTATCACTCTTCTATCGCTACTACCATCGTTACTTTTCCCATGAACGACATTCATTTATTCCTCCACCCATGATAAGGACTTGTTCTACCAGACTGACTGTTTTGTGTCATCCACACAGCGTTCATCCACCGTATTGCAGGTCAAAACGATGCCTCTTTTCGCACACTGCCCGACTCCCTTTCATTGCTCAGCCTTGGTCAATTCAAGAAACCTGTTTTTATCTGTTCCACCTTCAATAGTGTAGTTTGTTGCTGGCCACTCTGTGATTTTAAAAAAGCCCACATTGAGCCACGTGAATGTTGCATATCGTCTTTAGTTCTCTGCCCAAGGGCATGTCCATGGCTCAAGATTTATTGATCCCATCCCTCCCCACTCTCTTGTTCTGGTAACTCTGCACACGTTAAGAGAGTTCTTGAGCCTTGACGGGGGGGAAATAATTAAGGTGGCTTCCCCTTGCCTACCTCAACGGTGTTTGTTAGGGAACATAGTCACCAAATTGCAGATTAATGTCACGTAACCTCAATGGTGATAACGTTCATAACAATGCGATTAATGGTAAACATTTTAGCGCAGTCGTTTATCATGGCAGTTACAGTTTATTGCTTTGTTCAGCCATCAGGAAGCCGACTGCCCCACAAGCAATTGGGGCAGTGGCGGCTCCTGCAAAATCTCTCAGGGGGGGCAAATGTCTGGATGATTGATAAGGATAAGGTCCACCCATGCAATGGATAAATTAACAGCTTAAGCATGTAAAGGCAACTTCACTTCTTTAATATTAATGAAAAATAAAGTGACTCTTACAATACATCTTGTTTGTTTCTATACTCACTATTAAAACAAACCACTCAAGTTTCTTTTATTAAAGATTCCACTAGGTGGCGACAAATTATGTTGTTGGATGAAACGTGCTTACGTATGATGACGTAAGCACGTATGATGACGTAAGCACGTTAGGGCGAGCCCTCCCAGAAGCCATAGAGAATGCATTGCAGCGCCCCGTTCGAAAAAAAACATCTTTGAATGTAAGTCTATGGGACCACTCGGGGCGATTCTCAGCTGGAGGGAAATCGCCCAAAAAGAGGCGGTACTCCACAGAACGTAGCATGACGCTGATTGGACTATATCCAGAGGCACAGTGACGGCTAGCGTGACACTGTGGTTGAATGACATTGGTGGTGCGTCGCCCAATCGCCCTAATGAAGAAACCGCCCCTGAATTGGGGGCTACCTTAAATCGTATCTGAAGTGGCCAAGGGAGGCCCAGTCACCTATTCCAAAGGCATGAGTGATGTGCGCTTGTCCTGAATGGATTTACACCTTAAACATCGGTTTATAGTTGCTACTCAATTCAATTCATGTTCCTATAAAGCAGAATTACGTTGGTCATCCTCTTGGGAATGTTATCTGCTTTGACTGTCTTATGAAAGTGAAAGTAATTGTTTGCTGGTATCATTCATCCCAAATTACGAAATTGTCACAGACCTAATTATTAAGGAAATAGTTCCTATTCCTGCAGAACTATGTTTGAAAATGTACTCTCACGTCGGAAAAATAATAGGAGTTGTATATGCACGTACTCTCTTTGTACCTCAACCCTGATGCCGATATCCAAGTGGTATCAACAATAACATAAAATTGTGTTCTTACATGGGAAATGAAGAGTTAATCGTAGAATGAAAGTCAGCGCACATTACGCATGCTACATTTTACCATATCGTAATTATTTCCCTGCGATGGGATGATCTCTCCTACTGCAGTCGAGCTACAGTGCACTTTGTGCTGCCATCTCTCGTGCTTCCGGCAGGCCTGGAGTACAAGACGGCGTCAGGTTTGGCTCCCTGTGCAGCATTAAACACATCGCTTTTATTTGCATCATCTTATTAGTGACTGTGTGGGGGGTGGCATTGTGGCACAGTGGTTGGCGCACTGCGCTATGAACCCAACAAGCCTGAGCTTGCCTCCCAGCCATGGCGAACGTGAGTGCCGAGTGATATCTGAACTGGTCCCAAGTGCAGCAATGACCGGGGGTGCTGAAGTATGGTCAAACGACATCCACGACCAATGGTGTGGGGAGACATTTATCCAGCAGTGGATTGACAAAGCATCGCATATATCAGTTAACAGTGATAGTCGTGCTGACGTTTTGTTTTTTAATGCAAGACAATGTATACGTAACTAACATTGGTGTCAGTAAAGCATGTGTTGATGTATTTGATTCTCTTCCTTAGGCTTGCCCAATGGTGTTTGCATGTGGTGGAGTGGTAGCCATTTGCTTTTGCACTACACCATTCAAAAAACAGGAAAGGGTAAGCCCAGCCTTGTCATTTTTACTCAATACGTCACACTTATCTAAAACAAACTAGCTCTCTGTTCGATAGCCTACTGGTCAGAAAACCTACCAATTACTTTGTTTTAACAGAGCTGTACATCAGTTGCTCGTGTCACTTTTACAGTAGTCCAGGTTAATCCTGTTTGGGATATTTTGCCAGTTAAGAAATGTTTAAAGTCGAAGAAAATACCTGGAATTGATGGAGAAAATCTAAATTTCCAATGATTAACCTACTTTTGCTACCTTTTATTGTGCACTTTATTGCCCTGCTGATGGGCGTCTTGAGCACTGAATTGCACGCATGTTTGTTTGTTGCCTTGCGCCTGCTTGCCAGAGACTGAACCCAAGGCCGATGCAGTGTGGCCAAATGCAGAGCTCATCTGCTGCTCGACCATTAGTGAATGCACAATGCTGCTTGCTCTGGGGTTGAGAGATGGCACCATCACAATCTGGGACAGATATCTTGGTGAGTACTTTCCTTCGCCTTTTGGGGGTAATCTTCAAGAGCATTTTGTGGCAGTTCAATGTTTTATTATTTAATGGTAAGCTTTCAGAGAAAACTGGTACAATGAACATGTTGACGGAGCTTCAAATCTAGAAATATGTTGACGGAGAGCATTTACCATTCCCATCTCACTGCTGCCACAATGAAATAAATTGTTGCGATTTTAGGTCGATTTAATTATTTGTCTCATCTTGTTGTCTCGTTTGTATTGTCTACCTCTTGCCTTCTGGCTGTCTTGTTTGTGCTGCGATTGTCTCGTTCCAATAGCCTTAAGGATATTTTTTGTTTAAATACAATTTCCATATATCATCAGTTTTCAACACATGCATGATTTGATGCATGTCATTCAGCCTAAGGATGGATTTCAATAAATGATTTAATCATTAGATGCCTTGTGGATAGGCAATTCCATTGGGCAGGACACTGCCATGCCAGACATGAAGCTAGAATATATAGGCCTGAATTTCAAGGCAGAAAGTGCCCTTACACTACTGGCATGGGATTTGTGACCAACGTGTTTAAATATAATTCTTATATTCTCTAAAAACAACTGAAGTGGGAAATCTATCATAATCCAAAGCATCTCAAGAAACTGCACGGAATGGGATATATAAGGGGTAAGATTACTAGAATATATATTATTCATATATTTGTGGCCATTACAAAAATAGCGAGAGGGATGGGATGGGGACACGTGGAGAGAAAAAGGTGATGCACAATTGTGGGTGAAAAAATGTTGTCCAATATTGTGTGGCCATTTATTTTCACAGCATTACTTGATGGCCACCATATATTATGTATAGCTACATGCCAGTTGCTGATGTTGCCTAAATTTGTACAAAATCTTCCACTTACTCTAGGTTTACCTTTGACTGTGATGAGCCTCCCTGAGCCTGTTCGGATAGCTGAGTTACATTTTGTCGCTCCAAAAAACCAACATGATCCACCCACACAAGACTACGCAGCGAGTCCAAGTGCCTCTCTAATGGCCTTCTGTAAGGACGGCTCAGTGCATATGGTGGAAGTAAATTCTGAAGGCACTTGCGACATCGCCACCATCTGTCAAAGGTAACTGTGACCTGTCTTGAGTTACATAAGTGTTGTTTTTGCGGATCACTTGCTGGGTCACATGGTTTAAATATATGTAGTTTTAAGATTTTCAGCAAGGATGGTATTTCAATTGTACAGCCTCTGACATTGACAAAATGTCACATCTGCTCACTGCCAAGTTGTTATAGTGCTATTTTGTTAAGGTCACAATAATATAGTATACTGAAATCTATTACCTTGGTACTCAGCCTTGCTCTTTGTTGTTACTGTTATGTGTGTAGCAGGAACAATATTGGACGCAGGTCATAATCTGTCTTGCAAAGATATAAGCATGTGAAGTGGTATCTTACCAAATATTTTATGACGAGGTCTTTATGCATGTCATAGTACAAAATATTGAACTGCATGTATAACTGTGCACACATGACCTATTTTGTTATAGTTTGAAATAAAGGTAATGTTTTGTTGTTGTGATGATGGTGTATTTCCTTGTTATACATTTTTCAGGTGTGAAATACAGCAAGATGTAATCACTGCTGTACTTCCTTTACCAATGTTCCCACAGCTGGTAAGATGAGTTGCTGTACAGACATTTTAAGGCATTTTCTTGGAATAAGTTAGGGAATAATAAACTATGGTTTGTGTATCCTGCCAAGCATATACACTGTCAATGCCCAGATATACCATGCAGTTTCAATGCAATCTAAGGGATTAAATCCTTTCGCAAGCAATTTCTTGTACCGAAATTGATACACTTGCATTACTATCGCACCATGCGATCGATTGTCATACCGTGGCATGATTTCACACCCGATTGAGCTGGGTTCTGATTTTTTTAAATTATGTGCAATCCAACATCCATCCAATCGGTAGGTATTAATGATCTTCTTGGTTCTTTCGGTAAAGTCACGTAGAAGGGAAGTAATAAAATAATAAAAATAAAACATAATAATATAAAATAATTCTCACGACGTTTCGGCTACAACGCAAGCAGTCGTCTTCACCTGAAGACGGCTTCACCTGAAGACGGCTGCTTGCGTTGTAGCCGAAACGTCGTGAGAATTATTTTATTTTATTATGTTTTATTTTTATTATTTTATTACTTCCCTTCTACGTGACTTTACCGAAAGAACCAAGAAGATGAATCCCTGCAGTCACGAAAGCTTTAAATCGAAAGGTATTAATGAGTTGCATTACCACATCATCATCAGCCATGATCAATCCCCTGCTGGATGAAGGCATCCCCAAGCCATTGGAACAATTCACCCGGCACTTGCACATGAACTGCTCATCTCTCCATCTCCTCTGTGGATTAAATCTTGGGCATGTTTCCTCCTTTGGCTGACATTCAGTAGTTATTTTCACCCACAAGCCATCATCCCTTCCAGTGACACATTCTGCTCAAGCCCACTTACTTTGCTGAAAAGTCCATATGATGTCTGAAACGTGCATGTATTCTTAAATCTATGTGTTCTTGAGAATAGGTTTTCTCCTTTTTTCTGGCAACAAAACAGGTGTTAAGATGTTAAAACACCAAACTGAAACCTTTTTGCAAGGAATCATGTCTGCATTAACCACAATACTTGTGGTCAGAATGCAAACAAAAACGTACTCTGATAATATATGGATTGTCTTTGAAACTGATTGGTCCACACCAGAGACAGCTTTCTTTGGAAACTCACCGAGTCTCAAAAGGCGTCCTCTGGTCTAACACCGTTTTAAGACGAGGCTCCAAAGAAAGCTGTCTCTGGTGTGGACCAATTAGTTTAAAAGAAAATGAATATATTATCAGTTTTTTGTGAGCATTCACGTTTCTAATCCATATCTTTTCCAGGTAATATGCGTTGATTGAAAGATTTCTTCCTTAGTCATAGTTTGTTTGTTTTCGTTATCAGTTCAGCTTTACAAAAGTGTTCCAACCTGCTCTTATCTGTCTCTTTATTTTGATACTTTTTAAAAATCTCAGTCTGCCCTTCTATAACCGACCTAGGTAAACATTCTGCTGTGTTTTCGAATGATGTCCTTCTGACAGCTATCTCAGATTGAATTTGTGCATGATAGTTTTTTGCTCATATTTGTCGTGAGCCAAACTTTGCAGCCCTCTTTATTAAGTTCTATTATTTCATGTTGTGCATTCCCACTCTAAGTTATAAATTACTATGTCGTCAGCGAATGTAAATGTTTTTTTTTCATTTATAGCCATGCCTTTGTTGTCTCCAATCCAATTTTCTGAAAACATCTCAGGTAGGTGACATGCTTTCATAAAAAAAAGTGCTTCCAACGACATTGGGAGATGATATCCGGAAATTGGATTGGAGAAAAATAAGCATAAAACATGACTATGTATGCATGTAGGTTTGCGTAAGTGTGAGGAGCGGAAGTCTAGTGGTTAGCGCACTGCGCTACAAACCAAGCTGTCCGAGTTCGATTCCCGCTCACGGCCAACACCAGTGATGATTATATGAACCTGTCTTGGGCCTCTTCTAGGTCAACTCAACCTTAAAAGAGTACCTTTTGCGGTGTGTAAACATCACCACTAGGGAGACAAAGGCGGCCGGGCATGGTGCTGGCCACCCACCCCCTCGTGTGTGGTGCCGGCCTTCATAAGTGCTCACTAACTGCACTTGCTCCAATGGTCTGTTAAGGCTATAAAGGAATTTTTTGTCTTTGTAAGTATGATTGTGAGTAAGAGTGCATACGTGCGTGTACGAATGTTTCTATGACTCTATGTGTGTGCATGTATGTGTGTGCATGCATGTGCCAATGTGTGTACGTCAAGTGAGTTTATGTGTGTCAGAGTGTGTGAATGTATATCCATATGTGAAGGATTGATTTTGTGTGTGAATGTGGGTAGGTGTGTGAGTATACATATATGTGTATATGAAGATGTGTCTGCATCATTCTGTTTTCTCAACTTCTGCCATCCTTTGCTGCAGTATTTCTTTGCAATTTACTTTGGACGATAACTTGCGATTGATGTGATGTAATCCAGCACCCTCATCAACTGCACTAGAATTGCATAGTGCAGTTAGGCTTTGTTTTTTTCTTTCAGTTTTTGTATTTTTTCTATTTTATTCCGATTGTGCTATCAGTGTCATGCCACTAAACAAAGTATCATGTCAGGCCTCTCATAGAGCAGTGCAATAATTTGTGTTGATAGACCACGGAAGCAGATATCACAAGTGACCTCTGATCTACACACAGTAGAGAATACTTCCCACTCACTCTGCATATAAGAGTGAGGTCTGTCATACAATATCCGCAACAATATTTTAATGTTATTTCATAAAAAAAATCCTTGATTAAGTTTTGAGCTAGCTGGTTTAGGCTTGGGCAAAGACATTGCCCACTTTTCACCCAGGTAACAGACTTAAGTTTTTTTTACTTCACTTGAGAACCCGGTTTAATCAAATACAGAAACTTGAATTCAAATCCAGGATCTCACTGATGCCAGCTCAGCGCTCTGACCATTGAGCCACCCGACCACCTCGAGCTTTAACAGTACGTAAAGTCTGTTGTTCATCTGATATACAGTGCATTCAAGGCTGCAGTTTAAATCTGATAATTATTGTGAAGGGCAGGGCCAAACAGAACAAATTTATGGTTGTTTTCTTTACCATAACGGAAAGGGCCATGGAACATGGAAATCCTAAGGCTCTACTACCCTGTAATGTTCCTGCGGGAATCATGATTGTTACATGGGTAATTTCAATGTGAAATCCTTTTTATTCTAATGGGTTTTAACAAGAATTCTACCATTAGAAGTTTCATGTATCTCAGTCAATCACTGATGCAGGTTGAAAACCACACTCTAGATGATCTCCACGTGGCCAGCTAGGCCCCCAGAGGTCCTCACATCTTGCTTGATCACCGTGCAAAAACTGGGGAAGTATTTGGCCAATTTCACATGCTAATGCATCGGCCATGCGTTTCATTGGTGATTCTGGGCAATGCTGGCTGGCTGAAATGTTGAGAATTTCCCCAGCTCCACTCGTGAAAGATATTCTGCAATGCATTTTTTGCAATGCTTCTCAACAGTGTTTGCACGCAATGTATTTTTTTTTCAATGTCAGGAACATGTTGACCTCCACCTTGCGGTGGTTACATAAACAATGAAATTAATTTATTTGATACAGCTTCTTAGACGACCGTGTGCATCCATGGTCAGCAATTTAAACAAAAGGCATAAGTCCACAGGTTTCATATATCGAAAGTAAGCAATACTTAAGTTTCAGTAAATAACACTGAAGTGGTGAACATAACACCAGATTATTATTTAGAGTGCATTTTAAATGGGTCAATGTACTTTCAGGCGTTGGCATAATCAAAATAGGAAAAGGCTTATAGTCTGGTCATTAACACAGCCACGATGTGTTCTCCTGATTGTGCTTTGCACGACTCAAATTTCACTTAAGATTGACCCGGTGCCTCAAGAGGTCAGATTGCTGTGCTGGGCACCACTGAGATCCTGGGTTCGAATCCAGGCAGACCCTTGTCATTAAACTAGGGTTCTCAAGTGTAAAGAGTTGTTGTTCTCGCTTGGGCACCAATCACTGCACACAATACCATCGCGTAAAAATTGATTCTGCAATATGACTAAATCCCAGCTCTGAGGATTAAAAAATATTCATTTAACATTAATGCAACGGACATTACTGTCAGTGGCATGGTGGGAGGGAGAGTAGTGGACTATTGTAATTCTGAAATCACTTGAAGTGATGTCAGAAGTAGTTCTGTGGCATCTAATTCCTTGGGCCATTTTCTAACATGAATGGGTAAACTTCTCTGCGAGATATCCAAATGGACTTTTAATATCATATGAAACCGACAGCACAATTGGAATACAATTGCCAATTTTAAAAAAATATATTAACATGCAAAAGTAGTCAACCCCAATTTCTTTGAATTTTTAATAACGTAAATCTTGACTTAAAGTTTTCGTGTCTGCAGGAAGTCATATTCTTGGGTCTTTCGGTAAAGTCACGTAGATAGGTTCAAAGAAAATAACAGAAATAACAAAAAACTACGACGTTTCGATCGCAACACAAGCGGTCATCTTCAGGAAAAGTGGGGTTCGCTTCTAAGGCAAACTGTATATAAGGATTTGAAATGGGCGTAGCCCAAATGTCAGCAGCCAATGATAATGTAAGTGGTGGATAGCCAACCCGACGGTGGTTGTTTTTCCACCAATCAAAGGGCTGCCAGGTGAAAATTTGCATGTTAAAGAGAGATGAGCATGTTAATGGCAGATCGCAGCGCCGCAACCAAGGGGTCGGTGGGCTTAGTGACTGTGAAAGTGCAAGTTTGGAATGGGCGTAAAGCACTTCTAACATCGGAAGGTGGTAGGATGGGAACATCATAGTCCATTATGACTTAAACTGGTTGATACTGTCCTTCCTTCCAATTATTGCTTTTAAGTACTTATTCGCAAAATGTGTGTGGGCTCTGAGTGATGTATTAATAAATGTTCCTTTTCAGATGATTTATTTTACTCGAGGTGGCAGAATCACCCTTCACGACAGACTGGAAGGAAAGGCCCTCGCCCTTGTCGCCTTGCCTATGCCACATGTGGTGGCATCACCTTGGGATCCAATATACACTTTTGGAACCAATGACCAATCGATATTCATTAAAGGTAACTGTCTTTTTGAGTGGTTTGATTCCGAAATAATCTGCTCCAGTGAATTCAGACATCACTTACGTATTGTGGTGGAACATGCTATGTGATGCTTTGTGGATGCAGTTGGTAGTTCATGCTGCTATCATCGCGAGATACCCATCTGCAGTATTGAGATGGCTTTTAGGTTTTTTACCTATCTGCATATTTTGTAGTGTTATCTTTAGGCGTTCCGGATTTCTCCCATGTGCAATCATTCTCAAGAAGAATTGGCCAAACATCCTGTGCGGGACAATCCATAAAATCCTCAAGCATCACTTGACATAGTCCTGGGTAAAGGCCTATTATTAAAAGGAGTTATAAAACATGGCAAGCAGGAAATATTTTCCCATATCCGGCATTTAAAATCCTGACGCTCTCTGCCATCACTACGATATTATCGGGCCAAGAATAGGATTTTAGATACCATTTTCTTTGGACAATATCCAAATTGAAATAACAATAAGATTAAAACAAATGACCGTGACTTATTGGTATTATTACACCGATTTTTATCGAAAAAAAGCTATTGTATCTCATTTCTCCGTTAAGTAAAAAAATATATACCTTTTATAATTTTATGCTGGATGAAGGTGAAGGCCTCCCCATGCCAATGGAAATTGTTTGACCATACTTCATGCTGGTCAGTACGGGTTAAGGGGGGGGGGGGGGGGAAGCGCCATAGGACTGGTGAATTATCACTTGCCATCGATGTTTGTCGTGGCCAGTAATTTAACTCGGGGTTCGTAGTGCAGTATGCAAATCATGACCACTCACAATTCAAAATAATCGATTATTTCCACTATGCAATTGGCTTGTTAAAATAATAATAATACAATTAAAGAACTATACAGTACTTTCTTAGTCTGTCCTATATGGCTGACTCACCGGGAAACCCAATGCCTCCACATGTCACCGTTGTACACCATCACTCGGGGTTCTTCTCACGTAACCCCTGTAGATGCGATAGCCTCCTGCACTGCTTGGTTCCAGCTCATCAACAGTCGTCTTTGTTTACCATTTGCTGTGACCCACATGAAGCCCTGATGACTTATTCTCACCAATGCCATGCGGTATACGTGGCCCATCCAGATTAGGTGGTGTTGTTCAATGACCGATGTGATTAATAGATAATTGGTGGGTTGACGGACGTCCTCGATTGCTATCATGTTCTTCCAGGATATGCATGGAGTATTTACCTCGTCCATCTATGTTAGACAGCTTCCAACTCTTTTGCGTGTGCCACAGACAATGCCCATTTACAAAAAGTAGTGTAGGTAGCACTATTGCTCATTATAATCTAACTTGTCAATATGAACCCTTTGTATATGTTGGTAAGTTTCCCAAATGTGGCATTTGCCTTTAAAAAAATATGTAAAATTCTCTGCCATATTCCATTGGTGGAGATGTTACTTCATAGATAGCAGAAATCATTCAAGTTCATTTATTAGGTGTAGCCCTGTGAGCCATTCGGCTCTTGAATCGGGTGCAACCGCAGCAAACAAAAACATGAACAAGAATACATCTTAAAGTGACTATGTGCAAACAGAAAATCCAAGAAAAGACAGCAAAATTTTGCAGAAAAATCACCGTACACCAACACTGTGCAAAAATCCCAGTGGGATACTTCCACAGAGACTTTCGAATTTTCATGACATTTTCTTGTCTGCATTTTTAGTGATCCAGCCTTTTCTGCCTCGAGTTCAACTCTTATTGTTGTTTCTACCAAACCAAACCTTGAGTCTAGGACTGTGATGTCACAAAATATATCCAAAATCACACAATCTCTGTTGACCCTTGTCAAACCAGTTACTTATTGATTTGGTGTGGATTGGCTGCGGATTGCTGATGCTGCTCCGCTCATCACCCAGGCAATAGTGAGAGCAAAGAGTAGTGGTGACAAGATGCAGCACTGCTGAATGCCTGTGCAAATTTAAATAAAATGCCATAGTCTATGGGTCTACAGTGGTAACACTTGTGCTTCAGAGTAAGAAGTACACTGGGTTAGATTCCCGACAAGGGGGCCTTTCTGTGTGGAGTTGTATGTTCTCTCCCGGTTACGCAATGGTTTCTGCTTTCCTCTAATCGCGAAACAAATAAAAACAATGTCACTGGCATTGGTCAAACAACATCCCAAAGCTGAAGATTATCCGCAAAATACTATACAGTACTCAGTTGGGATTACACATAGCAACATCGCTCCGGGCTGCTTGTAAAACTTAGCAGGGCCTTGCTGAAAAAGAGTCCTGAGACTCAGTGAGGCTTGCCTAGGTCAACACGTGTAATAATCATAACAATTATGGAAACTCAGTTTTAACTGCACAGTGACTTATTTTGTATAGGCTTTTCATTATCTTCTCTAATATCAGGTACGCCATAGCTCCTCGCTATATTCCACATTAAATCTGGGACTCGCATTGTCTGTTTTGTTTTCCTGAAATTAATGGAGTTGTTTAAAACTGGCTTCTGCCACAGAATGTATTTATCAGGAATTTGTTGCAGTCTAAAAATATATGAATAAACGGCGTGTCTGCTTTTGAAAGTGTCAGTCGTGACTATTTTCTGAACAAAATGTGTAATAGACATAAATTGGGTCAATGGGTGAGAACACAGTGAATAAAATGTACCAAGGCCAAGTTTAATGCTCATTAAACGTGCTCATTAAATGTGGGTTATGGACACCGTGATAACATGTTTTTCAAATTGTGGTGTTGTAGGTGTGACCCAGAGCGAAGAAGGAACTTTGCCCAGCAGTGAATCCTGTGGCTTTCTCTTCGTCTTTCCACTTCGCTCCATTGCGGATCTGGACAGCTATCGCCAATCAAGCTGGAATTGTGACTCTTGCATTCAGCACATCACGTGGGACAAGAGATGCGAGAAACTGCTCTTGGAAAGGTTGTTGCTGCCAATCCATAAACTTTATCAAACACTTACATATCACAGTATGATAATATATGCATATAAATGTGTCTTCCATACAAAAAAAAACCAGGAATCCAAGCACGATGATATGAATGTGTCAAAGCTACCAGCTTAAACAATTGAGTGTTCCATTTTTAACGTAGGCGACAGATGAACAAGATAAATGTATATTTTCACCATCATTAGGACTCATCAGCACGATATGACCAATTACCTACGATTGCTGATTCTACCCGAGTGACGATCACGAACGCTTCCCCGGACACAACGGGAACAATTTTGGCACAACCGCATCCTGATGAGTCCTAATGATGAAGCCGGTTTAATAGCTGCCTTGTTTTCCCATCTCTTGCCTCAATTACAAATGCCACAATGTCAGCTCTGCCAAGTCGTGGCTGTGTGATGGTTAACGGTAACGTCAACCTGACATGCAAAACCGGACTGGAATCCCAGTTATGTTTTGCTGTTTGAGATACATCTTTGCATTTACGTTATTTGTTTATGGCCTGTACACACTTTATTTCTGGCTGTGGAATTGGCTCTTCATTGAGAAAAAACTGTTAGGATTTGGTTTTGTTACCCACTTCACAATTTGGGTTATTACACAAATTATAGTAATTTTGTGTTTTTTCCTCAAACTGAGACTTTAATTGTTGTCATTTTTAGCATACAATCGTTTGCAGAGAACGATGGAGAAATGGAAGAATGTTGGAGCACCTTACAAGCTCTAGTTAAAGAGACACCGTCGTGAAGACCCGACAGGGTAAGTAGCTTTCCATCGGAGGCAAAGTATTTTGTGGTGTTCTCAAACCTTTTAGTCTCTCAACCACATGGGCTTAGAGCAGGAGTCGGTAACCTGTGGCTCTGGTACCGCATGCGGCTCTTTAAGGACTCTTTCGTAACGTTATCAACGTGCATTGAGGCTCTTGAAATATTGAGTAAATGTTTTTACAAAATTCGAAGAAGAATGTATCTTGTTATTCTGGTTGCTGATCCCTGGCTTAGAGCGCTGTGTTGTGCTAAGTGCTTGGTTGCCGGGCAATAGCCGCCACTCTCTGCTCGATTTCAACTCTTGCACTGTGTGAAACAGGAGCGAGTAAGAATACTTCACAGGGTAATTATTCAGTGCTTGACTAGAGACCAGAGAGTCGTGCGGTACAAACTGTGTTCCATGACAATTGTTGCATCACATTGTAAGTGAATGACATCTTTCGAACAGTTAGGAAAATGTTGACTTAAAACTTTCGTTACTGCAGGAATTCATATTGTCGGTTCTTTCGGTAAAGTCACGTAGATAGAAAACAACAAATAAAAATAACAAAACTAAAATAAACATATTTTAAAAACGATATATTGAACGTTAGGAGAAGTGGGCTTGGGCAGGTACATTGCTAAAATGAATGATGGCTAGTGGTCAAGAAAGTGGTAGCGAAAGAGTGGAACATAAGACGAGGTTTTACCCTCTCTGGCAATAAAACAGGTGGTAATCTGTTCAAACACCAAATAAATACCTTTTGCAAGGAATCAAGTCTGCATGAACCACACGTACTTGTGGTGAACATGCAAACAAACCTATTCTTATTTTTCATACGATGACACTGGCAAAAGGGCCCAGACAGAATGGAACATGTCTAAGAGGATGCCGACATTGGGGATGGAGTACTGAAATAAGCTTGTGTGCAGGTGCGAGGCAGATCATAATTATTACATCGCAAGGTCAGGAGATGTGTCGGCGGCTAAGGTGGGCCTTCATCCAGCAGTGGTTTGACCATTGCTAATTCGTATGATGAAACATGGTGTGGCTGCTGTCATGCTGTGACTTTGGCCAACAGTGATGGGCAATGATTGGATTGTTTCCGTCTAGTCTGGGAACAATGGGTCACTTCGCATCAAAACTGTATGCTTCCAGCAAAGCATGAAATTACCATATTCTTTGGGTCTTTCGTTAAAGTCACGTAGATGGTACAAATTAATACAAAAAGAATAAATATAAAAGAAAGTCGAAATATTATATTTATTTATTTGTACCTATCTACGTGACTTTACCGAAAGACCCAAATAATATGAATTCCTGCAGTTACGAAAGCTTTAAGTCAACATTAAATTACCGTTGATACTATTCTTACATGTGCTGCCTACCATAGATGTATTAAACTTGATTTAAGCAGAGTTAAGAGTAAAGTTTTACAAACCTAACATGATATATAGACCATACGCAAGTCTGCTTATTGTACATGTAATACTTAACTTGTTTCTCCGAAATCATGTACAATTCTTCATGACATTTGAAATGCCCTTGTCTTTTGCAGGCAATGTCACTACATTTTACTTTGGCAATTGCAGAATATTATCAAATTATTAATCATTTATGAGCATTATGTACCCTCACTGTACATATGAAGGTACCGTAGATGCAAACACTTTATTGACTGACTGCTATGAGGTATAAATGTTATTTCAGTAAAGATTTAAGTTGTACAATTTCAGTATCTATTTTTATAGCATTTACTCGCCGTATTTAATCTGCAGAAATTGTATGAATTAATGATGCATGAAGGAAAAAACAGCATTGCATTGTGCAGTTGCACATTATGTATCTAGAGATTTCATCAGGAATGTTGCCATTATTAACAATCTGCTGCAACGGCATAATTGTATTCAATAAATGTTATTACTGTGTATATTTTGGTTTGCTAAGTAGCTTATTTGGCAACAAATGTGGTGGGGGTGGTCATGAAATGTACCAAGCACGAGGAGGGACCTATTCAATGTATGGACACAGCCACTGAGAAAGTAAAACACTGGTCCAGTACTGGGTACAAGTGTAGGGGTTATTACGGGAGAAACGGCGGACGAGAAACACAGGGGTGTCTGCACTCACACACACGGGTGGTCACACCGACGTCCGCATCCGTTATCCCCCACGCCCCCGGCCCTCTGAGGGGATCCCTATAAAATGTGGGGAGCCAGAGAGCTCGAGGCCAGTTCGACACGAAGCTGACCAGTGAAGATCGAAGACTCGGAGATTAGGCCCTGGGACTCCCCTGTCTCGCTGCCCTTGTCAGGGCCGAGCTGGGTAAGCCAGCGGCGCGGACCAAGAGCTCCCGGACCTCTGCCCTTGTCAGGGCAAGGCCGGCTTAGCTGGTGCCGAGATCTGTGCTTGCCAGGGCCAGATCAGTCAGCCTCCCGTAGCCCACTAGAGGAGGACCGGGGAACAGGACAGAGGGCTTAGTACTAGGGTGGGTTTCCCATAGTACGGGTGAAGGGGCCGTTACCCCTTCAACGATTGTGCCTGTCACTGAGTTAATAAACAGAGTGTGCCTCAACTCCGACCTCGTCTCCTCGAACTTACTACACAAGCTTTGCTTATCACGCCTCAAGACAATTGCGGCATTTGGAAAAGGTTGGTAGAAGCCTCCTCTCGCCACCTGGTCACTCTCGACCGTCCCTGCCTCTGCATCAGTCCCGATCTGGCACAGCCAGGAGTGACTAGTCCGGCCAGCTGCAACGCTTCCAGTCGCCCACGTTGTCTCACTGAACGCCTCTGGCAATCCCGTCTGACAAAGCCACCGAGCAAAAATCACCCCTTGGTAATCACGTGGATTTAAGTTGCTGAGGCCATGACTACACTGCAAGCCGATTCTACAATCCCTTTAATAGGGCTGATCTGCCCATAGGACAACCACTGTTGACACCCAACCCGGATTTGAACTCTCGACTTTCCAATTGCACCTCTAGCACTGCTCCACCCAACCAGAATAACGTTAGGCATTTTGAATTCTACACTAAAATTACTGTGCTGTTTTACATAACCTTAGGAAGTGCATTTTAAAAAAAGTGAAATTTACTCACGCAAATACTCTGAATTCATTGATTCATCGACTTCCTCTTAATATGCAATTTTTAAATAAAGTTGTTTATTTTATTCTATTCGCTTTCTGGCTTGTTGGGGGCATGACAATTTTATTCAACATCCGCTTGCAGTGGTTTGTTTTTGTCCACTGCATCTTTCAACTCAAACACTTCCATTCATTCCATTTTTTTAATGTTTGATATCCAGTCGGATCCTGGTCTTCCTCTTCCCGTAGCAGCACCTAAGTGTTCCCTCCACCATTCTTTTGCAGCCAGTTAACATTCATTTGTTTTAATTCATTATTAAAAATAAACATTTGCAGGTGACGTGTGTAATTTATTCACCTAAATATACCCATGAATGTGCAGCTTATGGAGATTGTTTTATTTCTAGTTTCTATTTCTACAATAGGGAAAACACAATTTCAAGTCCGAGAATATATTTACAAATATAGGGTTATCCAGTTAAGACACCCGATAGATTTCTACACTCAAACAGGCGATTAAGAACCAAGTATGTCAGGAGAGTTAGCATTTGTTAATTGTATTTTGATTAGTGGGCTATAGGCAGACATTGTATTCTGCAGGTTACATTTTTATGGGGCATCTAAAATGGGTCACGACTTCCCTAAAACCATCTCTGCGACCTCAACCCCTCAACTTTGGTATCGAAACAGACTCCTCGTGGACCACATTTTTAATTTTCACTTGTACTCCTCGAGTTTTCACAAACCCACCGGCCAGCATGAAGTACAGCCAAAGAACACCCATGACCAACTGTGTGGGGAGCCCTTCATCCAGTAGTTGAATGTGTTAAAATACCGTGTAATTTAAGGTATTCCATTATACATAGAAAATTATAGCTATTTGTCAATCCACAGCTGGACGAAATCATGGAGCTCGTTTGATCATACTTCACCGCACTGGTGCCCGCATGGCAGTTGACCATACGTAACCATGCTGGTCAGCGCAGGTTGGCGAAGGCAGGCCCTGGACCGGTTCAGATAGCACTCGTAACTGTCACAAATCAAACTCAAGAGGGTTGCTGCAAGTTTCCTAAATTACACCAGACCACGTTTAAAATTGTCAAGATTCAGTGTAACCGTTAAAGGCACTTAACCAGCCAGCGAAAAGCAACTCATTCTGAATGGCTGCCTTGTCATTTTAACTCTGAATTCCTAAAACAATAGGACAGATAGGAGTCATTTTAACACGTAGGATTTCACGACCAATATAATCCATAATATAGGTTTGTTTTGGGTTAGAGCGCATAGATATAAATTTCGCTAAACCCGCCACCACCCGACAGCCAATTAGTAAGGTTTGTCGCGTTAACATTTGAGTCAAATTTATACTCACCAGTCATACTTTTCACTCAATGTTTCTTTTCAATATTCAAGATTGCAGATTAAATTGACCCTTTTGTTACATTATATTCAACCCTCAAAACCAAATTGTAAAATTTTAATAAAACACATGTTGACATTAACAGCATCCAGCAATCGACACGTACTACATTCTTCACCTGAAGACGGCTGCTTGCGTTGTAGCCGAAACGTCGTGAGAATTATTTGAATTTATTATGTTTTATTTTTATTATTTTATTACTTCCCTTCTACGTGACTTTACCGAAAGAACCAAGATGAATCCCTGCAGTCACGAAAGCTTTAAATCGAAACAAAATGTTTTATTTCAGTAAAACGCTTGACTAACATTTCACAACAAAACATTAAACAAGTTTTTCAAAGAATAATTGTGAAAAAAATAACCAATAAAGCCATCTTGTCACAAACGTTCCGAGACAAACCTAGTTTAATCATCATACAACTTACACCAGAATTCAAACAATCTAAATTCCAAAACGTTGGAAAATAATGTACGGTAAAAATAGTTGTTGCAAATTGCACACATTTCACTCAGTGTGCATTCTGCTATGACAACTATTTAACCAAAGCTGAAAAGAGTACACGTTGTCGTCAATATGAAACTGCGTTTAGAAGGGTTCAAAAACGCATGGTGTCGGCACTGCAGGTCACAGCAGGCAGGGTGAGAGATCACCGTCGTCTCCTGTCCGGGCTTCTGCTGCGACGACGGCCACCAACCCTACACAAGAACGTCACGAAATGCAATCGGGTTACACAACTCTAAAGCGAAGGCTCAACCGTTTCAACTCAACTGAATGTTAAGAGACACTTGAATACTCACAAACATAAGCTGTGTAAAACTCTGGCTGAGCTCTTGATAAAAATCCATAGCAAAAAGTTTACTCAAATTACAAGCTATCTGTGTTTTTTGGGGAGGGGAGCAAAAAAAACATGCTCATCATAATTTGTGAGTGTAATCACGTGGGGTTATTTATACATGCTATCACTTCAAATGACAAACTATTATGTGCATTTCCATGTATTTAGATGGTAGTTGTATGTCTATTAGTATTGATAGGTTTACTTGAAAAATTGTATGAAAAAAGCAACTATTTCAATCGCCCCAGTGCATCTCACTTAATCCCACGTCAGAGGTCGCAATCGGGTACCCGATACCCGTACCCTACCCGATACCCGGCTACCCGTACCCAGCCGGGTACGGGTTACCCGTTTGCAACCCTGGTGCGGCCGGGTACGGGTAGGACGTGAGTCACTGGTGAGTAACCGTTTGTCACTCATTTCCCAACGTCTTGTCTCTTCTCACAATTCAAGTTCCTAGAATCAACCGACCCGCGCCTGCAACATGGCTTCATCCCAGAGGTCGCAATCGGGTACCCGATACCCGTACCCTACCCGATACCCGGTTTGCGACCCTGGTGCGGCGGGATACGGGTACGGGTAAGGAATCAAAACCTGTTTGCGACCTCTGTCCCACGTACAAATACAATGGTACATGCTACTGGCAGCATTGAATAAACCATCTTTCTTGGCTTTAACATCATAGCTGACACGATTGAACAATTATTAAATGTGTCCCTCATCTAAGTCCACAGCCATGTTCCACTGTGCTACAAAACTTGCTCTGTTCACTGCTTTAAAAAAAAAACGGCTTGATGAACATGAGTACAAATTTAAATGAATGCTTCTTCATGGCTGTGCCTTTCCAAGAAGGAAGCAGCCATCCACTATCAAATTAAAATACTCATGGCACAAGTTGTATACAAACATTAAACTAAACTGTACCTTCTCTTGTGCTTGGGAGGGCCTCGGACAAAAGCCCAGTCAACGGCAATTTTCTGGCCCAGGATGTCTGCCCCATTGAGACCCTCCATGGCAGCCTGAGCCTCCTTGAATGTCTCGTATTCCACCAATGCATATCCCTGCAGAAAATGTTAACAGCACCTTTAAACATGTTGCACTTGTTTTACTATTACGTATACATGTGGCTTTAGAGATTGATTGCATGCAAGAGAGAAAAATCTCTGCGTTAAGTTGAAACATGGATTGGTGTTAAATTGTTTTGACTTCACTTGCTAACAAACAAGTTTATAACATAGATGTACGTAAAATAATTCATTGTCAATTTTACTTTTTGATGACAGGAATTAAAAATGTTTTCCTTTTCCAATGTATACGTAATTTCTTCCTCTGCTCGTATTTTTTCCCCCAAGCCTCCCTTGTGGCAAAAATGTCCAACAGAGGTGCGCAGGATACAGCAAACAAGGATTTTAATCTTTGAGGCACCTTAAGGAAGCCTGTGCGGCGGTCCAGGTTTAGATGCACATTCTTGATCTCGCCGAACTCTCCAAACTTGTCATGCATGTCGTCTTCTTGGGCCTCCTCGTGTACACCCGTCACGAAAAGGATCCAGCCCTCTACCGCTGGAGAGCAGTCAACGAAAAATGCACTTCAACACCACGCACATTTGTATTACATTTATTCAAGTCATGATGTTATCTCAAAGGTAAAGATACATTACCACGTAGCACCTGAAGTGATTTGGGAATTACACATAAAAAAATGCAACTTAATTTTTTTACTAAACATTTGTAATTGGTTACTTTGACAACTGGGATAACAGTGGTAGCAATCACAGCCATTTAGGGCTATACTTGCGCTCAATTTTGGCGGATATAAGTGACAAAAAAGTGTAAATACGTAAAGCTGTGTAACGCAACTGAAAACTCAATTAATATCTTGGTCAGACATTAATCATGAAAGAGCTTTTTTTATGAAACATCAGTCATGCAGGGGGATCAAATTTAAATTCGCTGGTCTAAAGTTAAGACTGGTGATTTTTTGATGACCAAAAGGATTACTCCACCAAAAGTGAAATTCCTGGTCAGAGGGACAAATGCACATTTGCTACAATTGATATTTTGGAAATTCGCCAGACAATAACTGGTGGGTGCAGGGACCCTAGCATAAACTGTGGCTTAAAAAGAGTGATGTGTAATTCACTCGGCCAGAGGCAATATTTTGTTTGAGGAAACTTCACTAAACCTAATACATCGTTTCTAAATCAGATTTATGAAAAGGCCAAAGCAAACTTTCTTTCAAAACAGTCTATGAATTTTTTTCAGATGTACCAGAGATCTGTCAAATTTGTGAATCATGTCCCCAAATGTTTAGAAAAAATGCAGATAACACATTGGATTTTCTTTTTAATGGGTTACGTACATCTCTGTGGTCCAGGCTCATCACCATCTTGCTCCACAGACTCATAGTCCTCCTTCTTTCTGCTCCTGCCTCCTTCATCTTTATGACACAAAACCAAGTCCGAAACACATCACAAACATACTGGTCATCCTACCTGAAATAAACATTTGGCATATATGTACTGAAATAATTACTGGAATTGTATTCATAAAGGCCAAGATATGTAGCCCTTAATGAAAGCAGCTTATGTACGTATTTTGTTGTTGTTAATTGTTTCAGAGACAATCGACTCTTCAAAGGATGCAGGCATCAACAGCATACCTCCAACAAATCCTCGACCTTTTCGTTTCTTCGCCTTTTCCTTCAGCTTGTGAATACTCTCTAAATAAAAACAAAACAAGCAATGATTATTGTTTAGGTTACACCACACATCAATGCCATCCATGATTAGACATTCCACATGAAATGCATTTGCTAATGCTTGGATCCTCACCTGTACCTTATTCACTGTCGTTTTTGCCCATAGTTCACCATTCTGGTGAGTTGATGAGTTCACTGAATTACTATACTTAACCAATCTGGTCAATGCATGTCAGTTGACTGCATGCCCATACTTCACTGATCTGGTCCGTGCGTGTGAGTTGACTGCATCACTATACCTCACCAATCTGGTCAGGGTGTGAGTTGACTGCACGACCATATTTCACCAATCTGGTCAGTGCATTCGAGTTGACTGCATGGTCATAGTTCAGCAATATGGTCAGGGCGTGTGGGTTCACCGAATGACCATACTTTACCAAGCTGGTCAGTGCGTGCGAGTTGACTGCATGGCCTTAGGGGCCATCCATTGAGTACGTACGCAAACATGTCAAATCTTGACCCCTCCCCCCACCTGCGTACATATGCTTAACGCACCCCCCCCCCCCCCCCGAATCATATAGAATGGCCAATATTTAATCCACGCAGAAACGATCAAGGATTAATAATATTAACGTGTTTAAGCAAACAGATAGTCCACCGCCGGCTGCATTAAATAATTAAGCTGTGTATCTTGGCCACTTATTTTGCTGAGCTGCGTGATAGCTCGCAGTGAGGGATATGGTGGCATCCAAGTGATCTCTCCCAGTCCCACTTCTCCCGGTAGTACTTGTCTGACAGCTGAAGAAACTGAATTGTGGCTCATTTGAAGGCCAATGTAGACAAATTAAACTAAGTAACACGATTTTTGTTACTGGGTAGTAAATGTTATTTTCTAATTGCTTATGCGTTAAAAGTATAGAAAATGGCTATCATTCCCCACAAACTTTGCTTTTGTGACCAGGACTTTAAGTGAAGGAATGACACAAATGCACACCGCGTTTTCTCATTGAAAATAGGTACATTTCAAAATATCACTGTCCTGGTCACAAAGGCAAAGTTTGTGGGGAATAATGGCAATTTTCTGTACTTTTGAGGCATAGGCAATTATGAAATACCACTACACAGGAACAAAATAAGAATAAATGTAATAGTGTTATTAATGGAGTGGATTATTAACTTTTATTTTGTGTCCAGGTCACAAAAGCAAAGTTTGTGGGGAATAGCCACTTCCTGTACTTTTGAGGCATAAGCTATTGGAAAATAAGACTTACTACCCAGGAACACAATGTTTTTGTTAGTGTTGTTATCGAGGCATCACCCCCCCGCCCCGTTTCCTATGCGCACGTACACTGTCAGTAGACTCCCATACACAAGCGTACGCATTTGGGTTACGTACTAAATGTATAGCCACTTACTTCACCAATATGGTCAGGAGGTGCGAGTTCACTACATGGCCATACTTCACCAATCTGTGAGGGGGTGTGAGTTCACTACAGGGCCATACTTCACCAATCTGTGAGGGGGTTTGAGTTTACTGTACGGCCATACTTCACCAATCTGTGAGGGGGTGTGAGTTCACTGTAAGACCATACTTCACCAATCTGTGAGGGGGTGTGAGTTCACTGTAAGACAATACTTCACCAATCTGTGAGGGGGTGTGAGTTTACTGCACGGCCATACTTCACCAATCTGGTCAGTGCGTGCGAGTTGACCGCGTGAACATTAGAACAAAAACAAGTTTAGTTTGTCGAACCCGCAGGCTTTATCCTTTAGCTGTATTCCTTTAAGTTGAGTTTATCCTCCAACACGCTGCGCCACGGCTTCCAAGCGCCGGGGGATGAAGGGGGAGGCCTAGGCCCAATCCAGGCAAGGCCTCGCTCCCTCACTCGCCGTTACCCCACCGCCGCACGCCACCGCACGACCCGGCACGCACCGTCGCCTTCGTCGTCCATCTCGAAGTCTGCGCCCACCGCCTCGTGAAGGTCGAGCACGTCGGCCATGGCTGCGAAGGAGACGGAGCCCGGGGAGGTTTTTCTTTTGCCGCGAGGAAGGCCGAGGAAGAGTGGATGGGGGTGGGTGGAGATGGCGTCGACACCACGTGGTACCCGCCTCAACCAATCGGCCTGCGGGAAATCCGCTCACGTGGGCCGACGGCCACCACTCGGGCGCGTGTGCGGCGGTACCCACGTGGGTAGGGAGTAGACCAATCGTGAGAGAGCGGTGTTGGGTGGAGGGAGGGAGGGGGTCGGGTGGGGGAGGGGTTGGAGGGGAAGGGCCGGTGGGGGGGCGAGCCACGTGACCCCCGGTGTGTGGGTCAAGTCGGCCACATGTCCAGCCGCCACGTGTCCAGTCCCTTGCCGGCATACCCAGAGCCACCGGGCGTGCTGGGCATGCCGGATGGAGGGGATACACGGGCACGACACGGGGTTTGAGAAGGGATGGACTGATGCGGTATACAGGAGGATGTGGAGCTGAGTGGACTTGCCAATGACTGGTACCAGTGGTGTCAAGATCGGCCTCTGTGGAGGAGGCTCGTGAAGGACGCTGCTGCTACTGGGCAGTTGGAGGCGGTCGCCCTCCAGCAACAACAACGGAGGGCAGAGGAGCGATGCTCACAATAACTAGCTCCCACTTCAATTTCCGATCAATTATAGGATCACACCTTCTTTGAAATCCTTCCTAGGAACTGGCCATGCCTACTACCTCGTATCTCATCTCATTACTCTCCTCCACAAACTCTCCACTCCTGCAATAAAGACTTCAATACTTGTGGCCAGAATGCAAACAATCTGGCAAAGCTGCTCACTCCGAGGTCTCATTACTCTGATAGTGCTTGTTGTGGTTAATGCAGACATGATTCCTTGTTAGAAGGTTTCAGTTTGGTGTTTTAACATCTTAACACCTGTTTTGTTGCCAGAAAAAAGGGGAAACCCTATTCTCAAAGACTTCACTATCAAGCCCCCATAGAACCTTCACTCAGTGGGAGATCCCTCATCCTCTGCTACCCTCATTCATCTGTGCTGTTAACTCTCCCTGTTCAAGTCTACTCACTGCCTCTCTATAAATGATTATGCCCACCGTGTCTGTACAACGTCTTGAAATGTCGCCGCATTTGGATGCTACTCATAAATTCCAATTGTACAGGGTGGTCCAGATGTCGTGTGACCTTCCAATTAATTGATCCCCAACATTGTATTTGTTTGCTTAAACATTTATGTTTTCACATCCATTGCTAGACGAAAAAATATTAAGTTTTAGAGAATTAAATGGACTAGCCTGTACTGTGATGTTGCAGTATTACCATACTGAAATAAATTCCGATTTTGGGCCATATTTTTCTGCATGCCTTTTTGAAGTTCTGGGCTGATGAAAACGAATATATTGTATATTGTGCATTAAACAATGCAGTATATCAAAGGTGAATATTATGTTGTATCGTTCATTTGGCACGAGTGACCGTTTAAAATTTGCAGCGCTTTCGGAAGAAGAATATTACACGTTGAAATTTCACCTTGAACAAATCTTAACATCCTAAATAGAACTGAAGGCACGTTGGTGCCCAATTAGATTGATATATCTTCCAAATTGAATAGTTATACAGCATGCCCCATAGCATTTGTTGTGCGTTCGTCGGCGAGCACGTTTGCCATTCACTCAGCAGTACCATCAATGACGGAGCCAGGATTCTTAGGTTGGGGGGGGGGCAACACCTCCAGCAATGAAAAATGATAGAGAAGTTGTTAGCAAGTAAGGACCTATCCCTTGCTTTTTCATCGATGCGTGTGCGGCGATGGCGCAGCCATCGATCGAGGGTCGAATTCGAACCGTGTGTGATCGGCATCGCGCTCGCTGAAGGTGTTTGCCTTTAGGGAAGTCGTGTATTGTATAAGCAACTGCGCACAATTTTGTGAGTCACTAATAACTGCTTTGCCATTACTTATTGCCAATTATGGACTAGTGTCCTATCATCTCATAGAGTCCCTGGCACATAATAATATGCTACACAGTGGCAGTGGGGGTCGCAAAATGCCGATTTATTACTAATAAAACCTATTGATCCGATCGAAATTAGGGATTTCGATCGGATCATTGGGGGGGGCACGTGCCACCCCCCCTACTGGCTCTGCCAGTGAGTACCATGGAAACGGGCACCACCCTGCAAGCATGCTGCATGAATGGACACAATTAAGATCTCGTTTCAATTCTAAAATTGCATTTCTAATTGCTTGTCCGCAGTTTGTGGGCTTAGTTAATACACACTGTCCTCCACAATTGGTAGCATTCATGAATTCGTTTTAACCTGCTTGATGGAATATATGTCGAGCCTCTTCCGACGAATTTATAATAAACAAGTATGCGTATGAAGTGTTCATTGCAGGCTTCCTAATTATGTAGCTTTGCCATAATTTTAAATTCTTGTGTGATTTCAATATTTCCCCATGGTGACAATTTCAAAGTAAATAGATTTTCTTGCTTCATGCTCATTAATATCATTGCAATGCATTTCATAGCCTTTTCTAAGGGCCTTCAATATTTTCTGTAAAATAGTGAATGCACACACTGCATGTAATGTGTTGGACTTTAAATGGACTGCATGCAATGGTGAACGGACATTGAGAGTGAATTCATTTGTTAATCCCTTGAGCTGCCACACATTCTAAATGAAGCTTCGCATTGCACTCGTCAATATTGATGACCCTTGGCTAAAATTGACCTAAACGACTTGTTCATTGGATGTAGTGGTCTTTCCTGCTTGGTCACTGGACCCGAATGCCCCAGGCATTAAACCCTCCGAGGGGAGGGCCAGGAGGGGAGAGAGAAGAACCAGGTGTTCTGCCATGCGCGGCTGACCCACGCCGTGCCGGCCTTCAAGGAGCAGTGGGCGATGGAGGAGGCCGTGTGCTCGGTGGCAGATGATACCCGTCGGAGGCCGTCGGACTGCAAGAAGGGCTGCGTGCAGAACGAGAGAGAGAGCGAGAGAGTGAGCGAGAGGTGGGGGTTTTACATAAAGCTAAGTTAAAAAATTTTTTACGAAATTATGAACGAAGCAAAGTGCCGAATACACGGAGCATCTTCTTGTTTCCACTGATCGTAAAAATAAAAACGGGGGGGGGGGAGAGAGAGGAGGGAGGGGGAGCCAGGAGGTAGGATGGGGTGCAAGGATGAGGGGAAGAGATAAGCCAGGAGGGGAGAGGAGGCAGGAGGAGGGAGAGAACCAGGAGGGGGCCGGAGTCAGGATGGGGAGGGAGGGAAGAGCTGGCGGGGGGAGCCTGGAGGGGAGAGAGGACCCAAGAGCGGTGGGGGAGGAGTGAGGACGCTTCTCCCCTCCACTAGGGAGAGGAGGCACGAATTTTGAACACGTTTGAAACGCGTTTCTCTCAAATGGAGAATTGAGAGAGGAGTAACGCGGACTCCCATTGTCGCCACGGCAATCCAGGAGACCTGCCTAGAATATGTGTGATAACTTCGAAGCTGTGAGTGACAAACCTTACGAATTGGCTGTGTCGGGTGGTGGCGGGTTTAACGACACATTTATATTTACGCGATCTAACCCCCCCCCCCCCCCCCCCCCAAAAAAAACCCATAAATTATGGATGATATTGGTCGCGGAAGCCTGCGTGTTAAACTGAGTGAACTTGCTGATTAAATCGTTTTGAACGGAAAAGACCCGTGGCGGCATCGCGCCTCGTGGTCAGCCTCGCTCTTCCGTGGAAGTGCATCGTGGCCTCTGCCAGGGGACGACACAAGGGAGTAGGCTCCGCCTATCGTGCCCACTGAGTATTGTAACCTTGACAGGTACGGGTGGGAACCACCTCGGTGCCGTCGCCCAGAGTTTAAAAGGATAGAGAAATTGAAGGATTGCACAGACTGATGCGTACAGCGATTAGCCCAGCGTTGATACCTTAATGCAATCTTGAGCCGAACGTTTACTTTGGGATATGTTTCGCTTGTATTTACGAATTGATACAATGTCTAGCCTCTACATCATGGGAACTCATTTGCCAGTACCAAAATATGAGATTAGGTTTTCCTCCTCTTTTTTCTAGCAACGAAACAGGTGTAAAGATGTTAAAACACCAAACTGAAACCTTTTACAAGGAAGCATGTCTGCATTAACCACAATACTTGTGGTCAGAATGCAAAAAAATGTACTCTGATAAAAAAAAATGCATTGTCTTTGAAACTGACTGGTCCACACCAGAGACAGCTTTCTTTTGAGCCTAGTCTCAAAACGGTGTTAGACCAGAGAACGCCAAAAGTATGCCTTAACACCTGTTTTGTTGCCAGAAAAAAAGGGGAAAACCTATTCTGAATGTCTAGCCTAGCGTTTAATTAATGATGCAATAGTTTAGTGTTGCATCAGTACATTCTGCTCTTCGATTTGCACCGGATGTACCATACATGACCCACCATTGCGACCTCTACTAAAATCCAATCTTACATCACGTGATGCAAGACTATATCTACATTGGTCCCTGTTCATCCATAAAATCTGAGCTATACTTAGCAAATTCATGATCATTTAACTCACTCTGTCTGTTGTTGTTGTTGTATCCTCAAATCTTGTGACTCAATTTTAACCCACTTCCCAATGTGGTATCGACTGCAAACTTGGAATACTTATGTCATACTGACGACAGTACTATATCCTGTCACAAAAAATACAAAATACATTTTTAAACATTATTTTTTATATGTTATGTTTCGGCTTGGGTCTAATTGTCCACGGTAAACTGACGTTGGCTGTAATTGGCCACGATCCCTTACGTTATGTCAAGCTTCGGGACCACTTCCTGGAGTTCTTCCATTACTAGTACATTTCATAAAAGCGTGTTTTAAAAAAAGTTTTTACAAATGTTACTTATTTCTTTTTAAATGTCAAAGGGAAAACCAGTCTGTGACTCGACTCTGCCTCGTCTTCAGCGGTGGAGGATTGCTCCGTCTGCTCTTGAGGGACCACCTTGAGAGGGAGGTTTGGCATTGGGCCTTTCGGTGTCTCCAGAATGTCACCTTTTTAGTGGCGATAGCCCCAAAACATACCCTTACTAGCGTACTCTCCTAGAGTATGAATCAGCAACACTTACGTTTTCAAAGGCAACCTGCCGTATTTGGGAGAATGTGCGTGGGATTTTCATGACCAACCTCCCTCAAGACTGCTTCTAGAAATGAGCACCAAGCATGTCTCATTTGAGAAAGGGGGTCACTGAGGGCTCATCATTATGACTAGGCTATGATTTATAATGAGTGTGCTGAGTAAAATATATCACGTCGTTTTTTTCTCCGAAAAGGTGCAATGGAAGGCACATGGCCTCTAGCTTGCACAGCAGCAGCAGCCTTAACAGCGTGCAATCAGAAGAGCCCTGAATAATCTCTTGACATGTGAGTCGACCGGGCAGGGTACATGTAATGAGTTTCTATGTTTGTACATTTGGCCAATTGCCGTTTAATTCGCGGCCGTGTATTTACTCCACACAACTGAAATGCATGCAGGGGTGCATTTGTGGAAATCTAATACGGCACACTGGTGTTAAACGCTTGTCTAGACCTGTGGGTAAGGCAACGCGAAAGAGATTGCACGGTGTTTTTACGAATTTGCCTGCCTGTATAAATGTGTTGTGAATGGGAATGCATATTTTAACGTACTGTTCATGGTAAAGAGCAGCAACCTGGCTGGCTTGAATTAATGCATTTATTGCCTGTTATATCTGGTTGAAGAATGAACATTTTTTACCACGAAATCTGATAGTTGAACTTAATGTGATAACAGGTGCGATGTTGCTGTTAATTATGAAGCAACTAAACACATTTACTGGAAAATACTGGAATTATATATATATATATTTTACAATGCAGATAATTTTTTCATCTCCGATCGTAGTTGTGAATGATGCCACAATTCATGTCTGCATTAGCTAACAAAATGTCGCTTGGGTCTCCTGAAATAAGCTGTCTGTAGTCGTAAATGAGTCATGCACACTTGCTCAATGCAAGCCATTCGCACGAGTAAGTGGTCTATGCTTGAATAAAAAACAACATTGCAGGAATTTTGATTCAATTTATTCGAGCAAAACACAAACCATTGAAATGTGAACAAAATAACGGGAACATTCGAGAAATTATGTATATAAGCTAAGCTCTCTGGACTTGGGTTTACGCATTTAACACGTATGTGCATTTGCACCAACTAGCACTTGCAAGAGCTTCTTGCAAAGCCTAAATGGGTGGAATACCACAATGCAAGCATACCACATACAGCAAATCTTCCCATTTCAACTTAGTGTCAGTTGCAAACAGACCACTTGTGCACAGGCTTTAAGTTACCTTGGGTTGTCCGTCTTTTACCTTTTGGTTTAGGTTGCCATGATGTAGCTGCCAAGGACGTGATTTACATGTTGAGGACAAATGAATATTTTGGCCTGAATTTTTGCTGGTGCAAATTCAGTGTCGTGTGTGCTGGGATTTTTATTTTGGGTCCATTTAGTATTTTATAGTGAGATGGATTAGTTTGCCAGAGTTGGGTCAGGATAGATGATTATTTCAAATAAACGGATGTCAAATAAATTCAGACTAAATGGAAGGAAACAAGCCAGGTAAGGGCTCTTTCAATGCACATTACCTCGAGTCCATCATGATATTGGACAAACACAGATATACACCAAATACTACCATCATGACCAACATCTCAGCTAAAGAGTATGTGTCAATATACAATATATTTTCAACATAAAAGCAAAAAAATACATAAATGAAAGCATAACAGGCCCGATTCACATTTGGCAAATATAAATGTAATCAGATTTGTCGAAATTGTGTCGTACCAATCACCAACGGTGTAACATTGCAAAAGAAATATGTGGAATATATTTCATTAAGATGTAAATCAGACCCATACTGCATTTAACTAGATACATTATATTCCACATATTGGACGAGTGACAGGATGATTATAACTACTTATTGATGATTACAATTGAGAAACCATTGTGTGAGGTCGGCTGCTCGGATTCTCTTACTGCCAAGTACTTTACATCAATATTCTGTTCCGCTTCTCTCATTATAAATACTGTGATAACTAAATAGGTACATCTAATTGTAAAAAAAAGGCTCGTGTGACAGAGTTATATACGAATTCTCAGCCACTGCACGTATAAAATACAGGACAGAATTAACTCGTTTTGGACTTGGTATCACCAAAGGAATGTGGGATTTCCATCACTGGCTCAGGGCTGCCGAGCAAAAATGAGCACAACTCCATCCCTTGTTTGATGGGCAAGGTGACATTTTAGCTTCACATTCACATTACTACCCTACTGCAGTTTAGGGATGCATGTAATAGCGCAATATTTACACGCACAACGAGGTTCATTCCATCGAAGTAACTACAAACACGTTCGCAGCAGCAGCAGACGCAGCAGCAGACGCAAAGATGACTGAAGCACGCGCTCGTGACGTCACACCGTGCACGACTAACCCCGGAATGACCAAATCACTCGGAATGCACCCGATGCTGTCTCGGTGTAGGTTGAGAATGTTTTTCTTTCCCACCCCCCGATTCTTCTTGCGCACCTCCGATGAGCACGATTGGCAACGTACTGTGTGAAAGAAGTTCAACATACGTACATACGAGCCTGGGCAGTGCTCGCATGGGTGAGGCTAAATCCGGTGTTGTGCCGTACTCCTATACTCACTCCCACATATCCTCTCACCGCCTTCACCAATCCGCACTGACCAGCGTGGTGAAGTATGGTCAAATAACGTGCGGTTGCGAAAGAAGTTCAACGTACATACATACATGCACAGCCGATGATGGTGGTAGGGGGGAGGGTTGTGGGGGGGGGCTCTCTGCGTGCAAAGTTGTGTTTTGTTCTAGGAAACTGGACAATGTTTCGGACGTGGCGTGCCGTGCGTGATGAAATTTTTGCTCAACCACCCCTCCCCTCCACCCCGACCAGTGTGGAGGAGCACGCGATGGGATGGGTGGAGAGAACATTTCAGCGCGGGTTCCTTTCGTGTTGGAGCCCCACGAGGGGGGTCACATCCGGCAGCTGCAGTGGCATTTCACAATTTTTAAAAAAAAAATTTAAATCACGCACACCAATTCATTTTGTACACATGTGTCCGGCACGTGCACTGAAATGCTTGCGTACGATTCCTAAGGTTATATCCAACGTGGTTCAAATCATGATTGTATTGTGGGAGGGGGGGTTATTTTCCTCTTTATCGATTTTGCTAAAAAATAATTCGCGTGTTTTAAGCTTGCGGTATGTTGGCAGACTAGTTTTTAAGTCTACTTTTAAAATTATATTTTAAAAAACGTACAGCCGACAATTAATTTCAATACTGCTTTAAGTCTTCATCACGTTGCGTTGGTAACGGGGCGGAGTGGGGGGGGGCGAGAAACAGGGATGGCTTTCAGATATTACTCTGCCATTCATGTTAACCGTGGCCAGGAGTTTAACTCAGCTTGCCGGGTTTCTTAGTACAGTGGCGAAAACCACTGCACTGCAGCTGCACCACATTCCCACTTCCACTACTAAGTTGAAGAGTTGCAAGTTTATTTTCGTTTAACCAAGTGAGAACCTAAGAATGGCCTGGGGCAACAGTCTGCCAGTAAGGGGCTATGTTATAGTTCCAATTAAATACTGTAATTTATGGGTAGTTCTTAAACTTGTACTCAATGGCCTACTGTTGCAAATGACATCAGGGCATCTCGAACATTCACCGCAAAGCACGTGGCGCGTACTGTGATTATTACACGCGCAGTATGAATCCGTGCGGCCGTTGGTTCTCAAATCAAAGGACTTCTGCAAGAAAGAGTGAATGCACTACCGCTAGGCTGTGTAATTGCCCCATGGGGACACGTGAATGCAATGACAATTACACGCGACAGGACTGACATCTATTTTAGCGGTAACAATTGGCACCTAATTTGCATTCCATTAATGTACCGTTCAGCTATTAATTCCAGGTGATGTGGGCGTTATTACCTCATACAATACTCGACTGCAATTTAAATTTTTGTTTCCATAAAAACCCCTAATCATTCATGCTTATTGGGTTTCTTCTTTTACAATGCCAAAGGGGGATCGCTACTATATAGCAATACTTTTATATCTTGTGTGATATAACATCAACGATGTCTGTATCGTCCATTTCGTATAGTAAATCGTGATTATCGCTCTCTCATTTTAAATTTCAATTCCTGACAAAGTATAATAGGCAAAGTTCTAAATGAAAAATAGCTGTTACCAATTAAATCAGTGACGTAAAACGTTTCTAGATAAGCATTGCAGTTTGCAAAGTTATCACGATCAGAAAGACTCATGACAGGCTCATGTTGACTGACCTGCAATTAAATAACTTAAAAACAAACCTCTATTCGGAATTGAAGTACATCAAAGTACAACATGGGGATGTAAACAATGTGAAATGCGATTACAGTGGTTGGGATCTGATAGTGTCACAGTCGTCATGTAGTAAAACTTTATATCGTTTTGTGAAAAAGATTTTCACAAAACGAAACCGCGGCAATCTTATCGCAACTAAATATATGTTTTTAATCTGTGTTAAATTGTACAAAAGTGCTGTGCGTCAGCAGCACACACACACACACGAGTTGGCATTATTCATCCACCAAAGAGTGATGAGTTTTGGATTAAAAAACCCAAGTTTTGATTTATTTTCGAAGGTCAATTTATAATTTAAATTAAAAAAATGTAGATCATTTACAGGATTTTAATAAACGCGTCTTAATTGTTAGCAAAAGAGATGTCGTCCAATACCACGTAATCCACTTGGAACCTTTGGGGGGAAAAGCACTCACGTGACTTATGTTGCGTGATGTCATTTTTGATTCGGATCATCCCCAATTTCGTTTTTCAGCACCCTGATTTTCTGATATATTTTTTGATTGATCAAAAAAATTTGCAACACGTCCCTAATATGCACTTATTGTAAACTGCAAAACCTATATATATTTTTAGCAACTCGAGAGCAATTTATAAACAGAGAGTGTAGGTTTTAATAATCTAATTGTTTAAAAAAATCTCTGTAAAAAATCGATGTTTAATCTTGCACTGTTTTTTGAGATGCGTGTCATCCAAAACGTGTTATTTAATATCATAGCAATTCAGCTGACAAACCACACTTTATATATATATGGTGGCACAGATTGATTATAATAAGTTGGCTTGATAACTTAAAAACTGTACAACCTTACAGCGAGACAAATATACTATTCTGCGGTGCCATATACAAATGCAAACTGCCTAGCTTATGTATATTCCTTATTTTTTCTATGGCCCTAATACGGAGTCTAAATTATGAAACTACATGCTGTATTTGACATTCTCACATGATCGCTTACATTAAACCTAATTTTGTGCAGTACTCCACTCGAAGTTGAATGTCAAAGAGTTTCTTTACTTGGTGCGCCCCTATACCTGCTTAATACCTGAACATTTATTTTTGATTCACAATTGATATATTTCTATTGCAGTGTTTATCATTAGAAAAGACCTTTGATAATATACTCTTGAGGAAACATAGTAAATTGTTCATTTTTATAATTTCTTTTGATTTCATATAATGTAATATCTTAGATATCACATTTAATTGTAATGTGTTTTTTTATTATACTGTATGCTGTGCATGGAAACACATTAAGAAAAATATATGTAATATATTTACGTACGGTGTCAATGCATACACAGTGCAATAAAACATAACTATAAATTACTAACATACAGTTTCCATAAATAAATGTTTAACTCGCAGTGTCGTGCGTTATTCTCACTAGAAAACAAAAACGAAGCTCACTAAGGGGAGGAATGCTACCCACAGATTACATACACGACAAAGCAAGTAGTGGCCATGAACTCAAACTTTCAAACCCATCGTGCGTTCTCACGAAATTAACTATGTCACACACACACACACGCGCCTAGTAGGCACCACACCGCCACCACCACCACCACTGCCCAGTCAGATGCAGCTTTCAGGACACATGAGAGTTTTCTCAGTGCAACCTTCGCCTCCTCCTCCGCCACCACCGGCGCCACCACCACCACTGGCATCACAGAACGCCTTCCCACCAGGGGCCATCCCGACTGCCGCTCTGTTCACGGGGACCCCCGCCACTGAGCAGCCTCTGTGCAGCAGCAGCCTCGTGGCGGGTGTGGCGTGCGCGCCGGTGGCCTCGGGCTGCTCGCTGCACGCGAAGGGCACCCGGCGACTCCGCACGGACGAGGCCGAGTAGCGGAAGGAGCCCGTGACGGGCGTGGATGACGAGTCTCTGTCATGCGCCGCAGTCCGGGGCCAGCGGCAGCAGCGGCGCACCTCGCGGCGAACGTGAGCCGCGAACACGCCGTAGATGACGGGGTCCAGGCAGGCGTTGAGCAGACCGAACGTCAGGGACATCTCCTCGACGAAGTGCGGCACGACCTTGCGCGACACGATGCTCCGGTCGAACCAGTACCAGATGCCGAGCACGTAGTAGGGCGTCCAGCAGACCACGAAGGAGCTGACGATGGCGATGCTCATCTTGAGGGTGCGCATGCGGGCCTTGGGGATGTTGTTGTTTGAGCGGCGAAGGCGGATTTCTTTGGATGAAACTGTCGTGAGCCAAAGGAGGTGTTTTAGAAGCGGTGGATTAAAGAAGATGAATAATAACAGAACGTTTGTGACATTGAATAAACTTGTGTGTGTGTTTTTGTTATAATGGTTGGTGGGTAGATTAGTTGTATTCTCGTTTTATTCTGCCACACCATCGAGAAAATTGACACCGGTGACGAATATGGAACAGAAGCAGAAAAGTGAACAAAAAAGCACGGAGAGGTGCATTAGAGACAGAAAGAAGAACATGTGGATAACTTGGTTGGCTGGGGGCAGAGCACAATGCAAAAAGGGTTGATGGCCAAGACGGTTGATGGAGTGGCAGCTAGTGGAGAGTGAGGCTGACCACCAGAATTTGGAGCCATGATATCAACTCGCGTGCAGTAATAATTTATTATCTCGTGTACAGGAATTCAATGGATTGTTGTGGGATGACAACAGTTTTGGGAAGGCTTCTATGCCACATTGAATAGAGCATGGATGAGGGTGATATGGATTTTGTGTCTGTGTACCAATGCTGATAAATGCAATAGCTTGCTGAATCTAAGACGTCGTATATTCGTGCACACGTGCAGATATATTTGCCAATCCACTGGTGAGTGAGGGCTTCCCCACGCCGTGAGTTTTGTGGGAATTGTGTGACCATAATTCTCCACGCTGGTCAATACAGGTTGGCAAAGGTGGAGAGCATAGATGCGGACACATCGAACCACAGTACAATGGTGGATTATGCTGCACTGCCCTCTGCTAGCAAAGTGGTCTCGATAATGATTGCTGTGTGGGGCGACTAATTTTATCCTTGCCCGAGGCCCCTCTGGAATTCATAAAATCATTAAGCGCACTTGACTTAATTATGGCCTTTGCTATACCTAGACTGATCCCTAAATTTGTCCATATTGCCATTTAGAGCATCACATTGCCGTATAATTATTCTCACTTCCTTGGCACTCAAAGATAAAATTGCACCCTTGCAATGTTATTGCTCACACTACTGCTGTCGGAAGGGCCTCCACGAGAAGTGGCTACAGGAAGCCCCTCTAGAAGGTAGTTTGACCTACTCTTCTGTGCTGGTCAAGACTAACTGGTGGTACCCATTTATACTGCTTGGGTGGATAAAGGCAGAGGAGCGAATTGAAGAAAATTGGCCGATATTTTAAATCAGCTTCAATTGGTGACCTCTGGATTATAAGGACAGCGTGCTAACCATTACACTAACGGCATCATCTTGACTGTATTGAGCGATATCCTTTGCAATGCTATAGTTATACATGCGGTGGTCGTGTTATTTATAAGAGGATGGCATCTCTGGGAGCCACTATATTTTACTGGGGCAGATCAATGATTAGCTTGATAATTATTGGCAGCTGATACGACGGTGGGATTTTAGGGCCTGGAGCCATCCTGCTTAGAACTACGAAGATCAGAGGCCTGCAATCTTCTGGGGAGAAAAAAAATGTTTCAGAATTTACAAGCTCACTCATCCTTAGAACAGAGATTAAATTCAGCTGGAGCTGTCTGGGATGGGATGGGGGGGGGGATCTAAAGAAACGGAGGGCCCTTGAAAAATTTTCCATTTGAAATATTTCTTCCCGTTCATTAAATCTAATTTGAGATCCGCTTAAGCTTTGTTTTAAGTGTATGGATCTCAATGCCTTCCAAATTACACTGTCGAATTCACGAATGGGGCCTTGATTGTAGGTATACGTCACTTGCTAAATTGAGACCGTGAAGATGAATTCCACTTTATTAGTGTCACTCTTGGTCTCGCTACAATTGATTATGTCACGTGTTGGCTGTCGGGAGCGGAGTCGTCCAGTGTTTTTCATACGGCACCACCTTTGCCAAATACATCGGACAACCTCTAAGGACAATGTGGATGGGTCTGATTTACAGTTAAAATAATTTACGTCGTTGATTTAATTCTTAGCTACTACTCACCCCGAGCCCATGAAGTTTTTGCGGATCTGCTGTTATAGCTCTGGTGTGTTTTTGGGTTGTAACGCATGTTGTTCAGCACGATAGCCAAACGCTTTGTTCCACGTGCTGGGGGCTTCGGGTACATGTCCGACAGATTTACTCCACCTAGTGGAAGTTCGAGGAAATACAGCTCCAAAGCAGGTGGAGTGGAACGTCGGACATAATTTCCTGAAAAAGCTCCCAGCGTGTGGAGCAAAACGGCAGAGATCGTGTGAAACAGCACGCGGTACAGCCCGGAAACACATCGGAGAGCTAGGCCAGGAATTAAACTGAATTGTTTTAAGCTGGAATTAAACCAGACAATAAATACTACTTCTGCCCCCCCCCCCCCATTCTACGTAGGTAAAATATTCATATTTTAACAGCCGAATGTAATATGTTTTGCATTATCCATGTTTTTTTTTTATCTGGGCCACATCCCCACCTCCCATCACTCCAGATAACAGAGATCTGACAGATAACAGAACAAGTCTGTCATCATATTTGAGGGATCACGTTCAGATCCATTTTTAATGTGCACGCGCCTTTTGTGTGCCGGTTCGCAACACAGCGTGTCTCTTCCGTCGTCAGACTCGAACCGGCACTCGTGTGTCTGAAATGCCGTGTTAAAAAAAGTGATGCGGTGAAAGCGTATTGAATAAAACCACTCACTGCTTCCTTCTCGCATCCTCTTGGAGATCTCCAGCAAAATCCGGCAGTAGCAGAATATCATAATGAAGAGTGGCAGGATGAAGAGGAACACGAACGTGAACATGTAGTAGAGATTGTGGTGCCACTGCTCGACAAAGTTGCCGTGGGTGACGCACTGAACGAAGTTTTTGTTTCCTTTGGGACTCTTCACGTGGAACAGAAAGAGCTGTGTGCAGAAGAGAAGTGCATGTCAAGCAAATGAGTTAGTCACACCGTGAAATATACCACGTTGAATTTCGGATGCCGTGCCGACAAAAACTATAGGGTTGCCATTTTTGGGGGTATAACGGACAAAAAAAACCGGGATGTATCATGGGAAGAAGAATATGTCGACAATACTGGAAGAATGAAGTAGTGCAAGTCAATGCGTTGTCTTGACCGGTGTCATGTTACACAACGGACAAAAAAGCAGGACTTTTAATTGTCGCAGGAAGACTTCGCGCATATGCCAGGACAAGCTTCATTTAAAAAGAGAGGACGATTCAGGGAAAACCAGGAGAGGTGGCAATACAAGGTGCAGGTATTCTTTTTTAATTACATGAAATCTTGTAATTAGTTTTAGGGCATAATTTTATACGTACATATGCCATTCAAACACAAATAGACATTCTGAGTTAATAATTTACACGCCACTGGGGAAGGCACAGAATACACATTTGTTTAATGAGATTAATTTTGAAATACTGTACGTCTGCACCGGATGCAAAAAGAGGCGCTGATGAATCAGCGAATTTGGTGATAATAATGTAAGTCGTGGTAAACCAAAAGAGCCCACTTACAAACAATTACTTATGTCTTGGGATACATCATTTAAAAAAATGTATATAAATTTAATAGGTCATAAAGAAATCGGAAAGCAGCTTGAATTTTTCATTAAAATGTATTTCAAGTTTCTTCTGGTGATCATTTCAAAATTTTCACTGCACTTGTACAATTGCAATTAAAAAAATCGGGAACCATTGTTGAACTGCATTGCATTTCAGAATAAAATGTTACTACCCAGGGACGATTTCAATGATGATTATTGTGTTGAGCAGGATTGAAGATGCGTTGAGCATTTTTAAATGTGGTTGTCAATAAACTGCCTACGGTTCCAGACTTTAAAACATCATTTATATACTTTGGAACACATATCAATAGCACTGAAATATTGCATTGCCACATATACGGTAAAGATAAAGGTGTAGTCCCGTGGATCATGTGCTCACACCCGCCGCTAGAGGGCGCTCCAGCGAGCCCCTATCGAGGGTGTTTTGGCCTACTCGTCCACGTTGGCCATTCATCTTTAAATAGGTGTGATTACCCATACTTTCCTCCACCACACGTAACCTGCCAATTTCCCAACCGGTGTACCCATTTATACGACTGAGAAGACAAAGTATGGGGGGATTTAACAAACGTGTTCATTGTTTCAACTGCCACGCCGGTAGATCGAATCGCATTGAACCAGTGACATCTGGAGTGCGTTACCTGCGGGACCGCCAGCAGAACGCTGAGCACCCAGGCCACGCTCAGCATGGTCTTGTTTTTGGCCTTGGCTTTGCCGATGCCCAGCGGATTGAGGATGGCCGAGTGGCGGTCCAAGCTGATGACCACGGTGATGAAGGCGCTGGAGTACATGGCGAGGAGGCGTAGGAACATGAGCAGGCGGCAGGCGAACTCGCCCGCGTACCACTGCGTCGTGATGTGCCACACGGCGTCCAGGGGCATCACGATGAATGTGATGAGCAGGTCGGCCGTCGTCAGGTTCACGATGAGGATGCGCACGTGCGACTTGGTCTTGCGGTGGTTGTGGGAGATGGTGCACAGCACGGTCAGGTTGCTTATGGCCGCGAAGATGAAGAGGGCAAAGGTGCTGATGACACGGAACTGCGTGGCTGGCAACCGGATGTCGGAGTTGATGCTGGAGTTGGTGAGTTGCTCGTCGCCTGTGTGGCTGGCGTTCGGAGGGCCCGTCACGTTGTTGAGGAAGGCGGCCCGGGGTGTCATGTTCATGTTGATGGGTTCCATTAAAGCGCACTTCATAGGATGGGACAAATCTCCATCACACGGATGACTCGGTCCTTAAAAAGTTGAGAGCGCTGCAAAGAAAATTGCGACGTGCAAGAAAGAGCATTCAATTACATGTATTTTCTTAACGTGGGGATGATGATGATGGTGGTGATGTGTGTGGGATGCACACAACAGCAGTCGGAAAAGTTGTGCGTGAAACCCCCAGTTCGGCATCAAATCGGCTGTTATGTCTGTGGGGTCCAAACAAAAAAAGAGACCAAATGTGTGGGCAGTGAACATTGGTTGACCTCTGGAGAGCTCGGCTCAGGCTTGGGGAGTTATGAAATTGCCACCGCTGGACTGTGGCCCACAAAACAAATACGAGCAGCCACTCAATATTCAATTTGAGCCACGAGAGCAATGACTTTTGAACATTCAGATTAGATTTTTTTTATCACATCTGTTAAAAAAAAGCTGTGTCAAAAGTGCAATCTGGTTGAAAGAGGCGACGGACACTGCTTACCAGTGTGTGTGACATTTTTAATTATAGAGAGTCAGAATATAATCCCTTGTAACAATAGCAGGTGAAATAATCTTTCCATAATCTTTCATTCATATATGCCCGCTGACATTATGGTTTGATTAAAGAAAGATGTCCTCGTGAAATAGGTTATCTTAACAGGCTGGAGTGGCGATGCGGTGGTAACGCACCCGGGCCACCTGTATTCAAAACCCACACTGATCACTCTGGTGAATTATCATCACAAACCGTACCTCTCCATAACAAAGGCTCAGTCGATTGTTATGCAGTCTATTCTTAGTCTTAAGCCTCACCTTACCATATTAATAAAAAGTGTGCCGTACTTCGCCCTTCCCCTCTTCAACCATTATATATACGGAGTGGTAGCTCTTGTAATCGCTCATTTACTTGATACAGCTGTCGTGGCTGTGACGGTTCCACCTGAAGACGGAAGCTTGCGTTGCCTCCGAAACGTCGTGATTTTTATTTTATTTTACTTTTATTAATTTTAATTGTTTTACCTACGTGACTTTACCGAAAAAACCTAAGAATATAAACATCGGTGGCTTATATCTGAACCAGTCCTGGGCCACCCACTTCACCAATCCACACTGATCACCCTGGTGAATTATCATCAAACATCCTGGCGCGGCAGCAGACGCCTCTAAACCGGCAATGGATTGACAAAGGGATGTGCTTTATTATTATTCATCTTCTTGGTTCTTTCGGTAAAGTCACGTAGAAGGAAAATAATAAAATATTAAAAATAAAACATAATAAAATAATATCATAAAATAATATAATAACCGAAAGAACCAAGAAGATGAATCCCTGCAGTCACGAAAGCTTTAAATCGAAATGTATTATTATTGTTATGATCATCACTGTGATATTTCAAGCTGTAGCTCATTTGGTGAAGTAACAGGCTCCCAATAATGAAATAATTGGTTCAAATTCAGTTTCATTTATTAGGTATAGCCCTGTGAGGCATGCAGCTCTTGACTCGGGTGCAACCGCAAAAAAATAAACCATGAACAAAGAACAAATGCCAGCCAGAGCTACTTATTCTCACCAGTATCTGCAAAATAACAAGTATTAATAATATTTCATGAGACCTCCTTTGCCAGTACCAAAAAATGAAAATGTTTTTTTACCATTTTTCTGGCAACAAAACAGGTGTAAAGATGTTAAAACACCAAACTGAAACCTTTTACAAGGAATCATGTCTCCATTAACCACAATGCTTGTGGTCAGCATGCAAATAAAAAACATACTCTGATAACATATGCATTGTCCTTGAAACTGATTGGTCCACACCAGAGGCAGCTTTCTTTTGAGCCTCGTCTCGAATGGTGTTAGGGTGGTGTTAGACCAGAGGACGCCCAATTTTGGTGTTTTAACATCTTAACACCTGTTTTGTTTCCAGAAAAAAGGCGAAAACCCTATTATCAATAATAATATTCTTTGTATATTCTGGAAATCCTCCAAACTTTTTTAGCAGGAAGAGCCTGCATTGGGAAGTTTGGTCAATTCTATTCATTAGTCTGACATCGTTGGAAAGTATGCGTCCGTAATTATACTGTGGGCATGCCAATAATACAAGCGTTTGGATGTCATCCCTGGCTCAGTTCTCCCAGCACAGAGTATGAGTGTGGTGGCGCTAACAATGTGAATAGTGTCACATTTAGACTATATAATACCGTTTGTTACTTTGTTCGAATCCCTTTCAAGGATCAGCAACACATTACACCTCGGGGGGAGGGTGGGGGGTGTAAATAAAATTCGTGCTACATTCAGAAGTCCTTAATTAGCTCCCAGGATGGGAATGTCAAATTTGTCACAACTGGGTTTAGTCCAGACAATAGCGATAAACTCTGTGCTGTGATTTTGCTTTCTAAATTGTGATGAAAACGCTGACAATTCATAGGTGAGACTTACATCTGCATAGATTGTCGTGGTGAAGCTGCTGTGTACAGCTGCCTAATGTGTTTCGGGTCATACGGTGCGCTGTTGGGCATGATGTTCGACGTTTCACTCCACATTATGGGAGCTTCTTCAGGAACTAATTCATATTCGGAAGAATCCGATTCAATTCCTGAATCAGATTCTCAAGAATGGGGATTCAGTTCCTTAAAAGTCTCACAGCACATGGTGTGAAACGTCGGACATCATGCCAAACAACACGCGGCACAATCTGAGAACCGAGCAATACATTTACAAAGTAAGAGCCATATGCGTCGGTAAATAAGAGCGATTCTGTGTCCACCGCTAATAGCGTGTCAGCTAATAGCGTTTGAAAAAAACCAGAGGGAAAACACATTCTCACTTAACCCACACCTGGGCCTCTCTTCAGAAAAAACACGCGGACATGGCATGCACGCACGCACGTACACACTGCACGCACACTGCACGTACACACACCGCACACACACACACACACTGCACACACACACTGCACGCACACACACCACACACACATACTGCACGCACACACACATACACCGCACACACACACCGCACACACACACTGCAAGCACGCACACACACACCGCACACACACATACCGCACACACACCCCGCACACACACTGCACGCACACACACACACTGCACGCACTGCACACTGCACACACACACTGCACGCACACACACACACGGCACACACACACCGCACGCACACAAACACACCGCACACACACCGCACACAAACACCACACACACACACACACCGCACACACACACATACCGCACAAACACACACCGCACACACACCACACACACACACACCGCACACAACCACCGCGCACACACACACCGCACACACACACCGCACACACACACCGCACACACCGCACGCCCACACACACACCGCACACACACCGCACACACACACACCGCACACACACACTGCACACACACACACACACTGCACACACACACCACACACACACACCGCACACACACCGCACACCGCACACACACACCACACACACACACACCGCACGCACACACACCGCACACACACCGTACACACACACACACACACCGCACACACACACCGCACACACACCGCACACACGCACCGCACACACACCGCACACACACACACCGCACACACACACACACACCGCACACACACACTGCGCGCACACACACACACTGCACGCACACACACTGCACACTGCACACACACCCTGCACGCACACACACACACCGCACACACACAGTGACACAGTCCACGCGTGTTGCGTCTCGTTACGAGACCGTGAAGGCGCCCGCTTCACGCAACATTCATCGACATTCACGCGCGACCAAAGCGGCGCTGACACTAAAACGTCGAAAGGACCTCTATTTGACGAGCACTTTAGAACCACGTTATACGTATCTATTGGAGGAATCCGATGAGCTATGAAGCTCTTAACCACTGGGATCGCGCTGCGCTCGCCATCCTGTAGAAGAGCCACGCGGATCCGAGACTCAAGTCCGGTGCCGAATCAACGCCTCCTCTGAAACCCCAAATATCGCAGCAGCACTCCTCGTGTCGTTCCTCTGAAGACACCGGGCGCGTGACCGTCAGAACATCATCGACAGGTGGATGGATGCCGCACCTCGCGTTCATTGATGACATTTGTGTTTTCTTGCAAAGACAAAACCACACGCTGCGACTGTGGCCATGCAACAATCACCACAAACTGTGGACGAGCCGATGGGAAACCCCTGTCGTCTGCGCTCCGCCAACGGAGGGAACAGGAACACGTGAAGGAACTTTCTCCCTCAAGCCCTCTCTCGTCGTGGCTAGCAGACATTGGCGCTTAGCGACCGAGCATACTGCTGCAATACGCAGGAATAACATGGCTTAGAAACCGCGCCGGCGACATCGCTACTGCTGATGATGTTAGTTGACTGCAAGGGTTTATATAAATTAGCCAGGCATTGGCAATGCACATTTGACGTAAGCAATGCAAACTCCGAGCATGTCTATGCCTTCAGGGTCTCGTCAGCAGAGTCGGGTTTGTTATACAAATGCCGCTGCATTTCCAGATATTATTGGAAAGAGCATCCGCAAATAAAATATGTCCGCTAAAAAATCCCAATGTCGTACACAAACTCGTGTGTGCGTTGTGAGTAATGCAGGGTGATCTGCGATACATCACGACAGAGAAAGAGCGTCTTATTTCCAAGCCCTCCGCGCGTTACCGATGTTAACGCTCCGCCGGTTCTCGTTGTGCAACATCGGCGGTGCGATTTGCGTAACATTCAATCGCGCTGAGAAGCTACGGGATCATGAGCGTACTCAGGTGCGTGCTAAGCGCGACACGTGGGCTTTCACAATCTTCTCCGCGCACGGGATGTTAAGCACCGATCCCTTGAACAGCCCGTGGTAAATTATTCTTGAAGCTAATCTTTGCAGGGATTGAGCCTTGGGATAGTGCTTGGATGAATGACCCCCCCACCCCCCCATGCATCAAACTGGAGGTGTAGGCGGCTGCTGGACTACGCTGTCAGCAGTGGGCAGTTCAACAAATTCCACTTTTGTATTATACAGTACTATACACCAACGTCTATGCTCCCCTTGCCTTCACCTACCCACCCGGCACTGACCTGCTTGGTGAAGTATAGTCAAACATTTCACATGGGAGAACCCTTCCTCCAAACAGCAGTGAATTGACGAAGCTGCTATGAATATTCTTAGTTTTTTTCGGTAAAGTCACGTAGGTAAAAAATAACAATTAATTAAAGTAAAATAAAATAAAAATCACGACGTTTCGTAGGCAACACAAGCTTCCGTCTTCAGGTGGAACCGTCACAGCCCGACAGCTGTATCAAGTACTTACATATACTTGATAAAGCTGTCGGGCTGTGACTTGATACAGCTGTCGGGCTGTGACGGTTCCACCTGAAGACGGAAGCTTGTGTTGCCTCCGAAACGTCGTGATTTTTATTTTATTTTACTTTTATTAATTTTAATTTTTTACCTACGTGACTTTACCGAAAAAAACCTAAGAATATGAATCCTTGCAGTCACGAAAGCTTCAAATCTAGAATTACTGCTATGAATGATAACTACGTTCCAAAGTAAAACAATGACGTGGCAACACGTGGAATTGACAGCGATCTGTGCGCACTGGATGAACGAGGAAGGACGGAGCTTAATGATTCTTACCCGGGCACTCGAGCAAGATGAAGTTCACTGACGACTGCGGAGCCCGGGTCTTCTCTCCGCGCTGCGAAGCCACGAGTGAAGCTTTGCAAGATGTTTCACTGATAATTCATGCTTTGTTGTGGGTACGGGGTGAGTAGGGGGGGGGGGCGGGGGGGGCGGGGGAGGTGGGGGGTAGAGTGGAGGGGGTTCGTGGGGGGATGTGGTAGAGAGGCAGGGAAATTGGGGAGCGGGAGTAGCGGATTATGTACGGTTGCTGGTGCTGTGCGTGTGTGTTTGCGCGGTGGTGCCGGTAGTTGTGAGAGAGAGAGAGAGAAAAAGAGGGAGAGGCGGGGCATTTTACAAGCCATTTTTGCCATACTTTGCAAAAAAAACTGAGCCTGTGAGTTGGGAGTGCAGGACGATTGGGAACACGATGTAATGAATGTGCTCGGGGGACGTTGTTAAATGCTTTGAGAATAGATGAAGGATCGATTCCGTGGCAACTTTTGAACTCATCGAGTGTACCATCGCAACATTACGTTACGCGCGGCGTAACCCCAGTCCCGCCACCAACACCGCCAGCGCGGAGATGGAGCGATGTGCTCAGGTGTAAAAACGGAACGAACCGTCATGGGTTGATCGACGTCTCGGAGAAGGAAGAATATTTCATCCGTGGCTCATGATTTAAAATAAACCGCACACGCTTGCAGTTTTGGAGTCACAGAGTTCACGATTTTTTTTTCTCTGAACGTTTGATCATCGTGCTGTGAAAGTAGTGAAACAGTGGTGGTAATTCCGCATTCATACGACGGTCACAGGTATATCCACACGAGACGGGGAGCGGTGTTACACAACGGGGTTTTATCTATCGTGGGGATGGGGGAAGAATACTTTCCGAAGCACACTCCCGGACAGCTCCGACTGATATTAAGGGGCCGTCCATAAATGACGTCACCCGATTTTGGACGATTTTTGCCCCCCCCCCCCTCATCGTCACAAAAAGTCAGACCCCCCTTCAAATATGACGTCATAAAGCTCTGCCCCCCCCCCCCTCCCAAAACCATATTTCCATTTTTAAAATAAAACATGCTTCGAATCGCTTTAAACTACTGCCATTGTAGTGCGTATTTAATGTGGCGCTGCACTTTGATGTTGTAGGAGTGTTGTTATAGCAATTATATATTGATTTAAAGTTGCGCATTTTAATGTGACGTCACATTTCTCACCCCCCCCTCCTCGTCACACATCGTCACAAATGTCTGACCCACCCCCCCCCCTCTAGGTGCGTGACGTCATTTATGGACGGCCCCTAATCCCTGGGTTTACAGCTGGAAAAAAGATGAATACATTTTGTGTTCGTTCTGTTTTTTTTATTCTTTCAGTAACATACTTAACCTGTGGCTGAATTTGTCATAATATCAGTCACACACACACTCACAGTGACGCGGATACCTTCATAAACTCGTTATCCGCCAATATGTAACGCCTGGTAGCTGCATCATTTAAAGACAGCTGTCAAACGGATCAAGGACGACGGCCGCCTTTGGGGAGGGTGTATAGTATGAAAGGCCGAAACACCCTAGGACCCAAAGGTTCACTACTGACGATGCGCTCCCCAAATTTCACCAGGCTCACTGTTCATGAACTCTTGGAAGTGCTTGCACAAAGGATAGTAACATCTCATCCTGTGTTCTTTGGAATCATCAGCCGCTGTAAGCAAAGTCGGCTCTCTCCAAATGGGTGCGCTAAGCGGGATTCGCGCGCAGCGCGTCACGAATGAGCTCCCGTGGTTCTACGCGTAATGCACGAAACACCTCTTCCAGCATCTGGTCAACGTGGAAGAGTTGTGGCAACATTCCCGCTGGGGTCTTGAGCTCCATAGACCCTTTCCCCGCAGCAGTGGTTTGAGCAAGCAATTGGCAGCGCTGCACCTCTTGCTAAATTCGTGCAAGTCAAGGTTGTTCTCAGCCACTCCAGTTAGCGGTCCTTTTAAATAATGGTGGCAAGTTTCACGTGGCTGGATAGGGTTGTTGGGAGGTGGAATTACTTAAATATTTAAGAGTCGTAAATGTACGACAATTATGATCGGAGAATGGGTGGCGCGGTGTTTTAGGCGCGCTTCGCTATGAACGCCGGCGACTGACGTTCGATTCCCGGCCACGGCTGACATCAGTGGCAGAGTGGTATCTGAACTGGACTTGTGTGTTGAACTTCTTTCACACCGTACGTAGCCAAGCGTGCAAATCGGAGGTGCAGTGGGAAGGACAACAACATAAACACAAAAAGCAGTTTCTCAAGAAATTCGTTTTCAAGCCAGATGATTTTAAAGCGCGTGGCTTCCAGTGGCTTCCTAATTTCCGAAGGAATAGCATTCCAGACGGCCGCAGAAGCGCATCTGAAAGCGCGCGATGCAGTGACAGGACTTTGTTCGATGGTTAGCCAAGAGCCGCTGCTGAAAACCCCAGATGACCGACTTGGCTCAAGGAAGCCTTTATCCAGCAGTAGATTGACAAAGGACTGTGGACATACTCTTTGGTTCTTTCGGTAAAGTCACGTAGATAATTCCTGTAGTCACGAAAGCTTCAAATCACGGCTGTGTACATTTTGATCACTACTGTGCAACCGTGTAAAATAAAACGTAAGATGCAACATCGTAAACACTTGTGCTTAACAGGTTTTTAGTTTTTTTTTAAAGCTCTGCTTTTTCCAAGGAATCCAATAAAAATCATGTACCGTACAACCTTTTTGTCAATCCACCGCTGGATGAAGGCCTCCCCGCACACCATGCCACGTGGGGGTTGTGTGACCATGTTGACCCACGCTACTTCGTGGTGTGGGACCAGGACCGTTAGCCGTGGCCGGCAATCAAACTCGCGTGGCCAGGTTTTAAAGCACAGTGCGACAACCACTGCGCCACCGCTCCCCCCCCTGCCACCTCCCATTATCCTCACCATGGGATAATGTTGCTCTCCACGTGGACATTAAATCGAGAAATCGCGATAATTTACCTTGGAGTAGAAGGCGAGGGACGGCGTGGACGTGGCATTATACACTCCATAAAGGCAATTACGAAAATTGTCGGGGTTAATTTTCCATAATGGACTCCATAAAACGAGTGACTACGTGTATATATATAGAGGAGGGTTTGCAGTCTTGTGTGTGAGATGTATGGGATAGAGCCAGGGCTGCCCCGGGCCCTAAAGCGCGGGGCCCGGGGCAATCGCCCCGCTTCGCCCCAGAGGTCGCAACCGGGTACCCGATACCTGTACCCTACCCGATAGCCGGCTACCCGTACCCGGCCGGGTACGGGTAAACCGTGAGTCACTGGTGAGTCACCGTTTGTCACTCATTTCCCAACGTCTTGTCTCTTCTCACAATTCAAGTTCATCCCAGAGGTCGCAATCAGGTACCCGATACCCGTACCCTACCCGTACTCGGCCGGGTACGGGTAGGGTACGGGTAGGGTACGGGTACGGCCGGGTACGGGTACGGGTAAGGAATCAAAACCCGTTTGCGACCTCTGGTTCGCCCAAACCCTCGGGACGGGCCCTGAATCGAGCGGCGGGGGCAGTGGTCCGCACGCTTCGCTACGAACCGGAGCCATCTGACGTTGATTCCCGGCCACGGCTGTGAGTGGCAAGCGATGTGTGCACATGGTGATGGCACCCGCGCCACCACCTCCTTCTCTCCTCCCTTCAACGTCACGGTTTGGATGGTCTCTGTAAATATTCCACGAGAAATGAAGCCCCGATATGGCCACGCGTACAAAATCCTACACATCCCAACCATGATACGTTTATTTGGAGTCGTTTAACTTAAGAGGAAATTGAAATTAAAACGGCCGTTGCAGTTACCCATATAAAGGCTGAGTGCCCCAGACTGCCCACACAACTATAAAGCGGGGTTAATGAGAAAAGTATGGGTCAGGCACTCCATCATAGCGCTTTACCGAGATCGTGAGCTATATTGAACACTACGGGACGGGATGCCTCTGTAGCCCAATAGTGTCACGCTTGAGTAAAAATTTAAATAGACAATGCGGCATTATTAATGATTATTAATGCGCTGTGTTCTAGTATGTCCTGCGCACATTATGTTTGATCAGGGGTGCAGGTTTTCACCTTTTTTTCCAGAGTCCTTTCTATTAAGGCTGCCAAATGTCTGGGAGCCTCAACCAGGACATACAATGAGCTGGCATTCTCTCCCTATATCATTCCCACCCACTTTGACACAACTGTGCCAACCCAGCCATGTACCCAAACAATGAGTGACCCGTCCCCTCCTCTTATGACGTTCAATACTCAAATAGCCGAGCCATGCGCCCTCGTCATTAGTCACGCATGAAGTCAGAACATTTTAACCCAACGACATTACTTTATATGGACAATGTTAAGCAACGCGTCCATTGCTTAAAATGAATTATTTCTCGTGATCTCATCTATTTTCATGTTGGAACAACTTGATCATGTTCTATGGAGGCACTGGCCAGTGTCACATCCTGCAGTGGTGCTCTCTGATGTGTTTCTGGTTGAAACCGCGTGTTGTTGTGTGATGAAGCTCCCAGCACGTACAGCGAAACGTCGGACATCATGTGGGATTGAATGCGTAGTCACTCAGATGTGTCAGTAGGAAAAGGGAGATGCACTCGTCTGAGTAGAATTTGGCTTTTTGACTCGAACACACACACACACACAAAGCCGTGTCTACTTCCACGCCAAGTAATATGCGCTGCGCTGCGTCCGTACTTTGTCACGGGCAACCATTTTGATGCCGCCGTCACACCCCATTTGAATATAGAACCCAGGGAATTAATCAAAACATATTACGCAACAACAAAAACAAGCGACAACATTGATTTCTCAGTGAAACAAATATAGTAACATACGCAAAAATCACAAATTGTTGTTTTCGTAGATTTGTTTTCGTAGTCATGAGCTAATGGACCAATGCGGTTTGAAAAAAATATTCTTTCAGAATGTTCTTAGGACTAATATAATTAAAGAAAAAGTTTCGTGTATTTTCAAAAAATTAATGAAAAGTAGTCTAATTTGTGGTCTACGTCAGACACTGATTTCCTGCTCAAATTAGCATCAATGGTGCTCCTCATCTCATGCTCACAGTCCCGAGCCAGTGGTGGAAACTGCTTATTTCTATGGGGCGGGTGAGTCTAAGTATAGAGGCGAGATGTTCACTGCCTCGCCTGGTGTACAGGAGGTCGTGGGTTCGATCTCGACCCTGACGCTTGTATATTTGGAGTTTGCACGTTCTCCCCATGGTCGTGTTGATTTTTCTCAGGGTCCTCCAGGTTTTCCCCCTCCACATTTAGAATCAACATGCGTCTAGAGTATGTGGCGGCTCTACATTTCCACTTGATAAGCCACTTTGCTGAGCTATCACTTGTGCCCAGGTCGCTTCGAAAAAAGAGTCACATAGTAGAGTGGGTCTTACCTGGTAAAATACAAAGTTTAGTTTAGTTTAATACGTATGATAACCTTGGAGAGATGCATACTTGACATTAGATTAAGTTACTGAAATGTAATCATATTAGAGAAAACGTATTGACTGTGGAAAAAAATTGAGCTTGGGAAAAAACACAACACTATAAGGGATGATGATGATGGATGAGGCTTATGATTGAATGGCAGTCAAAGGAGCGAAACACAACGAAGAGGATGCCCGCCACGGAGATGGAGGTACTTGATGATCTTATTTGCAGCGCTAGAGAAGGAACAGGAAGGGTTGATGGTGACGTTGGGAGGAGACCTTCATCCAGCAGTAGATAGGCAATCGCTGACGATTGTGATGGCTTCGAAGAGACTTGACAGTATAAGAAAATTGCCTTGGCAAAGAAGCGTTTTCTAAATTGTCTGCCCTCAACTTGTCCAACAAATCTTCTTGGTTCTTTCGGTAAAGTCACGTAGAATGGAAATAATAAAACAATAAAAATAAAATTTCGATTTAAAGCTTTCGTGACTGCAGGGATTCATCTTCTTGGTTCTTTCGGTAAAGTCACGTAGAAGGGAAGTAATAAAATAATAAAAATAAAACATAATAAAACAATTCTCACGACGTTTCGGCCTGAGGACGGCTGCTTGCGTTGTGGCCGAAACGTCGTGAGAATTGTTTTATTATGTTTTATTTTTATTATTTTATTACTTCCCTTCTACGTGACTTTACCGAAAGAACCAAGAAAAAAATCGACATTAGCATGTAACGGTGTTAGTCATTGTTCCGTACGCAAAAAAATGAATTAAGCAGAAGCCACGTGACATTTGGAACATTGCATAACACTAAATGAATAAATGTCACTACGCCTCCATGTATCTGCATTTCCCAAATACAAACAATTACCATCGAGGTGACACAGAGGTCAGAGCCCTGAGCTAGCAACGCCGAGATCCTGGGGTCGAGTCCGGGCTTCGGAGACCCGTGATTCAACTGGGTTCTGGAGTGTGGCGAATCGATTGTCTCAGCTTTGGCATCCAGTGACTGAATTAAGACAAAAAGTCGGGACATTACATTTTATTTTGCACTTAATTTGGATAAGCACCAGCTCTGAACATGACAATTTTTTGCTGTGACTATGATGTTGCACGCATTGTTTTCTCTGTAAAAAGGAAATTGCTGATCTCCAAGTCTCTTCAAGAACGTCATAAGCATTTGGAAGGAAGCAGAACGGCGGTGAGCAGGCAAAAGCAACAATTGCCCAAGCTCTGTAGCTCTCTATACATTAAGGTATCTTTTCAGCAAAATCACAAGTGTTTGTGAGTGAGGGAAGAAATCAAAGCACCCGGAGAAAACCCAAACACGCGAGGTAGAAACGCTGTATCCCCTACAGAAAGAACAGGTGTAGATGAGTCCATGCTGTACCACCCAACTACTTTGAAGCCAGGGTATAGCACCTTCTCGATACCCTCCTGAAGGTAGTTTTACAACATTGTTGTGATCCACCCACACTTGCTGCCTCCACAGGGCTGGATTACAGGCGTCTGCACACCTCTGCCAAGTTTAATAAAGCACATATAGACTCGTTGTGGGCATTAGAGCTGTTTAATGTATTTTATTGTGTGTTTTGCAAATATAATAATCTACGGTGAGTGTGTTTTTGTACTACAATTCTGTTTACGCTGAGCAATTGATTATGTAATGTTACAACAGCTGATGCAATTTAATAGCTTATTGGTATATGGATAAAACTATCTGCAGCTTCATCCCCTTCTCTCTACGATTGAGCTTCTGGATTATAAACGCATCTCCATCACATCTACCATCTATCACCGTTCACATACTATCCAAACGTGAATGGTGAGCGGAGATACAGTTAAAACATCATCAGAAACAGCAACAAAATGACCGATGTTTCACTGTTGAATAACGGCTTCTTCATGCAGTCGCCAGCCCTCATGGACTTACGATGCCACAATCCATGTCACTCCATCTCGGCAGCGGTCGTCCATTCGAGCTCGTTCCCTCCTTTGGCTGCCATTCTGTCACGAGCCTCATAATTTTTATTACACACTTGTATTTAACTTGCCTGTTTATATTCTTTCAAATCTTTTATATCTTCGGATCTACGAAGCATAACGAGCTGAAATGTTGTACACACAGACACGTGGTCGTCCCACGTGACAAATTCAAGATTTCATTTAAAGAACCGGTCCCGCCGACCCTGGGTCTTTTCGTGTGTTTTACTTGAACGTGTTTATTGCACTATTTTTGCGTGCTTGTTTAGTTCGTTGTCATTCTCCCGCACCTTAGATTAGCACAGCCGGCTACGTACGGTGTGAAATAAGTTCAACATCCATGCACTGGGTTAAAGCTGGCGGGAGGGTGACATTAACAGCATATGACCATCTTTCGATGGCGCTGATTAGAATGTATAAAGTGCCACACCGAGAGTCTATTGTGCTTTGCCTATTCACATCAGATCAGCCTTGATAATTCCATTTCATAGGTACTCATAATTAGATTGGCTTCCATAAAAGGCTGTGTGTGTGTGTGTTGTTTTTCTCTCTCGGGGATCATCTTTGTTGTTATTGTTGTTGCTGTGAACACTCTCCATTATCTGCAAATGTTGTCGGGCTAAGGGAAAACAACTACAACATTGTCATGCTATTTGTGAGTACGCGTTATACTTGTCTCCAATAAGATGACATAAATGCTGATTATGCTCATGACGGAACATTTAAATACACCGTAGCGCATGAACAGTCGGCTTAGTGCTGAGTCAGTAGCCAGGAGTTGTGTAGATTGAATTTAATTATAGTACGGTCACCACAATGAGGGTTTCTGTCCGTTGCACACGTGTCTTTCGCTGGCTCTCATCATGTGCTTGTACGTCCTTCCTTGTTGATCATCATCGAGCGTCGCGGCTCTTTTCTTTCCCTCCTCTTGTTTATTTCGCAAACTTGGAATCTTCCCACGATCACCTCCTTCAGCATAGCCATTCCCACTCAACAGCACCTGTCCAATCCAGATCTCGTCCTCTTCTTTCATCGGTTGAACGAGTTCATGTTCTTCGCACACCTGATGAAGCACCTCTGTTCAATTACTCCAAATCCACGTTTTAAAACCTTTAATCGTCGTGCACTCCGTTTGCATCGTTCACGTCTCGTAGACACTCTTTGCCAAACTCCAAACATGGCTCGTGATGAATCGTTATTTTCTTTAATTGGCCATCAGAGCTTTTTATTTTATTTTATCAGCTCTCTTTTCTTTCCAAAGGTTTACTTGGTGGGCATCCCAATCCTGGTTCTAAGTTCTGGAACCCAAGTTGCGAAATCTGCTTCACTTAATCCAGTAGAAGTCATGTTATCCACGCCCGTATATTTGGAGATTGCATGTTCTCCACTTAGAATATTTCGCTGCTATAAATGTCCGCGTGACAAGCCACTTCGTTGAGCTATCCTTTGTGGCCAAGTCGCTTCTGAAAAAGAGCGAGTACATCGCTTAGTGGGCCTTACCTGGCCAAATATATATAAAATGTTTAGTTTTTACTTACAAAGCGCGGCTGGGCTCCTGTCCACAAATGCTGCTGCAACTCAGCTTAGCCCAAGCCGTGAGTGACCATGGATGGATTTTCATCATCGGTCCCGCTGCTAAAGTGTCCCTACGTGACATCTCGGAGTGAAACAAACAAGAAGCTTTGACCCTGCAGGGATAAAATAGGCTGAGAAATCCGTTGCCATCACCGCATTGCTACATTCGTGACATTAAAAGTATCGCACATCGACTTTATTCTAGAATAAAATGTTCCCAAATAAAAATAGATTAGCGCTCACCCTCCCTTAAGGAAAACCAGTCTCTGTGTCCCGCCCGTGTGTTCCCGTGCATTTGGATTTTCGTGCGTCAGCTATTGGCATTGCAGGGATCGCCAATTCAGGGTCATGGCCAGGGTTCTTGATAGCCTAATAGATAACAGTGTACTTACCGGTTGTGGCAATTGCCACATTGTGATACGGTGGAGTAAATTACATAGCATGAGCCAAGGTTAGGGTTATGCCTGTGGGGCTATTGTTGTTAGCACTGCGTGTTTTTTCGTTAGTTACACGGATCGTAACTTGACAAAAGGGACACCTCTCATAAAGAACGTGATGACCTTTCACTTTGTGTGGCACGCAGGCAAAGGCAAATACCCCTCGTATAACCTTCACAGACTGTTGGGGCAAGTGCTGTTGGCGAGCAGCACCTATGAAGGCCACACGCACACACACGTGTCACGTGACGACGAATGCCACATTACCGGACTGCTTTTCTAAGCAGGTGTTTTGGATCTGGCGGGTATAAAGGGTATCGATCAAAGAGTAACCTTCGTGAAATGTGATAATAACTTGGTGAGTTGGAGATGGGGTAGGTGGACCACACAGAGATGGAGCCGCTCCGTGCGTTCAACGCTTGCCTGTGGGGAAAGGCGTCAGAGTCGGTATAACACACGATTTACCCTGTAATCTCATAAAACAAGTCCTACATTTGTTTCAAGAGATAATTCAGGCATGCATTAATGTTATTGGAAGTCAGTTCGAAGATTTGTTAAAATAAATATAATAACCCTGTGTGCCCTGACTTGTTGGCCACCCTGTATAATAAGTGACGCTTCGGCCAATGGGCCTGTCAGCTTTTCTATCTTGTAAGTGGAGCAAACTCAAGTAGAGATACTCGTGTTTATAGTACATTACACACTATCAAGAAGCTCATTCGGGCATAAAGAGTAATAGATATCAATCAGAGGTAACCCATTTAAAAAAAAATGTGAGTCCAGCTATTGGTTTAAAATTGAGAAGCACGAGGGGGTTTACTGAAGACTGCTGTAATGTTTGAAGTTGGTTAACTCCCTGCATTATCATACATTCATTCATTGTTATTCGCTGAAAGACGAAAAGAAGATAATACATTCCACTTTTCGGTCATTTTGTAACGGTCATTATGGTTGCATTAGGGCCTTGCTTATCAACGTTCAGTTGTTTCTTTAGAGGAAATGTGTAATATTTTTACATACGTACACACTTCAGAGGCATACATCATGGATGTTACATATAAACCTAATTAACACGTTGGGTTTTCGTGGTTGTGTTGCACAGCTCCGCCGTGCGTTTCCAGTTGCACCCGCGTAGTTGCTCGACATGATGTCCGACGTTTTGTTCCACCTGTTCGGGAGCCTCTTCGAGAACTGGACGAGTTAAGTAGCTTTCATTTAGGAATCGAGGTCGCTCCCAGCGCACGGAGCAAAATGCCTGAACAGACGCCAAACACCACGTGGTGCTACCTGAACACACGTCGGAGAGTGATGTAAATCATGTCCCTCCTACATGCATGTGTTGTGCTACTGTCACACAATGGCATGCGTGGAGCCGAGCACTGTATACCTCAAGACAAAGGAGCATGCTCACATATTTTTTAGGTTTATCGTAACACGTGACTAAGTTTGAGCGAGCAGCCTTCTTGGGCTAGGAGCCAAGCAAAATAACACTTGGCCTTTACGTCTTCCTTTAGTATTTGGAAGACAGCCAGTTGCGGCAGCATGATCAACCAGCATTGCAGCACTTTTTTGTTGCATTGTAGACGACATATGTTTACTTTTTTTTTATCATCGTAACATTAATAATGAAATATGCTTCCCCCCCCCCCCCCATTGTCTGCTGGATGAAGGTCTCCCCACGCCGTGTCACGACGTAGGGGTTGCTTGACCACATTTCATCACGGTGGGAGGGTGATATTCGCCATGGCTGGGAATCACACTAAGGTCACCACTTCCATCGTTTGGCGCCACGATGGCAAGATGTGAATTGACTCGCCTGGTTACACAGGAGGCCGTGGGTTTGATCCCGACCCTGACGGTTGAATATTTGTAGTTTGCCTGTTCTTTCTTCCCATGGTCGCGTGGATTTTTCTCCAGGTCACCGGTTTTTCCCCTCCACATTTAGAAACATGCGTTTCGACTATTTGTTTTCTAGAAATTTCCACATGATAAGCCACTTCTATGAAGCTATCATTTGTGGCCAGGTCGCTTCTGGAAAAAGTGCTATACTGCTCATTGGGTCTTACGTGGTAAAATAAAAACAAAAATACATAGTTTAGTTAAAGGGTGGGGGGGACCCACACTTTAATCCCCACATGCGACCCGCCGATCCACTTAACTATGGTGAACCCATTAATTCTGCTCTGTGGACAGAGGCAGTGTGTGTGTGGGGGGGGGGGTAACAATCTTTCCCATTCTATCAAATGCCGCTGGGAGAGTGTATACAAACCACGACCTCTGTATTGCAAGTCCAGTGTGCTGTAATCATTACAATATGGAAAGTACACATTTACACCGATCAATAAAATCATTGATTTAACACCAGAGCGAGCACACTCAGAGAAGACAAAAAAAAACACCAAAACAAATCTCTTCTACAAGGAAGGCCTTGGGGGGGATGAAAGAAAGCCAGGGTGATAAATTACACTTCATGAGATAAAAAGTCAGCCTTGCACACAGAGCGCAAGCAACTGATAAAAGTCGGCCTCACATCCAGAGGCCGTGCAACAGCAAACTAATTTGTGTTTCAAGGGGGGCGGAGGTTTTACCACACCAGCCCAGATTGTTACTGACACTTGACCCGACTACACCAATTCCGCATATACTTTAGGACTTATCGTACTATCAGGCCACATAATTGCGCGTCTGTGTGTAAGAGGTGTTACATACACACTGAAGAATGACCTTCACCTTTCCGTGTGCCCTGTGCCGTGTTTCCATGAGCACTGGGAACTGGGCCGTGCCAGCCCTGGAATGGCTCCAGGAACAGCACCACAGTTGGACCTTGGCTCTCGTGCTCAACGAGACTTAGACGTTATTGAGACAGGTAAGGGCCATTGAGCTAACAAGCTCTCTTGCTGCCACTTCCCTCCATGGACCAAGAGGGCGGTGGTCTTAAAAACTATGTTTATTTTTATATTCTTGGTTCTTTCGGTAAAGTCACGTGGAAGGGAAATAATAAAACATACTATTTTATTGTTTTATTTTAATTGTTTTATTATTTCCCTTCTAACTGACTTTACCGAAAGAACCAAGAATATGAGTCCCTGCAGTCACGAAAGCTTTAAATCGAAATTTATGTTTATTTTAACAATGGTCAATATAGAAATGGGGTTAAATTTCGATTTAAAGCTTTCGTGACTGCAGGGATTCATCTTCTTGGTTCTTTCGGTAAAGTCACGTGACTTTACCGAAAGAACCAAGAAGAGAAATGGGGTTGATTACGGAAATTAAAGTAGACCTCGACTATTCAGAATATTTGCTTATTCTAGATTTGAAGTTTTCGTGACTGCAATTTTTTTTTTACCTACGTGACTTTACCGAAAAAAACAAAGAGTAATATTTGTTTACACTTGAGGAATCCGATGAGCTATACAGTTATTTTTCAAAGATGTCTAGTAGGGGAGGGGTAAGAACGTTAGAACAACAAACAATACAAAAACATTATAGGAGTGCAAAGCACAAGAAAGGTAAAAAACAATCACCCAAACACATACAAATGAAACTAAACCATCCCTATCCTTTCAGGCAAAGCCCACTGAGGTGTTAACTTATTTATCAACCTGGCCACAAATGATAGCTCAACAAAGCGGCTTATCATTTGGACATTTATAGCAGCAAAACAATCTGAATAATCCCTTTCAAGTATGAATTATTAAACGCCAAACCAGCATTAAGTTTTTGTTGCTTTCATGTGATTTTAGAAAGCAAAGGAACCCCGTAAAATGTGCTTAAATGCTTTCATGCCATTTCTTAGCGGTTATGTAAATAACGGCAGTCCATCGTAGTCAACATGATGCATGAGAGGGTTCAACAGGCTTTGACTGTGCATTTATCATACAAATCGTGAGCGAGTAATTGAAATAAGTTGAGTGCGCATCTCATTTTCTCTGCTGACCTCACAACATCATGACTGGTTCTGGGGCCAGCCCCAGGTCAAAGTGAACCGGGCTGCCCGGGAAGGCTGCCATATAGTAATACGGGCCAGAGGCACCTTGGGGCCGTTTTATGGCAATCGTCATCGACAGCTGTCGCCAGCAATGCATTTGCAACGAGCAAGCTATGGCAACTTTGTGCGGGCAGTGCCTGTCTCGTCAATGAAGACGGGAATTTGTTGAAATGTGTGTTTTGATGAACAATTATTGGTTGATGTGATCTCTGTCTGTGGCTGAGCGATCAGATTTGTCAGATGTTTGTCCAATTAATTTGTTTACAATATAATATGGTGGCGCGGTAAATATTGCCCGGTGATGGTTGTCCTCGAGTTGGTCTCTGGGTGTTACGAGCGAGAGCCAGCAAAGAATCCATGGTGATATTGCCAGGGCCGGCCCGAGGCATAAGCGAACTAAGCGGCTGCTTGGGGCCCCCTGGCCACCAGGGGGCCCCCGAATCGTTTTTTTTTTTTTTTACAATTAAATAACTTAAACAAGTGATATAAATGAATTAATGAATGAATGAATAAATGATTCAAGACAAGAAAATTCTGTCGACAACTGCTGCTTTGTCACGGCTCACGGATGTCACGGCTCATTGACAATTCGCGTGGGCGCGGGCGCGGGCGCGGGCAGGTGCGCGCAATTGTACGTCACGATAATAAATACGCCTAAGCCATGTCACAAAAAAGGACGTATCCCTCTGGTGCCGAAAAAAGAAAAAAGAAAAGGACCGAGGAGGAGAAAAAAGAGCGAGATAAAGGTATGTTTGCATTATTATTTACAGTATGTTTTGTGCAGCAGCAGCACAAATTGTGCTCTCTCTGCTCTCAGGATAGCCTGCACTCTGCCTGTGTCAGTTGCCTCAGCAGAGAGGAGCTTTTCCAAGCTCAAATTGATAAAAACATATTTGAGATCATCAATGGCCCAGGAAAGACTAAGTGGACTTGCAGTCATTAGTATTAATAACAAAGTTGGCCAAGCAATACCATACAATGATGTCATTAGTGACTTTGCCTCCAGAAAAGCTAGGAAGGAACGATTTTGAGGTCATTGTTGTACAGTTGACATTGTTGAACCCTTGCTGTTCTTATGTTTGCTTTCATTATTTAAGTATCTTTTTTTTTGTAACATTCTATTTTTGATTAGATTAATGTTTGTCTATTTTGGTTTTATTTAAAAGATTGCACATTTAATGCACATTTGCAAATAATTTATTTAATATGTTTTTTGTGACCGTTTGTATTCAGAAGTTTTAATAAAAGAGTGAAGTATTTTAAGTGTTGTTTTTATTTTTTATTAATACATAACCTCACTGTATTCGTTTATAATATTCGCTATAACATTATAGTGTGACATTTGTGTCAATAATCTTCTAGCACAGATGAGTCTGCGTGGTGGGAGGGGGGCCCCCAAATCAAATTCTGCTTAGGGCCCCCAAGAGGCTCGGGCCGGCACTGGATATTGCCATGAATGGACTACGTTGTATGCATTCCATGGTACTGCTTTTGTACATGCAGTGCACACCCTTGCTCTTAAATCTCTTGTATAAATGTGTACTTTAGATGAGTTTCGGATTAAAAAAAAAAGCGTTTTGGATTAAAAAAAATGTTTAAAGGTAACTTTGGATATTTTTGGGGGGATTTCAGACTCTGGTCATATACTTTGTGTAACAATTTAACGTGTCTTCGAGCTAACAAACGTGAAAAGAGTGGACGTGACGTCATGCTAGTGACGTCACTCCACGTTACTTTTTGTGACGTAACATTTTCTCGTCAATGAAAAACAAATTTTCTTTCGGATTATCTTAAATTTCGTGTTGAGGCTTCATTTAAAACTTATAATTTGTTTGTACTACTGTCACGTGCAAATTGGGAACATATGCACAGTAACGTAACTATGAATGTATTCCTGGCTCATCAGATCTGTCGTCAAGGTATATTATTCGGATTATTGTGCTTGCTTAAATTTAGCAGAACACATGGCTATCATTACACGTCAACGAATGTGAATATTTAAGAAAGACTGAATGTTGCACAGTAAATGTCACTTTAGAACAGGCTCAGTTACCCATTGGTATGAAAAGCACGTCGGTGTAAATCATGGATGCCACTGAGATCAGCATAATAAGTGAGCTTTAATAATTAATCCGCCAATCATTTTGTTGAATAGCAATCGTAAATGGCGTGTAGCGAGAAGAGGATGGTCCTTACCGTGGTAATGATTGGGATTTCTACCACAATTTTAGGGCCACCAAGAAGATTTCTTGCGTACGACTTCGAGCACCCCAACGATCCAAGCTACACATTCGCAGTTGCGTTCATATTGAAATTATTTTTTGTGTGAAAAATACACTAAGCGCACGGGTCTTCGCAGCCATTATTGTAATTAAGAATGTAAGTCTGGGTTAGGTCACATAATGATATGACTAAATTAGTGTTGTTTAGAAAACTTGTCAATTTATTATCGTGTCGGCTCACCGGCAAGTTGGACAAAGTCCAGGAAGTCAGGATTAATGGTATGGATCGAAGCCCTCATCCCGTTGGTTTTCGAGAGGATACGTCACAAATAGCAACCATAGAAAAGCAAACCTTTGAACTAAAAATGTAATTTATATCGGATAATCTTTTTTCGAGCTATTTTGACCTCATGTTAAATACCGACAGACAGAGAGACATACAGAGCGAATGCATTGAACACTTTCGAATCTTCCTTGTCGGCGTTAATCAAATCAAATTTCGAGGCTCGGTAAGATTTTTCTGGGTAAACAAATAAATTCAGCTAATTGGTTCTCCTGCAACGGACTGTGAAATGGGCCAACGGCTCTTACAATATTTTGGTGGGCTTCCTTCACAATGGTGCCCAGTGTAATGAAGTCGATTGTAGAATTCATACGCCTTATCTTGCCACGTAATTACACAAGCCATTGAATCCAAAACTCGCTACATCTGGGACTCCGTCTGACTGATTTCTTAAACACTGCGGTTATTGCTTCACTTTCTCAGCATTTGAAATCAGTTCGCCCATTGTAAAAGTAAAAATTGCCCGCGGATGTTGACTCCTACATTCGCTATAAAGTGACCAATGTGTTCCGAATAACCTCGCATTTTGATATACTGTACTTCACATGGAGTTTTTTTTGGAGAGAGATAAAAACAATACAATGCTGCACACAGACATTAGCCCATAGCTACATCATCTGGAATGTGCCCGACCTTATCAGTCGCAAAATCTAAGCAGCGTGGAGCCTGGATAGTCCTTGGATGGGTGATCTCCACACACGCCAGATTGTTGTAGGCGGCTGCAAGGTTGTGCTACATTGCGACAATTAGTGCGCGGTGCAGCGACGTCTAATGTTGTCCTGTGGTTCTATGTTCCCGTGTCTTTGCTACGTGCCTTCACCATTTGCACTCACCAGAATGGGTGAAGTATCGTCAGACAACCCCCCCACCCACCTTTTATGACCTGCGCGGTGTGAGAAAGCCCTCGTTCAAAGTATATACAAAGCAGGTGATTGGGGCGTTTTGGGTCATTTTCGGCGTGGGCGTGAATCAAAACGGGCTCTGAAGAAGCAGTCGCTTCGTGACAACGCGGGTGGATCTCGGGCCGTGACCTCAGGAGCGCCCCATCTGTCACCAGCGGCTCCATGGGCCACATCTCGGTGAACTGTCCCCGACTTACGAGCCAAATCTAGGGAGGGTAACAGCCCCAATGTTGGGGGTCGTCTGGCTGTCGGAGGTCACTCGCCAATCCACGCTTTTCAGGGTGACGGGCTGAAGCTGATTCTGAGCAACTCCTGTCCACCACGATGTATTCAGAATCAGAATGGTTATTTATACTGGAGGAATCCGATGACCTTTAAAGCTCCTTTACTACATATGAATAGTAGTATTCACGTGGAGGCAGCTCCGAGAAAGGGAGCGTTAACCACGGATGGAGTAGGAGGTTGAGGGTTATGGTGGCCCATCGGATGTTGTTTTGTGATCATACAGTGTATTTTAATGTAAGTGTAAAATAACATTACTTACTATTATTATTAGTTTATGTTTATCTGTAATAACCTGAAAGCTAAATGCCAAAGTACTAACTTAATGCTAGTCTATCTTCTAGGCTTAAAGCCAAGTTTAGAACCCCATACAATGCATTGGTCACCTGCATCTGAAAACATAGTCGTGGATTTGGACACTACATTTGAAGCCTCTTTGCAGCGAAGCCAGCCTACGTATTACAGTGTACAATACATGGAGTGAGAATGCGTTATTTTTAAATATGAAACTTTCCATTATTACCTGAGTACTCGTGCTTTAAATGGATATGCTTTACTCCTGGTTGAATCACTGTGCCACAATAGATAACTCACACGTGGCAGTATACATCTGGTCAGCATGGTATGGACGTGTGCACATTTTGGTCACTAGGGATATGAGCAGGTGACGGTGGTGATTGTGTCAAGCTTATGTCCCTTGTGGTGTAAAAGATGAGCATCGTAATTTCCTCAAATTGGGAGCAAGAAATGTGTCCAGTTGAGTTCTCTAAATTTTGTCTTTCAAAAATGCCATAAAATAACCCACGCTGTCCTAATACTGTACCAAAATGAAAATGTTCGATGATTAATTCTTGCCATAGCAGCAAAAAAACAGCAGATGTATGAAAACGCAATAACAAGTGTTCAAAATACAACGTTGGACTTATGTTTGATTTTTATTTTATAATGATAAGTACAAACCTTACAAAACGTTGCAAATGTACAATTAAATAAAGTGAATTCATTTTCCCAATGTACCTACACTCTAACCTAATCAGAAATTATAACACACTCAGATTCTGAGAATTCAACATTTTAATATATTCCAATCGGTCCTACGTGGGAAGGTATGGGATGCCTTCTGCAGTGAGTTCATGGATGAATAATGCACTTCTAACATTTTAGTACTCAGCCATTGAAGGCAGGCAATTGGGTTGGTGAAATTATATTACAGTCCTGTAATTACAAACGTATACCAAAGCAATACCGAGTTTGGTGGCTGATTGAATTGTTGTGTAATATGACCAACCTGCACTGCCAAGAGTGGTGAAGTATGGTACCCCCACCCCATAACCAACGTAGCATCATTGGGAGGCCTAAATATCAGCCCCCTTTTTGAATTCTTAGAGTGAATTTAAAAAAAATTGGCACAATATTTAACACCACAGTTGAACGAGTGCATAATAGACAACGGCAGATCATATCGTTACAGTACTTAAAAATCCATTCATAGAAAATTGATGGAATCCGTCCCCTCCTCCACTCCTTGAATGTATAAATTGCCTCCCTTTGAAACAAGGATCATGCAGCAACAGGATTAACTGTACTGCACTCAGTTGTTTAAAGGGGGGGTCGAGGTTTTGTGCCTGCCGTGAGTTTTCCTTCATTTTCAGACAGTGCAGTGCGGTGGAAGTGGCGAGTGTGAGGCTGTGTTTGGTGGACGTGTTAATAATGCTCTCTTTACGTCAAAGTGCGACGGCTGATTGCGACAAACACGCTACACGTTTTTACCAGGGGCAACAGTTGAAGGAAAAATACATGAACATACAAAAAGAAAATAACTTATGTAGGTGTAACACCATAATAGTGCTATATCAAAATCGTAATAAAAAATGCAATGACCGCGTGCGGTTTGTGTCTGCATTTATACTGCAGGAACATTCATGAATACTTTTGTCTTTGTCCTGTGTTTGTTAATACCATTTCTCTTTTCCATACTGTAAAAGCACGTTCCATAATTCACGTGTTCAGGGTAGTCCAGATGTCTTGTGACACCCATTTAATTCTCTAAACTATATTTGTTTCAAGTAAGGTTTTTTTATTATTACAGAAATGACTATGCACAGGGGAAAATGTTATGGGTTAATTAACTGGAGGTCGCGCGGCATCTGGACCATCCTGTACATTGATTATTATCAGCCATGGTCAATCCGCTGCTGGAGCCTACGATGTCATCATCCACTGAGGAGCTGCACACAAATTGATTCCATCGCTCCATATCTTCTGTGAGATGTCTTATCGGACTCTGCGATAAATATTTCACTCTCGTGGTGGAACCCTGCCCAAGCCGACTCATTTGTATTTGGTTTTACATTCATGGACCATAATTTATTACCATAAAATAAACATAAAATTGAAGGTTTATTGAAATATGTGTTTGTATTATTATTACAAGTTCTTTTTAATTGTCAGTGACAAGAAAGCACGAGGTCGTTGTTTAATCTGGCTGGCCTTCTTCAGCTTTTTGATAAGCAGGTCCCACAGACTGGGGTTGATGTGCCATGGTGATTACACCATATAATAAGATCCATAATAATCGAATTGTCTGTTTTTCTAAATATGATTCCGCCGTGATTATGAATGCTCACTTTATTTTTTTAACGTTATATTTCCCGACAAGATGTTTCTCAAATAACTAACTGGGCAAATAAAATTGCAACTCAATTGCCGATATCCGTTCAATTTAAGCTTTGCTCCATGCTTTTTTCGGAGTAATTATCGGCATCATTATTTTAGTCATCATTATTTTAGTTTGCATATAAGTACGATTATTTTGTTGCGTTACTGACCGCGTGTGCATTTATGAGCGTTGCGGATTATAAATGATTACAACAAATGTGTCTGCTTCATGTTGAGTAATCTTTATTCGCTCTGGAAGCACAGCACAACAAATGAAAATTACATCTGCAAAATGATGGGATACCGATATATTATTGTTATAAGATGGAATTTGATATCTTGAATCTTGAAACAAGAGATTTCTGTAACCCTACTCCAACGCCAAGCCAAGCCGCTCTGAACATTTTATCTGACGTGTAACCGCATACGGGAATATCACGCGTACAGCACTGTACACATGGACACAGCTATTAGTTGACAGGTTACGTTTGAAGCATCTTAATTCAAATAATAAGGACAAGATGCACAATTCATTTGGACAAAACATTCATGTGAAGAGAGGCTGACGCTGAATCATTTTTTGTTTAATGCACGTGGATAATTGTGGCCAACATGTGTTGTTCAATCGCATACGCTCTTGCTGGAAACCTTTAATTCCAGTAATCTGGCACCTTCCCTGGAAAAAAAGAGCCTGTTTCTCAGAAGTGAGCCCCACTGTGAGACTTTCTTTGGATGTGTATGGATTATGGGGTGGAGAACCTTTAAAGTCCTTTCTGACAGCCGAACAGCATTTTCAACCACCTCTGGGCAGGCACATTAACATTCACATCGGTTTCTGTCTGCCACTGCAAGAAGCCCTTGCAGAGTAACATACATGACCGTGCACGTTAAAGTTAGAACCACCGGTGTCAGGTCAAATGTAATTCACTGTAGTTAACCGATCAATGCGGCGACAATGCTCGCAGAGGTCGATACATATTGATTTGCCGGCCGTTTCGTAGTGGTAATGATGGTCTCGTGACCACTGGACGTATGAAATTAAGTTCTCGGGCCAAATTCAGGTTTTTTCAATCCCTGCATCCCTGGTGTAAAGCCGCGTGGAGCAAAATCACGTTCAACTTTAAGCTAATTGCTGTGCATCATCGTTTTACGACAAGTTAACATTTCGACACCAGTGTTTCTCCAGTGGTTTTTTTTGGAGTTTTCCCACAACCTCCACACGCCCCTTCTCCAGCACCTTTGCCCTCATTTGGAGCGTTTCAGTAAATGAAAATGTATCGACTTGCGATCACCGCGCCTCTCCCCTTCCTTCCTTTCAATACCTCTCGGTCTCTCCCCCCCGGTCTCCCTCGTGCAATATTGTTGATGTTATGTCTGTTTGTTTGTTTGCTTGTTAATTTTGTTGTTGTTGAAAAAAAGGCCAACATTGAAACAACGTTGTGTTTTGATGTAATTGTTTATTTTATAAACACGTATGTATATTTTTACAGATATTATAAGGGAGGATGGGGGGTGGATGGGGGCGGGGGTGATTTACGTGAGCTAATTTGATGATATTAATCTGTAAGGTTTTTTTAATAATATAACACTCTCAATTTACGACTATTTCATCACTGTCAAACATCATTTGCCTATGTTATTCTCTGTCCCCTGTAAGCGTTTTTTTTATATTCTGCTCAAGACCCGACAATACTATAACATGCACGTGTACATGTATAGCACATTTAGCCATCATCCACTGCTGGATGAGGGCGTCCCCGTGCTGTGCGGGCCGTGGGTCAAGTCGTCAACAACCAACAGAACTGTCAATGTTGCATTAAGTCAAGCGTCAATATGTTTCTTGCATCGAGCAGAGGTCATAATAATGGAGACAATGATAGGAGGGAATTCCAAAGTTGAGCAGTGTGACAGAAGAAGCAGAAAGAGCAGTGTTTTGACCTGCAGTGGTGGTAGTTTAAACGCAGTGTTAACGAAGACAAACGTCAGTGTAGTTGACCGCAGTTCTCACCGTGGGTGCATTTGATCTTGAAGTATAGTTCCACAGTGAGGGGGTGCTCTCACTTTTGACCTCCGAGTGTTTTCTCTGTGCAGCATGTCCCATGATTTTGTACATTTACTGGAAAACTCTTACGAAGTACACACATTTTTGAATGAAGAATATGTCACCATTACGATGCTCGTGCCTAAACTTTCACCTGCCTGTGGTGGGTATTTCATATTCGTGTCGGGACACGTGTTTAGATAGGCGCACCCAATATGCCCGGGCACATGCTCAAGCATATACTTTAGTCAGGATCCATCTGTGGGATAATTGCATAATTACCAAGCATCCCAAAGGAGGAGTAACGGTTTCGAGCAGCACAGAATGTTCCCACTTTCCAGTTGAGCCAGGGTCGTAACCAAACAAACAAAACATTAAAAAATGTTTGCACTCGGTTCACCATCATCAGTTTCATGATCAGCCATGGCCAATCCACTGTTGGATGAAGACATCCCCAAAGCCACCGCCATTCCTCATGCTCCTGTGGGACAACAATATCCACCTGTGGTGCAACAATATCCACGTTTCTTTCCTGGAATAAACACGATGGCAATTTGAACTTGAGCATTGTATCAATTGTAACATTGTACTCCATTATCTAAGTTTGTTGCCAGCAGAGGGCAATGCAGCAAAAAAAAACATTATTGTCCAATACTGTGTTCCAATGTCTATGCTCCCTGCCTTTACCATCCACACTGACCGGCATAGTGAAGTATGATCAAATAGCTCCATGCAGCGTGAGTGGAGATGTCCTCGTTTAACAGTGGATGGACATGGAAATGTTCCCATAAGAAGCGCAATTTTTAACGTATTTAACCTTTTTTTCTAAGAGCAACTGAGCTATATAGCTATTTTTTTGCAACCACCTGGCCACAAATGATAGCTCAACGAAGTGGCTGATCATGTGGACAACTTATAGGAGCCAAATACTCTAAATGCACGTTGATTCTAAATCCTCGTGACCATGGGGAGAACATGCAAACGCCAAATATATCGGTGTCAGCATTGGGATCGAACTCACTACCTCCCGTATACTAGGCGAGGTAGTTAACATCTCGCCACCGTGGAGCCAATTAACTAAAAATATGAAGCAAAACTCACACTTTGTACGCATTGAAAGTGTTAAGTGATAACTACACACATACACTGTATATATATCCTGATGCATGTCCTAGCTTTTTAACCTCAGAGCACACTGATTACCTTGATTCTATTAAATATTTTATCTAAGTAAATTTTATGAAGGATGTTTTAAAAGTAATTTGACCGACGCAACATATTACAGGAAATGTAATGCTTAACATCGATATAGATTTGTGCTGTATATTAAGTTTATTCTACAACGTGTTGTCATGTGATCCTTATGGCGGTACCCCGGGGTCCCAAATAATACGAAACTGGCCGAGGCAATTAAATATTTTATTTCTGGGACGCTATTTTTTTCCAGCGGTCTTACTTAACTCCGCGACTGGGGTACCAATCAATCCGAAATCGGTGCCACTCCGCGATGTCGAAACGCCAAACATTATAGCATTAAAAAATCCGTTATCGCAAAAATTCAACTTTGAATAGTGCATCGTGTACAGCTCGTCGAGATGAGTCGATTGCCGCATCGCTGACTATCAATAGAATAAAAATTACTGCATCACGGACATTGTGCGAGAGCCGGGGTACCACCATAAGGTTCATGTCCTGATATTGTTTTCATTTTACGTTGCTGTATTTTAGTTTATTGCTTTTATCATTGTGTTGACCTGGGTCACTCCTGCAATTAATACCGCGGTATATTTTGGTCTCTTGAATTCTCACCTGCTTAAATAACATAAACTGAACATTTGATGAAAAGGTTTATTTACTTTTTTGTATTTATTTAGTGTCGCATTTTTATTTTTTGAAGCACAAGTAAAAACACATCACTGGTTTATGAAGATAAACAAGCGTCTCTTTGTTCGAGATACGTGTCTACATCAACATATACAAGTTGATGTAAATTTAGAATGACGTAAGTTCTAATCACGTACATTTATACAAACAGAGAAACTGCACAATTTCTAAAATGGTCATCTAAAGTATATTCTTGGGTCTTTCAGTAAAGTCACGTAGATAGGTTCAAAGAAAATAACAAAAAATAACAAAAAAAACTACGACGTTTCGATCGCAACACAAGCAATCATCAGGAGAAAACATAGCGGGAAAGCTTCTGAGGCAGGATGTTTTAAATGTTTGAAATGGGTGTCGCCCAAGGGTCGTAAGTGAAGTGGGCGTTGCTAGTGATGTTAAAGTGAGAAATTTGCATGTCAATGTAAGATCGGAGAGCCACCGCCACATCGAGGAAAACGAGCAACGGTGGCTGTGTTAGTGAGACATTTAACCTGTTAATGTAACACCAGAGAGTCGAAAATAACTACTAACATCGGAAGGTAGGATGGAAACATCACAGGCAGTTATGACTTAAACTGGTTAATAACGTCCTTCCAATGATTGCTCAGTTTGTACCCATCTTCTCGGTTGAAATTGTGTCTGTCTATATATATGGATGGCTTCATGAACGAATCTTTGTTGATAGCCAGTGGGCTTGCAAAGTACCTTTGTCTTAGAGAAATACATTTGATGTGAGCCCACCGCATTAAAACAATGATCAGCCACGGCCGAGGTATTAGTCCTACCGTGTTTCAGATCTGCCTTTTGTTCACGAACACGGTTCGAGACATGTCACTTAGTTTCCCCAATGTAACTACTGCTGCAGACACAGCTTAGTTTGTAGACACCAGGATATTGCATTTCAGGGATCACATCCTTCACAGATGGGATCAGATCACGAATTTTATGTACTGTGTTATTTTGTGTTTGCTCATGATTTTGGAAATATGTTTAGTGACCCCTGCTATGTATGGCAAGGTGATGGTTTTGATTGGGTTGTTTCCCAACGGTTGGGGTGATAGATTTACGGATTAAGTCAACATCTAAAGTAATTCAGTTATCACATTTTAATAACTGCGGTAAAATATATACACGGTGTGTTCCAATTGCAACGGACTTCTAAATGCCATGTCAGTTGTGCTGACGTTGTTTTTTTGGTTTTAGTTACAGTGTATTCAATGTTAATATTTTTTAGTCATATTTTCCCCCAAGTCTATCACAATTGTGCTCGCGACATTATGCCACGTGACAAACTACCCAATGGAACTTCTCGCAGGGCAATTGTAACCCTTCGTGTTAGAGAACGGCCCACAGAAATTGATATTGAAGAGCTACCTCTGAGAACCGTGCAAGTGACCCCCCTGGTCCACATGGGAGAGTAAGGACTTTCCCACCTACTCGTCATATGAGAGGAGCATTCACCGAACCAATATTTCTTCTCAGAGCTGGAATTTTTCCAAATTCATTGCAGAACTGAAGTTTATGTGATGGGTTTTTTTTTGTGTAGCCATTGGTGACTGGGTTGAGAGCAGTGTTTAAATTGTTTGTTTAATATTTAAGCTATGATTTATCCTGACTTGGATTTAGGTTATGCACCTTCAAGGGATGTTGTTTTACATTATACTGCAAACAGTTTTTCAAAAATCACTCGACCCTCACACCCCCGATTAGCAAGGTTGGCTCCATATGGTGCGAAAGAAGTTCAAAATACATAGATTTTTCACCTCTTTAGTTCATGATTTTGATCAGAGTTCACCTTCAACACTCTATAATATATCAATCTGCTTACAAACATTGACCTGTGATCATAAACATGTCAATTGACAAAGAAAATGGAAGAAAACCTGAAAAGTGTTCAAAGAAGCGTTTAGAGAAAGAGAGAGAGGTTCTTGTTTGGAATTACACTGAGGGACTGGAAGAGGAGAGCACAACTCAAGGAACGAATCAAACGTGAGCTTGAGCAGGACACATCGATACAAGGGATGATGGCCTGTGGATACAATCAGTGACAGAATGACAGCCAGAGGAGAAAAAGTGCCCAAAAGGCCGACCACCATGGAGATGGAGCGATGAAATCAGTGTGCAGGAGTGAGATGGATTGTCGAATCGCAGAACAGGATGGTGGGGAGGCCTTAATCGAGCAGTGGATCGAACATGGCTGTTGAAATTAATTGTCCTGTACATGCATAGGGAACTTTGGTAATGTGACCATGAAAGATAATCTCTTGTATTCTGAGGGACACGATCAGAAAACGCATCTGAAATAATAACTTTAGAATGTATGTATGTTGAACTTCTATTGCACCGTACGTATCCAACCGTGCTAATGGGAGGTGCAGAGCATAAAGAGCATGTGATATTGTAAATTCTGAATTTATGTTCTCATTTGTAACTTATTTTAAAATGCATGTTGTTTGTGACTAAACTTAACAGACGTGTTTAATAGTTCAAGTGATTAAAAAATCTTACAGTATTTTTCCATGGAGTACGCATAAAATAGACTTGACTTTTCCGTGACTGGCTTTCTTTGTAACAACATAAATGTTGCGGCAATTATTTTTTGCTACAACAGGATGGAGAAAATGCATGGAAATAAAAACACAACCATACAATACACCCATGAAGGGAACATTTTATCTAATTTTCTGCTTTTCTTTTCATCGACCGTGTGGCCTTGCACCATTCCGCTTGAGCAAAGTGTTCGCTGGGGTGGTTGCGGTGTATCCTTGCCAACACTAAGCCATGAGTATTTAAGCAAGCGCAGCCATTCTGCTACCCACAGGGCATCCATCCCCACTGTCACGGCAGCCATCGTCAGAGTTCAATTTAAAAAAACGTCCGACTGTTTGATAAAACAACGCATTTCGGGAACACATACTGGAAATGCGGTAACAAAAAGGCAAGAAGGTAAAGGCTCAGTCCTGCAATTGCTTGCTCGTGCCACTGCTAGCGGAAAGAACCTCCAATTGAGGCAGCTCTAGAAATCTTCTTTGGAGAGTGTTTTGGCCTACTCTTCCACGCGGGCCGGACGTCTCAGAAGAGGCAGCAGGACAGGACTCACACCGTACCCCACCACACGCTCGCCTGTCGATCGACTCGGCTGTACCCATTTATACGGCGGGGTGGACAGAGGCGGAGGGATTTCAGAAACGCTCTCGTTTTTTTCAACTGGGAGATCGAAATTGGCAAGTTCATATCCCCCTGATTTGGTATTTTTGGTATGTTCCACATCTGAGAATTGTTTTATTTATTCGCGAGTACTTATACAAAGCCCACACGTGCAAAGGCAACTCTAAAATGTTTGTGAGGAACGACCTCCTTGCACTGCTTCCTCCAGACATTTTATTTTATTTGCCCGTATGTGAGTGCGTGCGTCAATACAGTCTCCGTCTGTTCGCTACAGGCACAAACGACGGCACTGCAGGTGCGGTCGTTGGTGCACTGCAGGTGCGGTCGTTGGTGCACTGCAGGTGCGGTCGTTGGTGCACTGCAGGTGCGGTCGTTCGTGCCTGTGGTGGCGGTTCTGGACGTTTCATTTGCAGCGCCGATGTGAGGGCGCGTGACTCGCAAAATGGGAAAATAACAAAAAGTGCAAATTCCAAAGTTGTGGAGAAGGGGGTTTCAAATGAACTCATGTTTCGTCTCTTGTGGCGTAAATTAAATGAGTACCATTTTGTTGGAAGCCGGTAATGGTTTTTCCTAGAGACTTGGCTCCGTTAAACTTGATCGAGCATGGACACACTTTACGTTTTTTGTTCCATTTCCCACAAGGGGAAATGATGTGATGACGCAGCATTTAGAGTCATGTTGTTCCTCCTTTCCTCTTTTGTCATAAAAAAAATTCGTGTTCTCTCGTTCCACTGTAAAACATATCCACAATTGTGGACTTGTGTGTGTTTTTAAAGAGCTATAAAAATGTTACATCACCACTGAGGTTTTGGGAGATGCGATGTATTTTGTGAGGGCCACGAGACACGGCATATGAAATCCGAGCGGTGTAGCGTTCGTGGCGTGGGCCCCGATGCAAGAAATGAAATGAGGCCCCCTGTCCAGTTTCCTCTGGTGCCTCGGCTCGTCCGGCCACCCCCCCCCCAATCCCCGCAAAAGAAAGTTGGTTTGCTCGCACACTCGATAGCCACGGCCACTGATGAACTACATATTTTATTTAACAAAAGACACTCGATTGACTGTGAGTATAGCGCACGTGTTGTTACAAACGTCTATTTGTGCACATTCTTACACATTTGTTACATGATTCAATGGGTGTAATTGGAATGGAAGGACTTTTTTTGTTGAAATGTACAAGCCAGAAACACAACTTCGAACAAATGTGACATTCCCAGATGACAAAAAAATAATGATTTTTTGTGCGCATGCAGCAACATTTTTTTCCTGTATGATTTTTTACTAAAGAATAAAATCACCATGGGACGTGTTCTAAAGCCAACACCATGTCTATCCGTTTTCAAAAGGGAAACAAAGAGATGTATTTGTTTGAATGCGGCTTACGTCACAGATGTGAAAACATACAGCTGCGTGTTTTTAGTGTAGAAATTCCCCTTACATAAATGTGTCTGTGGTAGTTTGGGCAAGTTGGCCAAGTTTGGAGAATTTGGTTTTAACGAACCTTACATCATATACAAGTTCTGAACCTGTTTTTTTCACAATTGTTAACACGAATTGATCATGTTAACATTTTTCAAAGTGGTATGAACAAGTTTTACTTCACGTATCTATCGGGTTATTTGTGAACATAATAAAGCATACTAAATATAAATGGCTCGTATATTATTCTTTGAGACTAATGAGGAAAGTGCCGACTGCTGTTAAATGACCAGAATGGCACATACAAAATTAAAACTTGAATTCCTTTCGGAACGCAGTTGGGTGCAAATTTTCACTCCCACCATGACATTCTGGGGCATTCCGGCCCCATTTCCACCACTGCGTGGGCCAGGATGAGATACCAAACGGTGTTGGTGTGCATGGCCAAGACTCGAACCTGTGTCACGGATTCTTCATACGTGACAATTAAACGTAATGCTCTCGCTTTGACGCAAACATTTCAATTAATAATCTCCTTGAGATGATCTATAATTGGCAACATTTTGAGCAATGAATTGCCTTAATTTGGTTTCACGCGAACAGCTTAAGTCAAATGCGTTACACTCAACCGGTTTGCCCTCCATTGTGTGAAACAAGCCAGTGGCATGATAGCTGAGTGCGCTGATCATATCGCCGCCACGTCCCACAAATTGTACCAATTGTATGGACCAAAGTTTTTTTGTAATGTGGCCGAGACCTTGCCTCGACCGATGTGGCCCAAATGGTGTGTGACAACATCACAAGGGTGCAATGTGTTCTACAGGGCATTGCTGGCCATCAAATCCCCGCTCTCTCTGCCATTACATCTTTAACTGGTGCTCATTGACAACATTTGCTCCAACAAGTCTAGTTGAGGATCGTTTTCTACTTCTGACACAAAGACAAAGATCCTTCACGGAGCCTACACAGGCTGTTGAGTGAGAACCTAGAAACTCCGGTACAGCACACGATGGGGTGGGTGGCCAACACCACGTCCGTCCGCTTTAGTCTATCTAATGGCGATGTTTACATACCGCACCAGGTACTCGTTTGAGGCTGAGTCGACCGAGCGGAGGCCCAGATAATCGTGACTGGTGTTGGCCATGAGCGGGAATCGCCGGGTTTGGAGTGCATCGCGCTAACCGTTGCACTACCGCCCCCCCCCGCCAACACATACACACACGTACTCACGCAAACACACGTGCTCACACATACACATTTACCTTGATTTGATGAATGAGTTCCATCTAGAACATAGGCACTGTTATCGCGCAAGTTTTGAAGGACACAGTGCAATCAAGTTGATAATGGTTCATCTCGAGTGAATTAGTGATGGATTAAGAGTTTTGAGAGAGAGAGAGAAAAAAAAACAATCGCACTTCACTTCAGTCAACCTTTCGCGTTAAGCACGCGTGGGTGCAACAGTGCAGTGGTCACAGCAAATTATTGTCGTTAAAAAAAACCCTGCACGCATTCCACTTCATGCACAACACTCTCGTGTCCCGAGGGCTTTCATCTCACCTGGATCTGTCCGGGTCGGCGATCCGGAAGATATTTGTGCACCCAGCATACAACATCCAGTATACCTGTTGCTATGGCTGTGGCTGCCACTGTAGTCACATGTCTACCTACCTCCGGTCGACCTGCGACATGAGAAATTAGACCTTGCTGCCGCTGCTGCCGGTGCAAATACTCGATCCACACTGACTGGCATACCAATTGCGTCACGCATCGATAGTCATTCCATACCTGGTTCAGAAAAATAAAATCCCTGGTTTTTAGTTCAAACGCTTACTCTTCGGTGGCAATTTGAGACTCTCTTAACACAATAACGTCTTAGAGAACATAGAAAAATGTAGAATGGGATAAAAAAAAATAGAGCTTTTTGTGAATCCACTGCTGGATGAAGGCCACCCCAAGCCATGTCGGTCAAGTGGGTCATTAGACCATGCTTCACCACGCTGGTCAGTGCAGGTCGGTGCTGGGGAGCCAGGAACTGTTGAGATATTAATCACCATTGAATTTAGCCGTGGCCAGGAATTGAACTTAAAAAAGCTGGTTTCATAGCGCGGTGCATGAATCACTGCATCGGACAGCATCCTCACGGGACACTGTTATGCTATCCAGGAAAAAAAAAACAAGGAACACGCATAAGTCGGGCTCGTATGTTACACCAGAGACTTTTCAATTCTTGAACGGTTATGAAAGGATGCATCATTGCATCGATGAATATTGACTCCTCCAGCTCACTACGTGTATTGATTGTTTTATGTTGCACTATATGTTTTGGGTTCTTGTGTCTCCTCCATTCACTCAAGGCCACTACATTCACCGCATTGTTAAATCATGGAATAATTTCTCGAACAAAATGTGGCAACTCATTGAAATGGGAAGGGGGACTAAGTGTTACACCACTAATTTCAAAGTTTTGTGAGATAAAAAAAATATTTCGTCTTCAGATGATTAAGTCCTCAAATTTCAGGACACGTTGTTAGACTTGCTTCAAAGCATGCAAGATAGACATTTAAACCTGGGAACTCGGCTACTGGACAGACCTAGATGGCTGAAACGCGTGCTGTAACGCTGTGGTCACTTTCGAGGAGTGGTGTGTGAGATGTCCCAAGGGTGAGGGAGCTTTAAACCCTCCCTGCAACAACGACTAAGATCGCAAGATCATCATCATCATCACCACTATCCTGGGCAGATTTCCCGTAGGTGTCCACTGCACATTTCGGCATTAGTTTCCACTTTGCCAATATGCACGATTAGTGCCCACATCTTTCTGGCACCAACCTCTTGTGTCGTCAGGCCGTTCCCGAGAAGGTCTTCCTCTCTTTCCGGTTTCTTCCATTTGTTTTACGAACAACACAATTTTAATTTTCCTATCGTCGGCCATCCTACATATGTGCCAAAATAGTGCCAGTTTCCCTTCTCATCACTGCCTGCACCAGGTATTTTTCTATGGCAAGATACGTGACCGCATTTTGCAAGTCTAGGATTTGTATGAGTCCTCGTCTCCCGTGCGAGAAGCCATAAACAAAGAACATTTTCAACCTAGAATTCAAGCCAACAGTTGCCGAGCACTTATCGGTTGGAGTGATGTGAGAATACATGATCTAAAATGATTAAGTCTTGCTGCTGACGATGTTTACTAAATTGATGAAGTATTATTCTAACTGAAATTTTAGTATTTTACAGAATCACTGATTAGAATCAGTGATTAGAATCAGTGATTCTGTAAATCACTTTGTCCTATAATGAGTTCATATAACCTCGCCGTTACGTCATGAATTGCACTTTGGTGCTGTACATTATAAAACTACAGGGCACTGCCTACACTCATGTGTGAGCGCCTTCATCCCAACCTAATTGTAAGTTCAGGACCAAAGCCAGGATGGAGTTTTATTATAAACTATAAAACCATGAACATTTTTTTTATTTTACCAGGTAAGGCCCACTGAGAGTTTCGCTATTTTTTAAGAAGCGACCTGGTCACAAATGATAGCTTAAACAGGACCCTGCGGGGTGGGCTGGTAGGAATAATACTAATACCGGTACAGGGATATCGACCGCACACACACGCACACGCGCACACACGCACACACACACGCACATACGCGCACACACGCGCACATACACGTACACACGCACACACGCACGCACACACACCGCACACACACACACACACGTACACACACATGCACGCACGCACACGCACACACACACGTAATGAAGTTGTGTTGCTACGCTTCCAGTTCGCCGTGAATAACGATCCGAAGCCCAATAGCGCCCATTCATCACGCCGCTCGAGTGGGCCGGACACGCACACACGCACGCACACACACGCACACAGTCACACATATACACGCACGCACACACGCACACACAGACACGCACACACACGCGCATACACACGCACACACACGCACGCACGCAAACACACATGCACACACACACGCGCATACACACACGCACACACACACTCACACATATACACACACGCACGCACACACACACACACGCACCTCTCACCTGCAAGGCAGCGGTCGCCGCTTCTCCTCCCACATCTCTCGTCGCGGCAGCTGTAGCGATGGTGCAAGTTTGTTTTTATCATCAATTCCTCCTCCACCCCTCCCCGCCACTGTTCACCCACCAGAATAAATGAGTTCGCCCATAGTCAGTCGATCAATAATAGGTGGATTATTACATCGCAGCAGGATAAGGGCGTGGGGGGGGGCGACGGCTTGGGGTTGGCGTTCATCCAGCAGTGGATTTATCACGGCTGCGACCCCGCGTCACCGCGATCATCGTGTCCTCCCCTAGGTCGACTCAGCCTAAAATGGCACACCGGGATTGGTGGCACAGACGTCTGGGCACACTCACGAAGCCTTCTGCACTAGGCCTCACGAAGCCTTCTCTGCAGTAGGCCTCGCGAAGCCTTCTCTGCAGTAGGCCTCGCGATGCCTTCTCTGCAGTAGGCCTCGCGAAGCCTTCTCTGCAGTAGGCCTCGCGAAGCCTGCCGCACTAGGCCTCGCGAAGCCTGCTGAACTAGGCCTCGCGAAGCCTTCCCTGCAGTTGGCCTCGCGATGCCTTCTCTGCAGTAGGCCTCGCGATGCCTTCTCTGTGTAATGTAGTAACTCGGCGGGAGACGACTTCACGGGTAACACACTCTTTATTTTATCAAACTCGTTCACAGGTGACTAACACCTACTTTGTATCTCGGGTGACAAACACCCACTTAGTATCTCGGGTGACAAACACCCACTTAGTATCTCGGGTGACAAACACCCACTTAGCTACTTGGCGACTAACGCCCACTGAGCTACTCGGATGACCAACATCCACTTAGTATCTCGGGTGACAAACACCCACTTAGCTACTCGGCGACTAACGCCACTGAGCTACTCGGATGACCAACATCCACTTAGCTACTCGGCGACTAACGCCACTGAGCTACTCGGGACACTCCCTGCCCGGGGTATTCGTCTCGACTGTGGGTCCCCAGCCCGACCCACGGGGGGGGCGTCGGACCCCGGGTCCCACAGCCTCGCCTCCGAGCCACACAGGGCCCCGGTCCCCACAAGGACGGCGGGACTAGGGGTCTCGGGGCACTAGGTCTTCAGCTCCGTCTTCGGGTCCTCAACTGGGTAACTCTCCCCGAGTGCTCTCGCGCGTCCCCCTTTATACCCCACCTGCGGACGTCGCTGCGAGCACCCACTTATTCGACCAATCGCTGGGCGCTGGCTACGATCCTGTTTTCCCACATCTCATCGTGCCTCACCACCCACGCCGCGCCGCCCCGTCATCTGTCACTCCCGGCGCGCGCGTCCACACCACGCCCACAACGCGTGCCCAACCCCGCACCCCGCGCCGCCCCGTGATCCATCACTGTCACAGTCGGCGCACGTCAACACCACCACTACATCACCCCCTACCACATAGCTCGCAGCCGACCCGGCTGCTATAAAAATATACAAACCGCCCTGTGTGCCCCGTAACACAACACAACAACAAGAACAACAACTAACGTAACAACACAACACGACGCGAACACTACCATCCGCAACCATCAACCAATGCCACCGCGACAATAGAACAATATATACAAACCGGCGAGTGACAATAGCAATGTGTATGCAGAAAGGAAGATAAATGGAAATTTTTTTTTTTTTTTCTTTCGACTCGTGCAGTGTCCCCTTTTTTCCGAGCGTCCCTACAACGGGACATTACCCCGGCAGAGGGGAACACCGGGCGAGCTCGGTGTAGAGAAAAAACGTCTTCATGAAAATTGTTGAGCCCTAGCCCGAGTCCGCCTTGCCGGTCCGTCGTACGGCACCAGACGCGGTTGAACGTCCGGTGGTGCCGGCGGTTCAGGAAGACATCGGCCAGGCATCGAGGACCCGTGCGTGCCCCGGGGTTCAGGCTCCCGACGGTCAGCAGCCGTCAAGCCCGAGGCACCTGGGGGTGGGTCAGGTGGAGACACGTGAGGATCAGCCTGCGACACCTCCCTCCCCGAGTCGACGGTCACATCACACGCCCGGTCGTCACGGCACAGAACGGGGTCACACGGTGCCGCATAGGGCTTCAGTCGGGAGGGGTGCACGTACCAACGGCGTTTCCCCCATTTAATCTGTATACTCTGGGGTCGTGCAACCCGCACAATTTCCACCGGTCCCCTCCAAGGTCTCAACAACTTGGGGGACGTAGCCAACGGTGCATGTGGACAATGCAGCCAGGCCTTATCGCCTGGTTTCCAATCATGCGTATGCACCCTCCGCTCATGCAATTTCTCGTTCGCAATTTGCCGCGACCGCGAATTCAACCTCGCCGCCTCCTGCGCTTCAGTCAATTTGGCGATATTAAATTTGATGTGGTCTGCCAATTTAGATTTTGCACGTGGCTGGGAAATCCCCAGTTGGACGTCCATGGCCGGATCGGCCTCCCGCCCATACATAAGAAAAAATAGGGAAAACCCCGTCGCCGCATGAGGGGCCATTCGATAGGCCGCGAGTACCCCCGGCACCTGTAAGTCCCAATCAACCTGATCGTCGCAGACCTGTTGGCACAACATAGACGTAATCGTCCTGTTCAGACGCTCAACCATCCCGTCAGTCTGCGGGTGGTAGGGGGAAGTACGCACTTTCTTTGTACCCAACAGGTCGCACACCTCGCGCAACAAAACGCTCGAAAAATTCTTTCCTTGATCCGTCAGCAAGCGTTCGGGGGCGCCCTTGTCCAAAACATAACCCTGGACAAAGGCGTCCGCCACCGCCGCAGCCGACTGGTTGGCGAGCGGCCATGCCATAGGCCATCGGGTGAAGTATTCCACGCCAACCAGCAGGAACCTATTTCCCCTTGGTGTAGCCGGAAAGGGCCCCAAGATGTCCAACGCTACCAATTCGTTTATACGCGAAACCTGAATAGATTGCAGCGGTGGATTAGCTGCCAATGGTGGCGGTTTCCTTTTGGCGCACCCTACGCATCCCTTAAGAATATTCGCCACGTCGTTACCCATCCCCGGCCAATAATAGTCTCGCTGGATTAGGGCGAGCGTTTTGTGAAAACCCAGATGCATGAGCCGTTCATGAGCTGCCAGAACAACCCTACCCCGCATAGCAACAGGCACAACGAGCACGTGACGCCGGGACATGTTGTCCCACTTCATCAAAAGGCCCTGTCTGCACACCCAGGAACCGACCCGCGCCTCCCCTACCTCGGGAGCGCCAACTTTCCGACGTAGCGTAAGTAGGGAGCTGTCGGACATCTGGAGACGGCCCCACTCAATGAGGGGCAACGACAACAGCGAATCCCTCCCCGTGGGGGCGTCCTCTCCCGGGGTGTCAGTGGCGGCGAGCGCAACTCCCGGGGTGCCGGCGACCGGGGGTTTGCACCGCGCCGATCCCAACAAACATGTGCAGTCCGTGCACGGAGGCAACCGCGACAAGGCGTCCGCATTTGAGTGTCGCAATCCCTTGCGGTAAATCGTCGTGAATTGGTAGTCTTGAAGGACCTCCAACCATCGGGACAATTGGCCCGATGGCTGTGCCACGCGCATAGCGTATTGTAGAGCCGCATGGTCCGTACGGACCGTAAAATGACGGCCGTAAAGATACGGCCTGAATTGCTGTGTAAAAAACACAATCGCTAACAATTCACGACGAGTTACGCAATAGCGTTGTTCGGCGGGGGAAAGAACTCTACTACCGTAGGCGACCACCCGTTCAACCCCCCCGACCACCTGTGAGAGCACCCCCCCGATACCCGTGTTGCTGGCGTCTGTGTCAAGCAAAAACGGTTGTGTGAAATCGGGGTAACACAAGGGGGGAGCCTGCACCAAGGCGTCACGAAGGGAGCAGAACGCAGCCTCCTCTTCCGCCCCCCAGTGAAACCTCACACCCTTAGCCGTCAAAGCGTGCAGGGGCCTGGCTATGGTGGCAAATTGCTTGACAAAACGACGGTAATAGGAGGCGAAACCAATGAAACTGCGAACCTCCGTGACCGAGGTTGGCGTTGGCCATGAGCTGACGCAATGCGTCTTAGCAGGGTCCGTCGAGATCCCTGAACGACTCACGATATGGCCCAAATACCTGACCGATTCCCGAAGCAGAAAACATTTAGCCGGTTTAAATTTAAGCTTAGCGGAACGCATCCTGAGGAACACCGCTCTCAGTCGCTGGAGGTGCTCCTCGAAAGTCCGACTAAAGACGATGATATCGTCGAGATAAATCAAACAGGTATCCCATTGGAGGCCCGACAAAACCAATTCCATGAGTCTCTGGAACGTGGCGGGAGCGGAATGTGAGCCCATGGGCAAACGGTTGAATTCAAATAGGCCACCAGGTGTCCGGAAAGCAGTTTTAGGTTTTGACTCGTTATCGAGTGGCAATTGCCAAAATCCAGAAAGCAGATCGAGTGTGGAAAAAAACTGTGCTCCCGCCAAGGCATCCAGCGACTCATCCATCCTGGGGAGCGGATACGCATCCGCCATCGAGATTTTGTTTAAGCGGCGGAAATCGACACAAAACCGCAAGGACCCGTCCTGTTTCTTTACTAGGACATTAGGAGCACCCCACGGACTAGAAGAGGGCGAAATGATATCGGCCGCCAACATATCATTAACCGCCGATTGCACATGTTCCTTCTCGGCTGGGCTGAGCCGGAAGGGATTCTGACGAATAGGGGCCGCGTCCCCTGTAGCTATGTGGTGGCGCAACAGGTCAGTGCAGCCGATATCGTACTTATGTTTGCTGAACACGTCAGCAAACTCGAGTAGCAAACCCCTCAATGCTCCCAATTGCACCTCGGACAAGTTAGCAGAACCGGCACACAACGAGTCCAACCACTCAGTCCCCTCATCACTTGGAGGATGCGACTTGACAGTGAAATCTGCTTGAGCCACGAGCCGTTCCTCAACGGGTAGCGGCGCGGCGTGAGCCAGCACCGTTCCCTGCGCAATTACGGCCGGCCGCGACCCCGTATTCAGGACCATTACGAACGGCTCACTGTCCCCTCTCACCATGGTTTGAGCAACCGCTAAGTCGAGGCCCCTTCTGGCTCTGTTAGACGGCCCCAACAGCACCCCCTGTGCCTCCGCACCCACCTCGAGTGGCTTCCTGAACCGAAGGGGTACTAACATTTGCGATCCCGGGGGCACCCGTACAGTGTGAGTTGCCAGCGCCTGCACCGTCGCACAAACCGTGCGCATTTTGGTAGGGCTCGTCAAGAACGCAACCCGCCGACCTGACGGAAGCTCTATGCAGGCCTGATCTATAAGAATTTTGATGGGCATTTTGGACAAAAAGTCCGTACCTAGCAAACAGGGAACGGCCAGCGATGATGATACAAAAATAGGGCCCGCCAATTTGATGTCACCAATGCAAATAGTCGCCCGAATCTGGCCGATGATCCCCAGGGATCCCCCATTCGCCGCATAAAATGGCACGTCTACTGGCAGAAGGGGTCTACTTTGGACGGGAAGAATGTTATAAATAAGGTCCGAGATGATGGTGGCCGACGCACCCGTGTCAACAAGCACCCGGACCTCAACCCCGTCAATGAACCCCGTTACCACGGACGACCCGGCCGACGCAGCCACGATCCTGTGGGCCAATTCGGACCACTCGACTGCTTGCGGGCCGCGTACGGACCCCCCTCGCCGAAATGAACCCCCGGCACCCAGCCGCGAACCCCCCACCGCCAAGCGGCGACCCGAATGTGCCGTGTTTGTGGACCGAACGTGTGAGGTGCCGCGACTTGCCGGGTTTTGTTGGGATGACTTGTGGCCCTGGTCGTCGTCCCGACGTGGTCCTGTGGCGCGCTGACGCGGGGCCCGGCACCCGGCTGCGACGTGACCCCGAAGGCCGCAGTTGTAGCAGACGACGGACGTCGTAGGTTTCGGTTGCTCCAGCTTGCGGGGTGAACGTGTGGGCGAACGACCTCCCGTTCTCCACTCCCCCGGACGCGATGCAGCGAAGGCCTGCTCCTGATCCGCAGCTGGCTGAGGTTCGGCGATCGTGGCGGCCAGTGCCGCGTTCCCCGCCCATTTGCAGACGACCCCCGGCTTGCGTTTGAGGACCTCGTACGCGTGAATGCTCGTGGCGATCGCCAGGGAGCAGATATCCATCTCGTCCGCCACATTGATGGGGATCCCCAACTCGTGGGCCAACGCCAGCAGCTGCTCCGTCACCATGGCGTCCTTCCCCTCCTTATCCATGCGGGGAAAAGCTGCGTCCGCCAAGGCGAGTAGTGCCGTGCGATAGGCGAGCGTCGTTTCTCCAGCCACCTTCCGCCGATCGTAGAACTGGTGGCGACACGTGGAGGGCGGCCCGAACACCTTCGCCATCAGGTTTAGTGCGGCCTGGAGCGTAGAGCGGGACGACCTTGCAGCAGATGTGAAGGCTGCAAGCGCGTCGTCGTCAAGCATCGCTGGCAACGCACGCAGGGCAGTGGTGTCGGACCACCCCGACATCTCCTGATGAGCGAGGAACCTTCGTTGGAAGGCTCCCCAGTCGCCCCCATCCGCCTTGAACGCCGACAGCGCGGGCAATCTTTGCTGGAGGACCCGATCGTCGTCGACGTCGGAGAGATTTTCCCGCGCTCCGCTGTAGTTGTGTAATAAACGACTGGACCACGATGTCTGGCTCAGTGTCCTTTATTCGGTTCGTGCTGTACACCCACACGGCTGTCTTTACTCTGTAGCTTCTCCACGGTGCTGACTCCAATGTCGGCCCGATCCACAACAGCAGCTCCGCTGCTGTTTCTCTCACACAGCCCCCCTTGGCTGTACTCGCTGCAACTTCTCTCCCTCCGCAGCTCTGACAGCCTCTTGCTGTCTCTCTCTCTCTCCGCAGCTCCTCCTGGCAGCCACACCGCTGCCTCTAACACGCAGCCCTCTCTCTCTCTCTCTCTCCGCAGCTCCTCCTGGCAGCCACACCGCTGCCTCTAACACGCAGCCCTTCTGGCTGTCTCCTCTGCAGCTGCACACCACTCCGCAGCTTCCTCTTCTCTTCGGGGTTGGCTCCCGATGGCCGTCGGCGCCCCCCCTCTTCTCACTCGCCCCCGTGGCCTCACTCTTTTCCGCTCACACCCCGACTGCCTTCCCCTTCCGGTTTACCCGCTTAAGGACCCCAACCTTCCCCCCACGTCACATGACTCCACCCCCCGTGACGTCACATCCGGAAGGTCGCTTACGCCCGCATTACAGTTGTGTAAAATGTCGGCTCGGTTGTCAGGCGCAAAATGGAGAGCTCCGGCGCGCGCTGATGACGTGGGCTGCGCTGAGCGGAGGTGTCCGGCCACGTGGCGTCCGTCTTTCCCGCCAATCGGTGGCGGCCCCCCAAAAACGGCGGCAACTTCCAGACTTTTGGCGCGAAGCGCCTTTTGGCGGGATTCCTCCAACGTCGCTTCCTCCACCAACCCCGCAGCCGTTTTTCCGCTCGCCGGAACGGAGATGTCGGCCAAGACAGCGGCGGCGGCGAGTAGCAACTCCGCCAACCGGGAGTGCGCGTCCTGGAGGCTGGTGTCGGAGGCAAGCGGAGCGTCGGCCATCACCGCGAAGTGCTGCATCGGCGGCAACTCCTCGTCCTCTCCTCCCGAGGTTGGTGTCCCCGGTACGCCGTCGTCGTCCCGACCTCGCTCGTGGGTACGGGTAGTCTTCCTCGTGTCCATACTTCTTGAAGACAGGTTTACTTCTGACGCCAGTTGTAATGTAGTAACTCGGCGGGAGACGACTTCACGGGTAACACACTCTTTATTTTATCAAACTCGTTCATAGGTGACTAACACCTACTTTGTATCTCGGGTGACAAACACCCACTTAGTATCTCGGGTGACAAACACCCACTTAGTATCTCGGGTGACAAACACCCACTTAGCTACTTGGCGACTAACGCCCACTGAGCTACTCGGATGACCAACATCCACTTAGTATCTCGGGTGACAAACACCCACTTAGCTACTCGGCGACTAACGCCACTGAGCTACTCGGATGACCAACATCCACTTAGCTACTCGGCGACTAACGCCACTGAGCTACTCGGGACACTCCCTGCCCGGGGTATCCGTCTCGACTGTGGGTCCCCAGCCCGACCCACGGGGGGGGCGTCGGACCCCGGGTCCCACAGCCTCGCCTCCGAGCCACACAGGGCCCCGGTCCCCACAAGGACGGCGGGACTAGGGGTCTCGGGGCACTAGGTCTTCAGCTCCGTCTTCGGGTCCTCAACTGGGTAACTCTCCCCGAGTGCTCTCGCGCGTCCCCCTTTATACCCCACCTGCGGACGTCGCTGCGAGCACCCACTTATTCGACCAATCGCTGGGCGCTGGCTACGATCCTGTTTTCCCACATCTCATCGTGCCTCACCACCCACGCCGCGCCGCCCCGTCATCTGTCACTCCCGGCGCGCGCGTCCACACCACGCCCACAACGCGTGCCCAACCCCGCACCCCGCGCCGCCCCGTGATCCATCACTGTCACAGTCGGCGCACGTCAACACCACCACTACATCTGCAGTAGGCCTCGCGATGCCTTCTCTGCAATAGGCCTCGCGAAGCCTGCTGCAGTAGGCCTCGCGAAGCCTTCTCTGCAGTAGACCTAGCGAAGCCATCTGCACTAGGCCTCGCGAAGCCTTCTCTGCAGTAGGCCTCGCAAAGCCTTCCCTGCAGTAGGCCTCGCGAAGCCTTCTCTGCAGTAGGCCTCGCGATGCCTTTTCCGCAGTAGGCCTCGCAAAGCCTGCCGCACTAGGCCTTGCAAAGCCTGCCGCACTAGGCCTCGCGCCGTGCTTTTCGTGCACAAATAAGGCGATTAAATGTATCTCGTTTCTGTGTTAATAAATGTATCTTGTCTCTGTGTTAAAAAAACGTGCTGCGTTTCAGTAAAGTAAATTTGAAGCGAAGTTTAAAGTTTTGCCGTGAGGCGCCGGAAGCGACGGCCATCTTGTTTAATTCACAGATCGCAGGGGGAGCGGGCGGCCATCTTGTCGGACAGGGTCATGCCAAGTGTTTGCAGTAGGGGGCGATGTTGATACACGGACGGACGGACGGACACATTAATCTATTGGTGGTCTGGTCCACTTCGTTCCTACCAGTATTAAGTCGCTTATCACATAGACATTTATAGCAGCAAAATACTCCTAAAAGCATGTTTCTAAATGTGGAGGGAAAAAACTAGAGGACCCGGAAAAAAATGCACACAACCGCGGGGAGAACATGCAATCTACACATATACAGGCGTCAGGGTCGGGATCGAACCCGAGACCTCCTGTATACCTGGCGATGTAGTTAACATCTTGCCACCACAAAGAGTGGTGGGGGAGTGGAACGGGCTGCCCACACAGCAACACCTGGTGGAATCAAATTTACTGGGACTCTTCAAGCGTTAAACGCCTCAATAAATGTATAAAATCTATCTGCTACAAACGAAAAAATGAGCGAAATGGACTGAATGGTCTACTCTGTATCTAATCAGTAGTGGTTTTTCGTTTTTACGTAAAAAATTGCTTAAATATTGACATGCTTCATGCAGGTAAAATATGAAAACCGAACGTTAATAGATCTTGCAATAATGGTCCCCAAACATTTTTACGAGACATACTGCAATTATTTATACCTTATAATTCGTCCTAGATTTGATACCATTTTGTCCTTGTGTCAAACTTAAAAACAAAATACATGTGCAATGGACGTGCGCGTGTTTCTTTTTGTTCTTGATTGAAAGAAAATAGATGATAAGACGCAACAAATTACTTTGTACAGTGCTTAAAGGGAACACTGTGGATATGTTTCAAAGAAATACAATTGTTTAGAGTACTGGTAGATAATACGGTAATTTAGTTTTCATTAATCTGTCTGCACGCGTTCTCATGGGAGGTGTGACCTTGAGCAAAACTGTTTGTACATTTCATAGGAGTGGTGGGGGGGGTATGGCTCCTCTGCAGATTTGGAGGCCACGGTGAAATCGTTTTCCCGAGCGAGGCGGGCAGCCAAATAATAATGCACACGTGTATATTTGTCACGTCTGTACAGCGTAAGGCTGATCATGAGGACACTGGACTTGCAATCCAGAGGCCGTTCGCCCGTTCAGTCTTCCGGCGCGGCGCAAGAAACAACGACGCAAGTTTCTTAAAGCTCGTCACTTCTGTCCATCCAATCGTATTAAAGGGCTGCGACCACCGTTGTTGATTGACAGAAAAAACCTAAGAATATGAATCCTTGCAGTCACGAAAGCTTCAAATCTAGAATGTTTAGCTTTTGTTAACATATAATTTTTTTATTTTATTATTTCCCTTCTACGTGACTTTACCGAAAGAACCAAGAATATGAATCCCTGCAGTCACGAAAGCTTTAAATCGAAATTTATGTTTACATGGTTTATTTTTTGTTGAGCTGCGCGCACATTTGCACTGCACGCACATCACAGCACATCTGTTGGCCAATCGCAAAATACACAATCTGCGCTGGATATTTAATGTATTACTGTTAATATCATCAGCCATGGCAAATGCACTGCTGGATGAAGGCCCAGCACCTCCGCCCCAGCCGATCTCAACACCTCCATCACCTTGGTTGACGTCATTTCGGACACGTTCCACGCTTTGGCTGCCACTCCCATCAACCCAAACCTCCTGTCTGCTTTACGAGTTTGAATTATGTTATTTAACCTCCGCACACTCTCTACATGTGTCCTCTTTCTCGCTCAGCGTTATCATATGCGTCCATTTCTCCGTGATTTTATTGTGCACTTTTGAACTGTGTTTTTTTTATTCAGCCTGCTAATACGGCATTTGCATTACTCACAGTGATGAATATTTAAACCACAATGGAAAAGTTTGTGCAGTCGTGAAAGCAGCACAACAATGTAAGCCATTAAATGGCATTAAATTGAACTCAACTGTAAATGTAATAACTGTACACTCCAACAGAAAAAACACTTGAATAATCCACATTTTGTGGGTGTTTTATGTAGCAGATTCATTGTGTTGTGAAATTGGCATATTCCCATAAACTATTTGTCAGAACCCTGGAGGCATATTGTTGAGAACTATGTGTGCAATCCATTAGTAAAGCCACAAAGACTGGTGATGCTTTTGTTTAAATGGTTACTAGTGCGGTGTTTACAACTAATGTATATGCAGGTTCAAAATATATGCACGGAAGCCATATTAAACAATTGTGCTGATTAATAATTAATAAAAGGAAGCGATGCATAAGTATGCTTATACATTAACTAGGTTGTCTTCCTCAGGGCAGCAGTGGAGAGAGCGCGGCTCTCCCTCAGGGCAGCAGTGGACGGAGCACAGCTCTGCCTCACTTACTCACCTGTCTCCTCTGAGCTGCATGCGATTGTGTGTGAGTGAGCCGTGTGTGAGTGAGCCGTGTGTGAGTGGATCGACCGTCAGCATTCCGTGGCTGCTTCACTGGCGCTGTGGCCGTCATCTTGCTGCTTCTTGGGCCTCCGAGATGCGGGGTGCACCACGACACGAAGTGGGCAGCTCTCGCGGTCACGTGACGCACTTCAACCAATCCGTGGGGCGTTAATCACAGTCACAGAATGACAGAGGAACAGATCTGGGCTATTATATATGTGTTTTAAGGGAGATTATCACTGCAGTAAAAAAAAACACAGTAGAATTTAATCGTATCCATTTGACCGAACTTAATTACAGACCTGGATTGTCCAGTGTTCCAGGTAGATTAGGCCATGAGGCTCAAATCACCATAACGTTCGTCCGTTTCTCAGTCCGCTTGTCCTGGTGAGGGTCGCGGCGGCAACATGTTGAGTTGGGCAGTCCAGATCTCACTTTCCCTGGCGACAGACTCCAGCTCTTGCGGAATTTTCAGGTGTTCCAAGGCCAACTAGGCGACATAGTCCCGCTAGTGTGTCCTGAGCTGGCCCCGGGGTCTTTTCTCAGTGGTAAGTGCCGGTAGAGTTCCAGGGGGAGTCTACCGGAGGGCATCCTTACAAGGTGCCCGAAGCACCTCAACTGGCTCCTCTCGATCCGGAGGAGCAGCGGCTCACGATCGTGGAGAGTGAGCCCAGCAACCTGCCAATTTTAATATCAATTTTAACTATCATGTTACAAATATTACTCTCATATGCAGAGCAGGTGGGAAATTGATGCCCTCTTGGACTAGAGGCCCCTTTATGGGATCTTAGAGGTAGCTCTGTAATGTCCGCTTCCTTGGACCTTTCACGAAGACGGACGGTTGCACTGTTCTCTGAGAGATCTGAATGGATATTTCGTCTCATGACATGATGCCAGTAGAACAATCGAGATGAATTCGAGGAAAATTATAAATATATATATATATATAACAGGAGGGTGGCCTACACATCTCTAAAACCGCCAACTTCCCTAGGCACCATGCTCGACCATAATTTCGTATGATCACCACGTGCAAAATGTGGTAAAGTCCTGCAATGTTCATATCAGGCCTCTATGACACATTCGACCAATATTGAGTCAATGATATAGCCAACACGGTGCCGTGTAGCAAAGTATCGACAATGCTCGATTATTGCAACTCACTACTCTACGGGACGACTAGAAAAAAACATCACCAAGCTGCAGCGTGTACACAATTCTCTGGCACGTGTCGTGACAGGTCCTGTAAGATCTGACCGTGTCCGTCCAGTGCCCGCCGAGCTGCGTTGGCTTCTGGCTGCCGAACGAATACATTATAAGGTCGCACTCACTGCACACACAAAGTGCATGCAACAAATGAACCACAACACCTCACTGATCTAGTCAAGGAGCCTAAACCATCACGCGAACTCCGCTCATCCTTGCAGCGGAGTTTGGCTTAGCCATCGAACAAAGACGGGCACCGCATCGCACACAGCATTGATATACGGTGCTTTTTCTGGAAGACTTTGCTGTTTTTTCCTGGATTTTTCTGTTTGCGCGTAGTCACTTTAAGTTGTTTCTGGTTCATGTATTTGTTTGTTGCGGTTGCACCCGATTCAAGAGCCGAATGGCTCACAGGGCTATACCAAATAAATGAATAAATGAAACTGAAACTGAAATCGCGCACTTTAAGATGCGCTTCTGCGGCCGTCTGGAACGCTCTTCCTTCCGATATTAGGAAGCCAATGGAGCTATGCACTTTTAAAAACTAATTTCTTTATAACTGTTTTTTGTGTTTAGTTTGTTATCCTTCCCCACACCTCTGATGAGCACGGTTGGCTATGTACGGTGCGAAAGAAGTTGAACCGACATACATAGCCAACTATTTACGTGTTTTATTTATTTCATTGCGTCTGTAATTTCATGCATTCTATAATTTAAATTCATATCGATCTCATCCACTCCATCAAGTGTCTTTTCATGTTTGAAATGTGAACAAAATCAATATTACCTTATCTATTGGAATGCGAAAACACATACTCTCCAAGTTAAGTTTTTGTGTGAGTGCCAGTCACACATAACGTTTGCAGCGTGTGAAGTAAGTGCCAAATGTTCGCATTCTGGGCCGGAATCCAGAGAATGGAGGATATTAAATAGGGTGTGCGAATGAGTTGTGGCTAACTGGTAAACCAGTTGAATCTCATTGCACTCTATGAGTTTGTGTATTCGAATAAAATATATTTTGACGTCCTTTCAAGGTTCAACATGCTGTGTTGCTCTTGGAACAGGCTCATGTAATATATCAGGATACTGGGCCAGCGCTTCTGGAAACGTTAACGAAAAACCAAGGGCAATAAAAGTTATTTGCATGCTATCAGTTTGAATAATTTGGTGGTCAATCACTGACTGCACTAAAACAAAAAAAATCTGTATTAATATTATAAAGTACATATTAAGCCAGAACATTATCTTAATTTGAATGAAATACACAGCACAAGCAGTGATATTCCCTACTTGTTTTTTTTCAGGGGTAGAGGGGGAAAATGTACAATGGTTAGCGCAATGCACCATGATCCCGGCAAACCTAAGTTAAAGTCCTGTCCACGTCTAACATTAATGGTGTTCATATCTTAACTGGTCCCGGGATTTTGGTTCACCAACTTGTACCGACCGGCGTGTTTTTTTCATAGTAAGCGTAATTAGAATTCGTTCAATTAAATCTGCGAAGTAAACGTTGCAAATTATCATTTTCGCCTGAATTATTTTAAAATAACCAACAAAAACGGTCACCGTACTCCAAGCATATTACTTGACAGAAATTTGAATGAAGTAGCTTTTGAAAGAAAAATGTAAGTCTCGTGATATGGGCACGTGCATTACGCTGAAACCAGTTGTAGGGAGTATATAGGTCTTGGGTGACGGTGATGCAGTTGTTCACACGCTGTGCAATGAATCTGGCGACCAGAACTCGATTCGCAACAACTGCTAACATCTGTGGCGAGTTAACAAGTCTTGAGACCACCCCCTTTACCAAACCGCACTGACCAGCATTGTGCAGTATGGTCAAACAATCCCCAACACTGATACAGCATGCTGAGGCCTTCATCCAGCAGTACATTTGAAGTATTGGAAAATGACGGCAGGAAACTCCTTGACGGGAACACACTTCTTTTATTAAATCTTGACTTGTAACAATACAACGCGTGGCCTCTCTTCTTCACACTGCACTTCTCTTGACTCAGGATTCTGTGCTGCCGGCTCTCTGTGCCTCGTGTAGACTCCGCGCCTCGGCTACACTCTCCACTCGCCTCGTGTAGACTTTGCACCTCTCTCGCTGGCTACACCGTATGCATACTCGGCTCGTGCAGACCTTCCTCTCTCGCTGGCTACACCGTATGCATACTCGGCTCGTGCAGACCGTTCTCTCTCGCTGGCTACACACTACACATTACTCAGCTCGTGTAGACCGTTCTATCTCGCTGGCTACACACTATACATTACTCAGCTCGTGTAGACCGTTCTATCTCGCTGGCTACACACTATACATTACTCAGCTCGTGTAGACCGTTCTATCTCGCTGGCTACACACTATACATTACTCAGCTCGTGTAGACCGTTCTATCTCGCTGGCTACACACTATACATTACTCAGCTCGTGTAGACCGTTCTATCTCGCTGGCTACACACTATACATCACTCAGCTTCTACTCTCCATTACTCTCCTCTCCGGGCTCTATCTCTGCACCTTCCTCTTCATTCTTAGATGGTTCCACTTCTGCCCCCTGCTCCTCTGTGCATCACCTTATATACCCCTTCTTCCCGGGAGACGGAGCGGATGCGGACCTCAACGTCGGCACCGCTCCTCAGTTACCCAATCCCCACGCTCTATCCCCACGATCCGGTTCCGCTCAGCGCGTGTTTCCACTCCCCAACCAATCACACCGCGCTGCTACCCGATCACTCCCTCTGGGCGCGTCACCGGCACACAGCCAATCAGCAGCACTACCCCCACCCGCGCACTGACGCCTGCTCCTCCCCGTCAGCGCGCGTCACCACACACACACCCGTACATACGCGCTGGCACACGACATATACACCCAGCGCGTATCACCACTACATCACCCCCTCCCACATAGCTCGCAGCCGGCCCGGCTGCTAACAACAACCAACCGCGACGATAAAACGACAATCAACAAAAAAAAACCCCGTAACCCCCCGAGTGTGCCCCGTAACATAACACAACAACAACAACAAGAATAACTATGTACAGATTGACAATGAACCCGAAAAGTCAACAATAACACGATACGAGCAAATTCGAAACGAACGCGCCCCACGTCCCTGCGACTACACGCAGTGACGAGGCGCTCCAACTGCCCCGACTCCTCACGAGGCAGGTCATGCAAAGTAGCACGACCTGGCGCGAGTCCGTCTGGCTGGTCCATCGTATGGGGCGGGACACTGACGACCGTCCGGCGGTTCCGGCTGCTCCAGACGGCGCGGAACGGGCCTGAAAGGGCCGGCCCCGCCGCGGAGATCCGGCCGCCGGTGATCGGCAGCTGTCAGTTCCGAGACACCTGGGAGCAGATCAGGCGAAAATAAGTGTGGATCAGGCAGAGACATTTCCCCCTCTGGGTCGCCGGTCACGTCACACGCCCGGCCATTACGACACAAGGGGAGGCCATATGGAGGCGAGAACGGTTTCAGTCGGGAGGGGTGAACGTACCACCGGCGCTTTCCCCACTTTATCTGAACGCACTGGGGCCGTGCAACGCGCACGACCTCCACGGGTCCCCTCCACGGTCTCAACAATTTAGGCGACGTAGCCAAGGGCGCCTGAGGGCAATGCAGCCAGGCCCTGTCACCTGGTTTCCATTCGTGCATGGACACCTTCCGTGCCCGCAACCGTTCATTAGCAATTTGGCGAGCCCGCGAATTAAGCCGCGCGGCCTCCCTCGCCTCTGTCAGCTTGTGAATATTAAACTTAATATGTTCTGCCAAATTAGAATTAGTTCGTGGAGCGGACAGGCCAAGTTGCGTTTCTATTGGCGGGTCAGCTTCCCGACCGTACATCAAATAGAATGGGGAAAACCCCGTAGCTGCATGGGGGGCCATTCTATACGCAGCAAGGACTCCCGGGACCTGCAGGTCCCAATCTACATGTGCCTCGCACACCTGCTGGCACAGCATGGAAGTCAAGGTTTTGTGGAGTCTCTCCACCATCCCGTCAGTCTGCGGGTGGTACGGGGAGGTACGCACCTTCTTGGTACCCAACAGATCGCACACCTCTTGCAACAATTTACTCGAAAAATTTTTACCTTGGTCGGTCAGCAGGCGTTCGGGAGCCCCTTTGTCCAGGACATAGCCCTGGACGAAGGCATCCGTCACAGCCGCTGCCGACTGGTTAGCGAGAGGCCACGCCATAGGCCATCGGGTAAAGTATTCGACCCCCACTAACAAATATTTATTCCCTCTCGGCGTGACTGGGAAGGGCCCCAAAATATCGAGTGCAACGAGCTCGTTGGTACGCGAGACCTGAATAGATTGCAGCGGTGGATTAGCTGCCACGGCCGGTGGTTTACGCCTGGCGCACTCAACGCACCCCTTCAGAATATGCACCACATCACTTCCCATTCCCGGCCAGTAATAGTCACGCTGAAGCAGGGCAAGCGTCTTGTTAACTCCCAAGTGCAAGAGGCGTTCGTGTGCCGCCAAGACAACCCTCCCCCTCACAGCGGAAGGCACCACGAGTGCGTTCCGCCGGGACAAACTGTCCCATTTCAATAACACGCCCCGCTCAAGTACATAGGAGCCGGTACGCTCCTGGTCCCCCTCGGGACCCCCAACCTTGCGGCGCAATGCTAGCAGCGAGCTGTCCGCCATCTGGAGGCGGCCCCATTCGCTGAGCGACAGCGAGAGCAGCGAGTCCCGACCCTGAGAGGCAGTGGAATCATCCCCGATCGGTGCGCCCGCTGTCGCAGCCAGTGCCCCCATCTCCCCCGCAAGCGTCGGTTTACAGCGCGCCGATCCCGACAAACACGCGCATTCATCACAAGGCAACAACCGCGACAAGCAATCGGCATTCGTGTGTCGCAACCCCTTACGGTACGTAGTCGTAAACTGATAGTCCTGGAGGACTTCCAACCAACGCGACAACTGGCCCGAGGGCTGGGCGACCCTCAATGAATACTGTAGCGCCGCGTGGTCCGTTCGGACTGTAAAGTGACGACCATAAAGATATGGCCTAAACTGTTGCACAAAAAAAACAATGGCAAGCAGCTCGCGACGGGTGACACAGTAGCGCTGCTCCGCCGGAGACAACACCCTACTACCGTAGGCGACAACTCTTTCGACACCCCCAACGACTTGGGATAGCACCCCCCCAATGCCCGTGTTGCTAGCATCCGTGTCCAGCAAAAAGGGACTGGCAAAATCGGGATAACACAAAGGTGGGGCACCCACCAAGGCGTCCCGGAGGGAGCGAAACGCGGCCTCCTCCTCTGGTCCCCATTTGAACTTCACTCCCTTCGCCGTTAGAGCGTGCAAGGGTTTTGCAATAGTGGCGAAGTGCTCAACGAACCGCCGATAATAAGAAGCAAACCCGATGAAACTACGCACGTCGGAAACGGACGTAGGTGTCGGCCACGAACCGACACAATCCGTCTTCGCGGGATCGGTGGAGATCCCCGAAGAATCGACAATGTGACCCAAGTATCTAACGGACCTACGAAGGAGGTGACATTTGGCCGGTTTAAATTTCAACTTAGCCGATCGCATTCGCAAGAACACCCCTCTCAATCGCCGGAGGTGTTCCTCAAACGTTTTACTGAAAACAATGACATCGTCCATATAAATCAAGCATGTATCCCACTGCAAGCCCGACAAAACCAGCTCCATAAGTCGCTGAAACGTCGCTGGAGAGGAGTGAAGTCCCATGGGTAACCGGTTAAACTGGAACAGCCCCCCTGGAGTCCGAAATGCTGTCTTAGGTTTCGACTCTTCGTCGAGCGGCAACTGCCAAAACCCCGATAACAAATCAAGAGTCGAAAAATAACGCGCACCAGACAATGCATCGAGGGACTCATCCATCCTGGGGAGCGGATACGCGTCAGCCACAGAGATCTTATTCAGGCGACGGAAATCAACGCAGAATCGCAGGGACCCGTCCTGCTTCTTAACCAGCACAATAGGCGCTCCCCACGGGCTAGAGGAGGGCGAAATAATATCGGCTTCTAGCATATCGTTAACAGCCGACTGAACATGTTCCTTCTCCACGGGACTCAGTCGGAAGGGATTTAGCCTGACCGGCGCCGCATCGCCCGTTTCAATGTGATGGTGCAACAAATCCGTGCACCCAATGTCATACTTATGTTTACTGAATACATCAGAGAATTCAATGAGCAACTCGCGCAGCGCACCCAACTGCGCCGCCGACAAATCGTCCGAGGCGGCACATAACGAATGGACCCACTCAAGGTCTTCCCTTGGCTCAACGTTCCGCGCGGGGCTCGAGCCCACCTGCGCAACCAACCCATCATCCCCAGGAACCTGCGCCGCGTGAGCCAGCACGGTGCCCTGCGGGATGACAGCTGGTCGCGACCCCGCGTTCAAAACCATCACAAACGGATCCCTGTCAGCCCGCACCAAAGTGTGAGCCACCGATAAATCAAGACCCCCGACAGCCTTGTTAGAAGGACCCAAAAGCATACTCCGTCCCGAAGCCTCCCTCACCCATGGTTTTCGCAACCGGAGGGGAATCAACATCTGTGAACCCGGGGGCACTTGCACTGTCTGCGTCGCCACCGCTTGTATCGTAGCGCACGCCGTCCGAATGTCAGTAGGGCCCGTCAAAAATGAAATCCGGCGACCCGATGGCAGTTCAATGCATCGTTGATCGATAAGAATTTTAATGGGCATTTTAGCCAAAAAGTCAGTGCCCAAAAGACACGGAACTGCCAAAGAAGACGAAACGAAAACGGGTCCCGATAATTTGATATCTCCAATGCAAATGGACGCCCTAACCTGACCGATAATGCCCAACGATCCCCCATTAGCGGCGTAAAATGGCACATCAACTGGAAGCAGCGGACGACATTGGACTGGAAGAATATTATAAATGAGGTCCGATATAATAGTTGCCGATGCCCCCGTGTCCACTAACACCCTAATCTCAACCCCATCAATAGATCCCGTAACAACGGACGAACCCGCCGAAGCAGCCACCATTCTATGCCCCAATTCCGCCCATTCAATGTCTCCCTGGTCCCGGCCGAACCCCCCTCGCCGAACCGAATCCCCGAACCTTAACCGGCCCTCCTCCGCCGCAACGCGGCGTCCCATGTGTGCCGAATAAACAGGCCGAGCGTGTGAGGTGCCGCGACTTGCCGGGGATTGTAGAGATGACTTGGGCTCTCGGTCGTCGTCCAGCCGAGCTCCCATGGCGCGCTGCCGCGGAGCGCGGCACCCGGACGCCACGTGGCCCCGGAGGCCGCAGTTATAGCACGTGACGAGGGTCGGAGTAGATCTTGGTTGCTCCGACTTTCGGCCCGATCGCAGAGGCGACCGGGCCCCCGGCCTCCAGTCCCCTGGTCGTCCCGTGGCGAACGCCTCCTCTCGTGGGCTGACGACTTGGGGTTCGGCGACCACCAACCCCGGGGCTGCGACGACAGCAGCGTTGCAACCAACGCCTTGCTTCCGTTGTAGGGCCTCGTGCGCTTGAATACTCGTGGCGACTCTCAAAGAAGAAATATCAATGTCGTCAGCTGTGTTGATAGGGACCCCCAGGTCCTGCGCCAACTTGAGCAGCTGCTCCAAAACCATCGCGTCTTGGCCCTCCTCGTCCATCCGAGGGAACGCAGCATCAGCAAGAGCCAGCAACGCCGTGCGATAGGCCAGCGCGGTCTCCGTGGCCGCTTTCCGTCTTGCGTAGAACTGATGGCGGCATGTAGAGGGAGGCCCGTAGACCCTGGCCAACAAACCCAGCGCATCCTTCAGCGTGGAGCGGTCCGACTTCCGTGCAGCCCTGAAGGCCGCGAGCGCATCGTCGTCCAGCATGGCGGGCAATGCCCGCAGCGCTGTAGCATCGGACCACGCTGACATCTCTTGATGCGCCAAAAACCTTCGCTGAAATTGGCCCCAGTCTCCGCCTTCCGCCTTGAAGGCTGACAACGTGGGCAGGCGCTGCTGAAAAATGAAGTCATCCGCCTCGTGGTTCCTCTCCGCCTGTCCGTCGGTGTCTAAGATGGCGGCTCCAGCAGCAGACGTAAGATGGCGGACCCCCTCGCGCGCTGATGACGTCGATGCGCGCGCTTGGGAACCCACCACCACGTGGCGCTCGCCGTTCCCGCCAAAAGTAGGCCCAGGCGCAATGGCGGGAATCCCCCATTCGTTTTGGCGGGAATCTGCGGGGCGACCTTGTAAAATGTCCCCCACCGTCCCCGCTCCTCCCGACGAGCTGATCTCCGCCAAGATGGACGCGGCGGCGAGCAGCAGCTCCGCCAGTCGGGAGTGCGCCTCACGAAGCCCGGCGTCTGTCCCCGGTCGCTCGGCCGGCGCCGTCGACGGACCCTGCAGCGTGGGCAAGTCCTCTTCCTCACCCCCCGCCACCAGCGGCTCCGAGTCGTCCAGGTCTTCCTCGCGGTCAATCCCGTGGGTCCTACGGGTCTTCCTCGTCTCCATACTTGGAAGCCCGTTTCACTTCTGACGCCAGATGAAGTATTGGAAAATGACGGCAGGAAACTCCTTGACGGGAACACACTTCTTTTATTAAATCTTGACTTGTAACAATACAACGCGTGGCCTCTCTTCTTCACACTGCACTTCTCTTGACTCAGGATTCTGTGCTGCCGGCTCTCTGTGCCTCGTGTAGACTCCGCGCCTCGGCTACACTCTCCACTCGCCTCGTGTAGACTTTGCACCTCTCTCGCTGGCTACACCGTATGCATACTCGGCTCGTGCAGACCTTCCTCTCTCGCTGGCTACACCGTATGCATACTCGGCTCGTGCAGACCGTTCTCTCTCGCTGGCTACACACTACACATTACTCAGCTCGTGTAGACCGTTCTATCTCGCTGGCTACACACTATACATTACTCAGCTCGTGTAGACCGTTCTATCTCGCTGGCTACACACTATACATTACTCAGCTCGTGTAGACCGTTCTATCTCGCTGGCTACACACTATACATTACTCAGCTCGTGTAGACCGTTCTATCTCGCTGGCTACACACTATACATTACTCAGCTCGTGTAGACCGTTCTATCTCGCTGGCTACACACTATACATCACTCAGCTTCTACTCTCCATTACTCTCCTCTCCGGGCTCTATCTCTGCACCTTCCTCTTCATTCTTAGATGGTTCCACTTCTGCCCCCTGCTCCTCTGTGCATCACCTTATATACCCCTTCTTCCCGGGAGACGGAGCGGATGCGGACCTCAACGTCGGCACCGCTCCTCAGTTACCCAATCCCCACGCTCTATCCCCACGATCCGGTTCCGCTCAGCGCGTGTTTCCACTCCCCAACCAATCACACCGCGCTGCTACCCGATCACTCCCTCTGGGCGCGTCACCGGCACACAGCCAATCAGCAGCACTACCCCCACCCGCGCACTGACGCCTGCTCCTCCCCGTCAGCGCGCGTCACCACACACACACCCGTACATACGCGCTGGCACACGACATATACACCCAGCGCGTATCACCACTACACATTGATAAAGGTCAGTATATTTTTACTGTGCAGTAGTGTATATACTATTTTCATTTTTGTTGTGCTCATTGTTTAATATTAAATGGTAAAAGTGTCGGAAGGAGTCTACAGAATGGAATGTTACAATATGATCATGATATTTGCCACCTTTAATGTCACTAAGTCCAAAGTGAAGGTTGTGTATTGTTTATTACCCAAGGTAAGTACACAAAATTTAGTATTTTTCCCATTTAAAACATGGCCTGGTTTGTGGCAACAGTGAATGAGAAATAATGATAGCCATCAACACTATCACACCATGTTGGCAGAATCAGAAATGCGGGAAATACATTTTAATCGGCCAACATTTCACTGGGGGTTATCATGCGAAGAGTGGCGACTGTAAGATTGTGATTCAGGAGATGCCTGCCATGGTGTGACGGCCACCACCCTGGGACTTGTAATCCACAGGTTTCCGGTTTGATCTCCCCGCGCAGAAGTTCAAGCAATTGGCAAGTTTTCTTGGTTCTTTCGGTAAAGTCACGTAGAAGGGAAGTAATAAAATAATAAAAATAAAACATAATAAAATTATTCTCACGACGTTTCGGCCACAACGCAAGCAGCCGTCCTCAGGTGAAAACCAGGTCCGTCGAGGCGACAGTCTGAATGGACCTGGTTTTCACCTGAGGACGGCTGCTTGCGTTGTGGCCGAAACGTAGTGAGAATAATTTTATTATGCTTTATTTTTATTATTTTATTACTTCCCTTCTACGTGACTTTACCGAAAGAACCAAGAAGATGAATCCCTGCAGTCACGAAAGCTTTAAATCAAAATTTAATTGGCAAGTTTATTTAACCTCCTCTGCCTCTGTTCTCCCAACAGTAATAATGGGTACAACACAGTCGATTGGCAGCTCCCATGTGGTGGGGGTAACATTGTGGGCACTCTCACCTCTTCCGAAACGTCAGCTGACCAAAAATACCCGCTTAAGATGGACTCTCCTCAAGAGCTCCATACAGTGGAGGCTCTTTCGCCAGCAGTGGTATGAGCGAGCAATTGCAGAGCTACAACTCGGCTTGCCACCTCTTCCACAGGTCAAACCGTGATACGTTTCTCAGTCGGCCTCGCTCTATCAAAACTGTGCTGTGCACTGTAACAAAGTTCAGCACAATATCACCGGATCTATGTACACATCAATTCCTGCCACCTAATACACAGATGCCAGATTCACAAAATGTCCGGGTCAAACCCCAGACAGATGTCAACCCCAGCTGCACCTTAACCTTTTCACCCTGGTCAGAACAAAAACCGCACAACACACCTCCTCTGAACATTTCAGTGCTACTCGTATGAATGGTCCATCATTTTTCCTTGCACGTAAGACGACACACCCGAGCCCAGTCAACCGGAGCACGGATGAAACTATTGTACTCGCCACCCGCCTTTGGATCTCGTAATCACTTCTGGAAATGTTTTTTTTTTGGGCAGACGCATAAGGGCGGTGATGCATTTTAAAAAGGCATTGCGCTTGGCGGATGGTGTCTGAGTGTGAGGCACAATTCGGAGCGCACTGAACCGGAATTAATTTAAATCGGTGTTTTTTGTAGTTTATATGCAGATCAGGGTCGTATTAGTCCTTGGGTTTCAGACCGGTACTATACTACCTCAGGTGACATGACTTTAGCGGTTCCGAATAAAATGTCAATTACGTGGCCAATAACGTTGCATTATGTGATAACTGCTTGAAATTAGCGGTGTTATGAAATAATTCACTCTTGTTCGCCACGTAAATCCATCGGTACGACTAAAGTTTTGCTGCCTTAGTGTGTACCAATTTTTACTTGGGCTGATGGACAACTAACGGCGCAGTCGGAGCGGACGCAGAATGCATTTGGATGGAATAGCGCTCTCTGTTGGCAGCAGCATGCAAATAATGTGCACGGAGAGGGGGCATGTTGCAGCATCTCAAAGAGTCAGATGGTAAATTAGAGAAATTACATGACTGAAAATGCCATTCAGCAACTCTGTTAAGCTGTGATACAGCATGAATGTCTCCAATGGATTCTGAATGATCGAATAGATTTTCCCGTCTAGTTATCCTTTGGCAACGATGCTTATGAACGGAATTTAAAGTAGACATCTGGACAATTGTGAAAAAGACCTTTACAGCTCATCGGATTCCTCCCGTCTCAGATTTCTGCTAAAGTAATATTTTTTTGGGTGGCCTATCTTGCATCAAAAACTGTAGGGTGACCGAATCGAGCAGATGAGAGTTGCTAGCCCAGGGGCCAAGTTCACAATGTATCATCGATGGCAAGGCGACAGCGACGAAGGTGCAAGGCTGCAATCGGTGGTGGAATCTTGAAATCACTGGTGTGACGACGCCAAGTGAATAAGGTTTCCAGGGTTCCGTGTGGCCCTCTTACACCTCAGGAAGGGAGATAAATCGAATTGATATTGCTGGAAAATCCCAGCGAGGCACAACGACCCTTCTTGCAAAAATTGCGAATTCTAGTGGGAGATCAAAATCTACACGATCACCGCCAATGGTGAGCAGAGCGTGCGTGTCCAAAGTGAAATGAGAGTCGTTCGACCCGAAGATTATAATGTATCTAAAATATATATCTGACGTGGTCTTGAATGTTGCTGCAAGGCAGCATGTGGTGAAATGGTGAAAGGTTTAAATTTGCAACGGGAGGAAATACTTTAAAGTCTGACTTTTAAAATATGAAATTATTTCCAATGACTACAGTGTAGTGTTTTGACTGCCAAGTTCCACTGTCCTGAAGCATTTGTCCACTTGAAAGAATGCCTCGCTGACGTGAAACTCCTAAACCCCATCACGTGTCAATCCAATTAAAGCTCTCGTGGAAAGAATCAAAGCTATCCAATTACAGGAGTTTAAACGTGATCAACATGTAATTCGACATTCCTAAAAAATAAATGCCGGTACATTTAAATGCATTTTAGTAGTCAGGAAAATATTACGTACCTATAATGACAGCATGTGAAATTTTTTTGTTACATTCATTCCTTTTGTATGGAGCTTGTGTTTTTTTTACAATGTAATGTAATTTGGTTTTATATGGCTTGGAAGTTGGACCACATCTCAAGACACACTGTCTACAACAGTGGGGATATTTACTTTGTAGAGAGAGGCGGTAAGTCATTAAAAGAGGGATAAAGGGACGACTGTGAGCTTGGACTTGAAAGGGGGGCAGAGTCGACAGAGCTGGTGGCGGGGGGGAGTTTCAGACTACGAGGGCAGCAGAGGAGAGAGATTGACCTCACACTGAGCGAAGGTCGACTGGGGGCTGTGGCAGAAATCCTTGGTTGCTGGAGTGGAGAGTGCGTGGAGGGGAGTGGAGTGAGATGAGAGGGGAGAGGTAGGAGAGCGCGTGGAGGGGAGTAGAGTGGAGATTTAGATGCAGGTGTATCCATAGAGGATATTGTTGAAGTAAGATTGTCGTAGAGCATTGCCCTATCCTTGTGGGCGTGGCGCTTTGGACCATTTAGAGTTCAAGGATGAGGGAATTGCGGAGGCTGTAGAGGAGATAGCTGCAGTAGTCGAGTTGATATGCGATGAAGGCAAGAATGAGGGTCTCAGCCGGTGGCTGGAGTAATGAAATGGTAGATGTCACGTTGATGGAGGTACGAGGTCTTGCACAGTTGAGATTTGTGGGAGAAATCAAGAACTTGAGATTGGTGAAAACTCCAACGGTTTGCACTCTCTTTGCCAGTGCAATGTCAGCATTTAGGAGGTGCATGCTCAAACCGGAGTCTATACTGAGAGGAGACTTTTTTTCTTCTTCTCGCCAGTAACTAGTACTTCTGTTTTTTGCAACATTTCGCTGGAAGAAATCAGAACCAATCCAAGAAAATACCAGGTCAGGCCATGGTGGAGAGTGGGCACTGCAGTTGGGTTCATGGAGTCAATGGCAACTTTAGAGCAGCGAGTCATCAGCATAGGACACTAGAGACGATTTTGCTCAGCCGGGGAGGAGATATGCCGAGATGAGCAGGTGGCCAAGGGTGGCACCTTGTGGGACACCGTAGCTCAAAGGGTTTCTGAGAGGAAGTCAGTCCTCGTGTGGAAACAGTGGAAGGAGCGGTTGTAGAGGTAAGAGCAGAACGAGAAGTGTTGCCGGACGCACCTGCATAGCTGTGGAGACTCCCAAGGAGGATGGAGCGAGGCAACGGTTGTCAAAGGCAGCAGCGAAATGAAAAAGAACACCGGGTGAGGGCACACCATAGTGTGAAGAGTGGCAACGGTCGTTTAGCACACATAGGAGAGCAATTTCAGTCGAATGACCTTGGCAAAAAACAGAATTTGCCGGGTCATGGAGACCCTGCAAAGAAGAGGTAGTAGGAGAAGACAATTGGCCTTTTTGGAAGTTTTCAAGAAAAGGGTGGTTTGAGAAATCAGTCGAATGATATCAAAAAAGACTTTACTCTTTCTGACATAAATACAGTTGTCATAAGATGTTCAAATATCAAATAGACACCTATTATTACAAGGCATCAAGTCTGCATGAACCACACATACTTTTGGTTAAAAAAATGCTCACAAATATGTTTTGATAATGTATGCATTGTCCTTGAAACTGATTGGCCTACACCACAGACATCCTCTTGTGTGACTTTGCATCACCGGTGCAAGAACAAAGTGGTTGACCATGCAATATAGGGACGTGGGGTTCAGTTCGAGGTGGAGCAACGTTCGTTTCAACGACTGCACTTAAGAACCCAGATTAATCAGAGACGGCTACCTGGGTTTGAACCAAGCGTCTCAGCACTGCCAGCTCAGTGTTCTGACTTCTCAGCCATGCAGCCACCTATAGCCATTGCTTATAAAAACGACCCTTTCAACGTTCACATCTATGAAATCGTGAGGATGGCACTCGTGCCTGTGCAATGCACGTTTACGAAGAGACTATCATTTTGCAATTGATACCTTTGCAGTGGGTTTAATTGAGGCGCACACACAACTTGGAGGCAACACTATTTGTTAACGCATAACAACCAACGTGATCACTATACATAAGGTGGTGACCACCGTTCCTAATCTCACTAACACTCGGGGAATACTATACAGCGTGACCAGGGCAGGTGAAGGGCTGCCTGGTCACGAACGACGATCGGAGAAATTTCGATTTAAAGCTTTCGTGACTGCAGGGATTCATCTTTTGCAAAATCTTATTTACAAAAATGTTTTGACTGCAGGGATTCATATTCTTGGTTCTTTCGGTAAAGTTACGTAGAAGGGAAACGATAAAATAAACATATATTTTTATATAAAATATAAAAATATATTTTTATATAAAATAAAAAAATATATTTTTTATATTTAATTTTTATATAAAATAATAAATAAATACATTTCTTATTTTCTTGTTTCCCTTCTATGTGACTTTACCGAAAGAACCAAGAAGACGATCGGAGACTCGAGGACCGCTGATGGCGTCTTTATCCCGGGGTTGAACAGCCCCGCGCTCTGTTCGCGTCCCGCTTATAACTGCTGCGATCCTTCGAGAAGGTCCGGGCCCCCAACCACGTGACCCCCAAGCTCCCCCCTGGGGCCCCTAGCCCCCCTTTATCCGGTCACGTGTCCTGTTGGGTTCACGCAGAGTGTCACGGCTTCACACGACCCCCGTGACACCTGCCTACAGCACCCATACCGAGCCAACACAGTAGTGACGTCATATGTCACTACGCTCGTACAGTCCCGACACAGTCGTGACGTCGTATGTCACTCCATCTTTATCTGCTTCCCAAAAGTGTTTGGTTCTTCTTTAAATAATTTTAAAGGACTTGAGGCAGAGGTTTCTTTACACTTTTTTACTGGAAGAAAAAAAATGTCACTTTATATTTTGTGCAGGAAAATATATATATCAGCCTTCTTTAACACTATAAAGTCGCTAGGCTTCAATAGAACCACCGTGTCTAAGACGAGAGGGGAAGCGTGCACATTGCGAACTGATTCACGAAAAGGGAACAATTTCAAACATATTTTACTCAACACTCCCTGCTATGGAAATATCGAATTTTCCTGCACGGGGTTGATCTGTGCCTCAAAGCACACCCTTAGATGAACAAACACGTCTGAAGGAGCCGATAATGAATTGTTGTGGTCATTTGATTTTATTCTAGCGGGCATGCACTTTACTTCAACCTGTATTTCCAAAGGCTTTTAACTTGATTTATTTCATTCTCACCTACATTATTATCGACAATTAGCTGTTATATTGCTGTAGCTATATGCTCTATTTTAGAATTTTTATTTTCAGGTTATTAACTGCAAAAATACATTTAGCAGGAGTTGTATGATATTATTTGTTTAAATTGTATTAATGAATTTGACGATGGTAATAACGCAACGTATGTTCAATGTTGTAAGTCAGGGTTCGTGTACTTGTGTCTTACAGTCATCGGGTAAATATCTGCATATTTTTACAAAATTGTAAAAATCGTTCTTTTCAATTGCTTTAATGCTAATACTAATATAAAAAAAACTCTAATGATTCATTTTATATAACGTCGTTCATTGCAAATTGCATCTCACAATCTCTGAGAAATCACAAACACGAGCTGAAAAGCTGCCAGATGGTGAGCTGGTGCCAACAATTGCTCTGCAGTCCTCTACATGTTCAGATTTTTTCAGCCACTTAGTGAGTGCTTATACGTGTAGTGGATTCAACTGAGTCGCAGACGTACTTCTTGGAGGCAACACATAATTATTAACACCAATACATAACACAAAGGGGTCACTGCCCCTTTACCAGATAACCTCTGGTGGTGGACCACCAGGCTAACTACGCTAGTTACTCGGAGTAGCTACAACGGTCCTCGTCCACGTGTTGGTGACTTCTTCTTGGACGTAGAACGTAGATCTTCAGATGACAACAGCAACACTGAACCCCGGTCCCCTGTGTGGACCCAGGTTTATATGCTGCTGGGTCGTGGCTGGCCCCGCCCTTGGCCACGACCACCTTCGAGAAACCTCTTGTCGTTTCTCAACCCTTCCCGTAGGATCTGACCCCCTAGCCCCCACCTGGGGCCCCTGTGTAGATCTTACTGGTCACGTGCCTCCCAGGGTCAACCAGAGTGCCACGGCCCAGGGTAACTTCATCCCATGGCTGACACTCTCACACTCCCTCCTGTAGGAGTCAGCACTGCACACCATGTGTGGTGCCACTGAGCGCTATCCCAGCGCTCACCGAGCCCCCTCTAGGGCTGGTACTACACCCACTTACGGGGTGTCCGCGATGACAATGCATCGCACGCCGTGCCTCGCTAGAGCCGGCATTACTCAGTGACATTCATGATGTCCGCGATGTGAGTACATCGCAACCCATCTAAGGCTGGCACCACACAGTGACATCTGGGATGTCACTACATCACCCCACCCCCCCCTCTGTAGCACTCAGCCGTCCCGGCTGTCAACTCCCCCTTAACACGAACTCAGTGAGTAAGGTGATAAAAGTGAGCAAAAAGTGATTAACGCTATGTGTGCCTCAACAAGTAACAATTACCAATTAAATACCCAAACCCACCGATACAATATTTATACTACCTACAAATGTACATTAACAACGGGGAAAAGGATGTGAGTACAGAATACGAGAAAAGAAAACAGTGCAGTGAACCGTGAGTGCTCGGAATCCCCTTCATCGCCAACATCTCCCACCCTCACAGTGTAACAACACCCGCAAGCACAATAAGGGTTAGGTTCAGCCAATAACCGATATGGCTTACCGAGTGCAACAACCAACTGAGGGAGTGTGTGTGCGTGGGGATCACGAAACCCAAAGAGTTTTAGAACGATTTCTTGTGGCCGGGCCTCCAGGGGAGGTGGGCTCGCTCTCCCTGGAGGTCCCGGGGGGATATGCAATTGTCCCGTCGAGCCCGGCTCCTCACGAAAAGCAGTAGGCCAGATCGATGGATTCTCCTCTCCTGAATCCAGTGGAGATGGCGCAAGTGGCGGTGCTGGGGACGTCAGGCGTGCGGCTTCTTAGGGTGCAGTGGTGCGAAGGACGGTCGGGCGGATGACGGTGGTGGTCCGGGGAGGCGTCGTCGTTGTACACGGCAGCCCGACGAGACGTGTCCCGGCAGGCCGCAGCTGTAGCACACGACGGGGCTGCTCCCGGGACGAGGAGATGTCTTCCGCCGTCGCTGGTCGTCCGCCCGCTGCACCATGCCGTCCCCTCACCTGCCTCCACTCTGGGTCGATGCACAGGCTGGGATGGGCTCCACATCATCAGGTGTATCCGGCCCCTCGCGAGACATGGAACACGCCACTAACCCCTTGTGCCATTGCAGGAGCTGGTGAGCCTGAATGCATTTCGCTGGACGGAAGATCGTCGTCTACAGCTGGCAGAACGATGTTGAGGTCCTTTGCCAAAGCCAGAAGTCTCTCAAGGACCAACGAGTCAACTCCGTCATGGTCCATCCTTGGAAAGGCAGCCGTCGCCAGCGCCAAAAGTGTGCTACAGGAGGCAAGGGGTGTCTCGGTTTCCCCTATCTTTCGCGTAGAGAACTTGTGGCGCACGTTGGACGGCGGCTCGTAAATGGCCACCATCTGGTCGAAGGCTTGAGTCAACGTGGCCCTCTCCGACAGCGGGATGATAAGGAACGCTGCCAGGGCGTCGTCATCAAGGGCGGCGGGCAGCGCTCTCAGCGACTCCACTTCCGTCCACTGCGCCAAGTCGGTGTTTGTCAGGAACCGCCGCTTGAAGGACACCCAGTCGCCCCCATCGGCTGTAAATTATTCCATCTCTCGATGCCGGAGAGATGGAATGTCCACCGGCGATTTCGACGCAACTTCGGATTTGGCGGGTCCCGCGCTCCGCTCCTCCGAGAAGATGGCGGCTGTCAGCGCGGGCTGCGCCACGGAGGTTCGCGCTTGGCGGGAAATGGCGGCGGGAACTTTGTCGCCACGTGGCTCCGTTGTTCCCGCTTCCACTGCTGGCTCCGCGATGTGGAGCTCCGTGAGGATGGACGCTGCGGCATGGAGGAGCTCCGTGAGGCCGCCGTATGCAGCCTGGAGCAACCTTCCCATCGGCGTGAAGCAGTCGCGTGGCCGGTCAGTGCTCTGCTCCACCGGCAATGCTTCACTTCCCTCCTCCAGGGCTGTTTGCGGGATGAGATCTTCGTCTTCATCGTCCCATGTCCTGGTATGTAGTCTGCGGCGTGTAGACATAGTCTGCAGCTAGCTAAGTAATTTTTTTTTTAGAGTATGGCCACTTCCGACACCAGTTGTAGTGGATTCAACTGCGTCACAGACGTACTTCTTGGAGGCAACACATATTTAGTAACAACAACACATACCACAAGGGGATTACTGCCCCTTTACCAGATAACCTCTGGTGGTGGACCACCAGGCTAACTACGCTAGTTACTGGGAGTAGCTACAACGGACAGGACTCTACCTGGGGTCCTCTTCCACGTGTTAGTGACTTCTTCTTGCACGTAGAACTTAGATCTTCAGATGACGACAGCAACGCTGAACCCCGGTCCCTGTGCGGACCCGGTTTATATGCGGCTGGGTTGTGGCTGGCCCCGCCCTTGGCCACGACCACCTTCCAGAAAACCTATTCCCGTAGGATCTCACCCTGACACGTGACCACTCCCAAGCCCCCACCTGGGGCCCCTGTGTAGATCTTACTGATCACGTGCCTGTCCAGGGTCAACCAGAGTGTCATGGCTCAGGGTAACCTCATCCCATGGCTGACACTCTCACACTCCCTCCTGTAGGAGTCAGCACTGCACGCCACGCGTGGTGCCACTGTGCCATCCCAGCGCTCACCGAGCTCCTTCTAGGGCTGGTACTACCCCCACCTACGGGGTGTCCACGCTGACAATGCATCGCACGCTGTGCCTCGCTAGAAGGGGCATTACACAGTGACATCCACAATGTCACTACATACGTATAGAATTATAACACTACTTTGTAGGTTTCCATGATTGTGCTGCTACATAGCTCTCTGAAGTGTTTTCGGGTTATAGCATGATGTCCAATCTCCTGACAGCTTATTCGGTTCATGAAGAAGCTTCCTGCATGTGGAGGCAAACGTCGGACATCGTGTTAAACAACAGGCGGTACAACCTGAAAACGAATCTGAGAACTGGATGACATTCTGTTTCTTTATGCACATTTTCGTAAATTATGATATAGTATTATTTTAGTCATTGACACAATTTTAATACAATTAAATTACCTTCAGTAATGATCAAACATTTGTTTGTGATATAGCGTTATGTTCTCTAATATAAACTGTCATCAAATGTAACATAAAATTCCTACTTATTAATAATGCACATCACAGGATGGATCGTTCAATACACGTCGCTTGCCAAACCGCAGATGTACCTTATTTACTTTTCACGTGCATGTGTTTTCTCAGAAGTTTGAATGTTCAATATTTATATGGCTGTTTTACAAAAAAATACATATATATTTTGGAGAGTAGCACATCACAAGAATGCCCTTCAAACAACCCCACTATGGTATGCATTCAAGAAGAACATCATGGATAATATAAATGACTGCACATGGTTTTCATCTTTGGCTTTTCCCACAATTTTAATAATGCATGGCCAATTGCTGTTCTTACTTGTGTCATGAATTTATGAGCATTTTATAGGTGTGATTCCAGCAGATTTCGTATAAATTGTACCCTCCAATATACCGTGCATTGTTGAACAACACACGGTACAACTCGAAAACTCATCGGGGAGCTCTTGCAGCCTGTAATTTTTATGTAGAGGCCTCGTCTCATCCTGTTTATGCAATGCTCAGTGTAGGTGGCTGCCAGGTGGAAGATAGTGGCACCAGATGTGGAGTAAATGAGACCATATGCCCTTCCTGGTCACTGTTGCATATTGCATTATACTGGAGAGATGTATTCCTTTTTAAACAAAAATAACGCAGCTACTACCACCATCAACTCTAAACGTGTGATACATTGGTGCATTTTGCAGCAGAAACATCCGTTGAGATGTCCCATTGAGATTGAGTTCCCTATAACTTTTTTCCCCTGTGTGCGCCTCAGTGCAGGCTAAGGCATGCAGAGGCCACAGTGCACAGTTTGTGTTCATCTACTACTTTTTTTTACTTGATACAGCTGTCGGGCTGTGACGGTTCCACCTGAAGACGGAAGCTTGTGTTGCCTCCGAAATGTCGTGATTTTTTATTTATATTTTACTTTTATTAATTTAAATTTAAATTTTTTACCTACGTGACTTTAACGAAAAAAAACCTAAGAATATGAATCCTTGCAGTCACGAAATCTTCAAATCTAGAATTCATCTACTGCGTAGGTTGTGATGGCTGCGCTGCAGAAGCTCCGACGCGTGATCGTGTTGTACCGCTCGTTGTTCAGCACGACGTCTGACGTTTGGCTCCCGCGCACACGGTGCCACGCAGCGTATTTCTTGACCTGTAAGCGTCTTAAACAGTGAGCATAGAGAGAGGAATGACTTTTGGTGTTAGTTTTGGGAGCCAAATAGAAAAGTCAAGATTCAGAGTTTTGATTAGCAGGTAAAAACTTGAGCCTGCGTGGGTTCTCTTCAAAGGTCGACATGGTTAAGAAAAATTGGGGCCTGAAACGTAATTCTCTAAGCCCTCCCAATCAACACCTGTGAGGCCTCCCAATCAATTTCAATCATAAATTGTATTTAATTTTTTTATGTTATCTTTTCGCTCAATGGTATCCTGATTGTGCTATTGATGTTATCATGTCAGGAGATGAAGTATCGATTCGGATATCCCGTAGAAGACTACGACCCTTCATGTTCAAGAGTGGCCCTCAGACGTTGATATCACAGAGCCACCCCTGAGATCCTTTCAAGTGACCTCTGATTATACAGTAGGGGGCAGCGCTTTCCTACCCGCCCTGCCAACGATATCAACGTCCGTCGCATGACTGTCAACCCGACGTTTAATTCTCGAAGCCGGAATTTATCCGAATTAAGTGCAGAACCAAATTTAATGCAAAATGATTTTTTTTCTGTGTGAGCATTAATTGGTGACCAGGCTGAGACCCCCAACTCCCTAAACCTAAGAACTCTTCTTTTATCGAATCAATATCGGTCCACCACATGAGGGCTGCTGCTTGGTGGCTCCAATTCCGAACAGAACAGCCCATCCAATTACGGGGGTCATTGTAAACTTATCTATTACTCTGTGACCATGGCAATGTACTCCTTTATCACATTTCATGTCATCTTTGCATTTCAGCTGCTATCACACCTCCGGGTACTGGACGGCGCATGCCTCGTATGTTCTCGGTCACAACACGGGACACACAGATAGCGTGCTAAAACGCCATGCAAACATTGTTGCTTCATAAAAAAAAATAAAAAAAATTACCTTTAGAAGTTTGATACGTTTATTGGTTAAGTTGATGGAACATGTTTTGTTAACAATTATCTTTTTTATGGTTCTAAAGATTTCGAAGAGTGTTTGGATTGTAGAACACATATTTAGGAATTATTGAGCTATTTTATTGAAGCGTGTAATATTTTCTCAGGATTCCCATGAAGTATTTTCATCTTAAACATTGCATCTTAAAAATACTTACTTGAATTATAAACTACTGCATAAGTATTCCACTGCACGAAACAAACTATTTGCCGTTTAATTACAAAAAAAGATTTAACGATCAATTTTATGACAAGTGTTTTTTCTTTAAGAAAAAATAAACTGCAAAAAACATAAATATGGTGTTTTATATTTGAAAGAGTGGGAAATTGTATGAAATATTCTTCTGCATCAAACATGATCTTTCCACTGCTGGCGTGAATATCCCAACCTGTCACAATGTCCTGGTGGTCACACAATCTCACGATCCGTCGAGCTGCTACGCTTGAGACGATCTCATTGCTCCATATCCATGGTCGACGTTGCCTTCGGATGTGTAAGTCCTGATCATTGGCTGTCATCTCTTTACCGAAATGTATATCTTGTTAAATTACATTGTTCTTTTTACAACAGTTAATTAATACATGTTTTAAAGTTATATTAAAATATAGAAAAAATACTGAAAAGAATAATTCCAAAGTCAAATTATGGAACAGTACTGCATTAGCCTGCTATAATTAGACATAATCGTTCTTTATTTAATACAAATTGCGGTAAAATATCTTTTTTTTAAACACCTTCAAATATTCTTGCAGATTGAACGACTGAATGTAAAGTTATAACGATTTCATTAGGGGCAGTGGCTTGATTCCTGCAGTGTAATGAATAATCGTCCTTGCATGCACGTGTGAGACTTGGTGAGGGCTGTGTGCAAGGCTAATTCAATTACTGCACAATTATGACTGAAGTTGATTGTTCAACTTGAGAAGCGATATATTGTGAAATTAAAATGGAATGGAATTAAAGATTGACGTCACAAATTAGGAATTATTTGTTAATTGAAAATCTTATGTTGGTCTCTCCTGTTCAACAAACATGGCATGCACTTCACGAAACGGTTACATATGTAGTGGGTTCAATTTAGGCACACACTTCTTGGGAGGCAACACTCATTTATTAGAACAATAAGTATTATAACACTGTACATTACACATAGGGCGGTGACCACCGACCTACTCTAGCTAACACACACTTCTCTAACTCTCAGCTACTCTAGCGTGACCCAGCCAGGTGGGCTACTGGCAGGTCCGCTGACTGGAGGCCTTGACTCTTTTTGGCGTTTTCACGATGCACCTTCATTCTTGGTACGGGCAGCCTCGAACCTCGTGAGGAGGCTGCTTATATGGGCCTCGGCGTGCCCGGGCCCCACCCCAGCCACGCCTCCCTTCGAGAACCCTCTCGAAGCCCCCCCCCCCTGCTGTCCACGTGCCCCCCGAGGTGCCCCCACTGGGATCCAGTCACGTGTCCGACGGAATCACAGAGCGTGCCACGACCTCGCACCACCCTCGTGGCCTCCCGAGTCCAGAACCGGCCCTGACGTCATTCCCGCCTCCAGCCGGAATGACGTCATGTGTGTGTCTAGACCCACGGGGTAGTGACGCTCCCCCGCATAGTGACGTCAACGTGTGCGTGTGTACACAGTAGTGATGCTACAATCACTACACAGAGAATACTAGTAGTACATTTAATATAATTCTGTAAAACGTTGTCGCGGCCTTGACATTCAAAATAACATTCAGTGTCAATAATTGTGGACACTTATGCCATGAATATTGTATTCATGTGTTGTCAATAAAGCAACATGTAATCCGTCACACAATATCTGTTGGTAAGGACAATTGGAAACTGCATTTTTACTCATAAGCCATCCGAGCATCTTTGGTTTGCCCCCATTCAATGGTCTTAATGACCATGAGTTGACCACGTGCCCCACCACTCCGTCGGCTCCACAGCTTTAGAGGTTGCCTATCAAGAGCCATTGCACAGTGGCACCAAAGTAATTTCAACAGCTTAAAACCAATGCCTAAATAACCATCGAATGCCTTAACAACCTTGAACATTCATATAGAACGTTTGTTGCTGTTCATCGCCCTCTTGGCTTTTCAGACCAACGGGGTCAAGAAGCATTAGTTTAAGCAAGATATGTTTTATTTATTTATATGTGGTGACACAGAATAGAGTTCGGCTAATACATATGCTTTCATTCATGGCACTCCATGGTAATGCATATTGCGTTTGTATACAGAATTAGAAGATTGCTCAGCAGTACGTATTGCCTTATTCCTCCGTTGGGTGGATTTGGTTCTCGCTACAAATCGAATTTTTACAAATGACCGTGTGTGCGTCGCAGCAGATGTCACTGCTCTCACACCGCGTTTCCACAGATGAGCTTCAGCTGAATTGGGGGAAAGTTACCTTCCCATTTATGGTTATGAGTAAACCCGGGGCCTCTCATTTCAACAAATTCTTTGGTGATTCTGCATTGGCAGTGGTGCAAAATCACAAGTAAGAAAAAGCTCAAAACATCTGTCAATAATACTACCTTGAAAGGAAAAAATATAGTGTTTACTAATGAATATGTTTTATTCGTTTGTTATCTGACCCTCTCAATGTTTGCTTTAGACTTTGTGTTCTTCGTATTTATTGATTTGATGTGGCTTATGGCATTCACATTTTCACCTTTTCTCGTATGTAGATGCATTTAATGACTTTTAGGTCAAAGGTATGCATATGATGAACATGTACAAAAGTTTAACACGTAGGCTTTCGCGACCAATATCAAAGAGTGTGCAACGTATGACTGTTAAATCTTGATTATACCATATAATCACTCTATACACAATACCTCGGACATGTATATGCTAGGCGTATGATTTACAATCACGGAGAAATCGATGGAGCTTCTCCATAAACAATAACAAGTGTCGTGTATGTCTGTTAAAAAACACACGGCTAGGTTGTTCAGATTGCAGTTAGCACTGTATGTCAAGCAAAGGTCAACACTATTCTGTTAACAAAGTACAAGTCCACAAGTTGTCTCTCCAAGTATCTGCCTTCATCGATGACCCCAACTATTCATATATTCCTTCAATCTGCAGGCGCCTTAGTCCAATGGCTCTCTTGAGCTCATCCATTCCTGGAGACACACAATAAATCATGACAGACATTGAAGTGTCACTCCTGTGTTCGTGTTTGTGCTTTCAGGTTGTACCTCATGTGGTTACAAAACCATGTTCGACGTTTCGTTCCACGTGCTAATTCAGTTCCCAAAGAAGCTCCCTAAGCACGTGAACAAAAAATAACTAATTTGATTGACCAGGTAAGGCCCACTGAGCTATATATGTTTATTTTTCCGAAGTCTCATATGGTGTTCGACCAGATGACGCCAAAAGGCGCACAGTTCAAAGACAACGCATGAGACTAGCCTCTAAAGAAAGATGTATCTGGTGTGGACCAATCAGTTTCAAAGACAATGCATAAATTATCAGAGTATTGTTTTTTGTTTGCATTTGACTGCAAGTATTGTGGTTAATGTAAGCATGATTCCTTGCAAAAGGTGTCAGTTTTGTTGCCAGAAAAAAGGGGAAAAACCCTATTAGTATAAGGTGAGAAATGTAGATGAATGGAAATATACTGTACAGAGAAGGGAAAAGAAAGGTGGAGAGAAACCAGGCTCTATATATGATTAAACGTTTTCCTGGCTTGCTGGCATACACGGACGTACAGTCGTGTCCACATGACATGCGAGTTGCTGTTTCAGATATTTAAAAAATACGCTCGTGTTGGTGAGAAAAAACAATCACATCAGAGCAGTGCCGGATTATCCTCGTAGCAAAAGTAGCAAATGCTACGGGCCGCACACTTTCAAGGGCCCCGCGCTAAATGCTTTTAAGCTATTAATTCCAGTTCAGTGATTCTGCACTTGCTCTATTACTATAGTACTATACTTCCTTCAACTTTTATGAACGTCTGGGTGTTTAAGGTTAGCGATTTGTCGTATTATCTGGCTGTATGGAAAATGTAAAAATACAATTACTCTACTATGCAAGTTAAACATTTATGTGTTAATTTTATTTTTTATGTAGAGCCCCTTTATAACATATGCTACAGGCCCCGCATTAGCTTAAGCCGGCGCTGCATCAGAGTATAGTACTATATTTTAGAACAAATACACACCACTATAGTAAGACGTTAAGTGCCAACCATAAGCAGCTTTGAGGTCAATTCCATGAGCATCATTTACCTCAACTTTTCAAAAAACATTCTGCAGTAACACCCATGCTAAGAGGATTACGCCAGAGTTGTCATCACATTTGAGTACTTTTACCAAGTCGGATTTGCAATGCTCAATTGTAATGTTGTAGGGTCAGCGGAAATGCAATCATAGGCAGTTGATCAGTACCATTTCCTGGGGATGGTGATACTTCTTTAATTGTGATTACACCTTTTGGCGGCAACACTGGAATCCAGTTATCATCTGTAAAATAAAAAAACACACACACAACACTATGCTAATGCTGTGAGTATATTTCCATCACTTAAGAAAATATTCACCGAGTTACAAGACGCTTTCAGGAGTGTCTTATTCACAGATGTTTAGCCACTTATGTGTTGTGCTGCACACTCTACCAAGTTCCAATATAATTCAATTTGCTCATTACGCTATGACAGTTGTCCTCCTTACTTGGAAAAACCTACAAATGTCTTGCTAGCAATGCATTCTAGGTAAAAATTGTATCCGCATTTAGCTCTCCAATGTGCGTAAGGGTCATACCGCGTGTTGTTTGGCACGATGGCCGCTATTTCGCTGCACATGCTGGAAGATTATTGAGGAACGTTGGACATCACGTCCAACATTAAGCGGTACGACACTTAAGCACATCAGAGAGCTATAGAGCACAATCACGAAAGCCGACACAACTGTATATGTCTTTGCGTAACTCTCCCAGGTATACCTGTATGACTGGCACTCGTGTCAAAATGAAACAAATACACTCATGCTTATGGAAAACATAATCAAATTGGAGTAGAGTACAATATTTTATTTTTTAAAATGCATAAGACTAAAGCAAGACATAAAATTCCCACAACCAGTAGCTTCAAGGTCAAATTCAATGATTAAGTTTTAATTCAACTTTTCAAAAACATTCTGCAGTAAAACCCATGCTAAAATGATTCCACCACAGTTATCATCGCATTTGAGTACTTTTACCAAGTCGTTTTTGCAATGCTCAATTATCATTTTTGGGGGGGGTGAGTGGAAATGCAATCATCGGCATCTGATCAGTACCATTTTCTGGGGTTGGTGATGGTGAAAATGCTGTCATTGTGGGTACATCTTGTGGTGGCAACCCAGGTGCCCATTGATCAGCTGTAAAATAAAAACACACACACAACACTCTGTTACGTTAATGCTGTAGATATACGGACATTGTGCCCAACATTAAGAGGTACACTCAGAAAACACATTGGAGAACTATGTAGCACAATCACGAAAGCCAAGGCAGTTGTATATACAGATTTGCAAGAACTCTCCCAGGGAAACCTGAATGACTGGAATTGGTGTTCACTAAAATAAAATACACTCGCGCTTATGGTAAACATAACCTAATTAGACTCGAGAACAATATTTAATAACAAATATACACGACACTTCAGCGAGACATGAAGTGCTAACGATAAGTAGCGTCGAGGTCATTTACATGAGCATGATTTACATCAACTTTTTGTGAGAAAAAAATCAGTAACACTCATGCTAAAAGGATTAGACCAGAGTTGTCCTCACACTTGAGTATTTTTACTTGGTTTATTGTGAGTGGAAATTCAATCATAGGCAGCTAATGAGTACCATTTTCTGAGAACGGTGATGGTGTTGGTGCTGTCTTTGTAGAGAATCTTTTTGGCGGCAAAAGTGCTTTCCTGTGATTAACTGTAAGATAATAAGACACTTTAACACGTAGGCTTTCGCGACCAATATCATACGCAATAGACGCTTTTTTTTTGGATCGCGTAAATATATAAATGTGTCGTCAAACCCACCACCACCCGACACAGCCAATTAGTAAGGTTTGTCACGTAAACAGAATGTGCCAATTCGTCACTAGTGCAGCACACCGGTGTGTTGGAGAGCAAAGCCACAACATTTACAATCTGAGAACGACGTTTCGCCAATAATTACAACCAGCTTCATCAGGCGACAGCCAGATTTGTGGAGAAATTATCATGTGTCGTTCCTTAAATAGAGGGGTAGATGTGATGACATCACTTGTGTGCTCTTCTTGCGCGAAGTGGGGGGATAAATGAATAAAAATAAATGACTATGGATATCCATTGTCGTTTACGTTAGTTAGACACGTAACACTGTGTTATGTAAATGCTGTTACAATACGTCCATTACCCAGGAACAGATGCACCGAGTGCCAAGACACTTTCATGGGTTGTCCCTTTACTCACAACATGTTTAGCCACTTGTGTGTCGCGCTGCACGCTGTAATACGTTTCAGTAGAATTTAATTTGATCATTGCGCTGTAAGCGTTGTCCTGCCACTCGGAGAAGCCTACAAACTTCTTGCTAGCAATGCGTATTAGGTACAAACTGTATCCGTATTTAGCTCTCCGATGTGTGTACGGGTCGTTGTTCGGCACAACGTCCGACATTTCGCTCCACGTGCTGGGAGATTATTGAGGAACGTCGGACATTATGTCCCACAATAAGCGGTACAATCCGAAAACACATCAGAGAGCCGTACAGGGCAATAATGAAAGGCGACGCAGTTGTATTCATCTTTATGTAACTCTCACAGGTATTCGTGTATGACTGGCGTTGGTGACACATTAAAATATATTTAAGATGCTTGCGCTTTTGGAAAACATAACCAAATTTGAGTACAGTCCAATATTTCAGAACGAATACAAAATAATACAGCAAGACGTATAAAAGTGCCAATAAATCAGAACATTTGAGATTATTTCGATGAGCATCATTTATCTCGACTTTTGAAGAAGAATAAGAAGAAAAAACACTGTAGTAACACCCATACTAAAATATTTTATTACACCAGAGTTGTTATCACATTTGAGTTATTTTACAAGGTCCGTTGTGCAATACTCAATTATTATTTTGGGGTCAGTGGAAATGCAATCATAGATTGCTAATCAGTACCATTTTCTGAGGATGGTGATGGTGGTGCGATAATTGTGGATACTCTTTGTGGTGGCAAAGCTGGTTTCGGCTTATTAGCTGTAAAGTACAAACACACACAACACTCTATTATGTGAATGCTGTAAGTATACTTTTATTACTCAGGAAAAGATTCACAAAGTGCCAAGACGCTTTCAGGAATGTGTCTTGCTCACAGAAGTTTGCCACTTGTGTGCCGTGCTGCACGCTGTACTAAGCGTTGTCCCGCCACTCTGAGAAACCTACAGACGTCTTGCTAACAATGCCCTCATGGTACAAAATGTGTCCATATTTACCTCTCCGATGTGACGGGTCTTACCGCCTGTTGTTATGGGGAGTAGTAGTATAGCGGTTAGCGCGCTGCGCTACGAACCCGCTAGCCTGAATTCAATTCCCATTCACGGCCAATACCAGTGATGATAATCTGAATCGGTCCTGGGTATCCCCTAGGTCCACTCAGCCTCAAATGAGTACCTGGTGCGGTGTGTAAAAACATCACCACTGGGGAGACAAAGGCGGTCGGGCGTGGTGTTGGCCACCCACACCCTCGTGTACAATGCCGGCCTTCATAGGTGCTCGCTAACAGCACTTGCCCCAACAGTCTGTTAAGGCTATACGGGGGGATCTTTGTCTTTGTTCGACATAACATCCGACGTTTCAATGCACGTGCTTGGAGATTATTGAGGAACGTCGGACATTATGTCCCACAATAAGCGGTACAATCCGAAAACACATCAGAGAGCCGTACAGGGCAATAGCGAAAGGCGACGCGGTTGTATTCATCTTTATGTAACTCTCACAGGTATTCGTGTATGACTGGCGTTGGTGACACATTAAAATATATTTAAGATGCTTGCGCTTTTGGAAAACATAACCAAATTCGAGTACAGTCCAATATTTCAGAACGAATACAGAATACTACAGCAAGACGTATAAAAGTGCCAATAAATCAGAACATTCGAGATTATTTCGATGGGCATCATTTATCTCGACTTTTGAAGAATAAGAAGAAAAAAAACACTGTAGTAACACCCATACTAAAATATGTTATTACACCAGAGTTGTTATCACATTTGCATACTTTTACATGGCCCGTTGTGAAATTATTTTTTGGGGTCAGTGGAAATGCAATCATAGATTGCTAATCAGTACCATTTTCTGAGGATGGTGATGGTGGTGCGAAATTTGTGGATAATCTTTGTGGTGGCAAAGCTGGTTTCAGCTTATTAGCTGCAAAGTACAAACACACACAACACTCTATTATGTGAATGCTGTAAGTATACTTTCATTACTCAGGAAAAGATTCACAAAGTGCCAAGACGCTTTCAGGAATGTGTCTTGCTCACAGAAGTTTGCCACTTGTGTGCCGTGCTGCACGCTGTACTAAGCGTTGTCCCGCCACTCTGAGAAACCTACAGACGTCTTGCTAACAATGCCCTCATGGTACAAAATGTGTCCATATTTACCTCTCCGATGTGACGGGTCTTACCGCCTGTTGTTATGGGGAGTAGTAGTATAGCGGTTAGCGCGCTGCGCTACGAACCCACTAGCCTGAATTCAATTCCCATTCACGGCCAATACCAGTGATGATAATCTGAATCGGTCCTGGGTATCCCCTAGGTCCACTCAGCCTCAAATGAGTACCTGGTGCGGTGTGTAAAAACATCACCACTGGGGAGACAAAGGCGGTCGGGCGTGGTGTTGGCCACCCACACCCTCGTGTACAATGCCGGCCTTCATAGGTGCTCGCTAACAGCACTTGCCCCAACAGTCTGTTAAGGCTAAACGGGGGGATCTTTGTCTTTGTTCGACATAACATCCGACGTTTCAATGCACGTGCTTGGAGATTATTGAGGAACGTCGGACATTATGTCCCACAATAAGCGGTACAATCCGAAAACACATCAGAGAGCCGTACAGGGCAATAGCGAAAGGCGACGCGGTTGTATTCATCTTTATGTAACTCTCACAGGTATTCGTGTATGACTGGCGTTGGTGACACATTAAAATATATTTAAGATGCTTGCGCTTTTGGAAAACATAACCAAATTCGAGTACAGTCCAATATTTCAGAACGAATACAGAATACTACAGCAAGACGTATAAAAGTGCCAATAAATCAGAACATTCGAGATTATTTCGATGGGCATCATTTATCTCGACTTTTGAAGAATAAGAAGAAAAAAAACACTGTAGTAACACCCATACTAAAATATGTTATTACACCAGAGTTGTTATCACATTTGCATACTTTTACATGGCCCGTTGTGAAATTATTTTTTGGGGTCAGTGGAAATGCAATCATAGATTGCTAATCAGTACCATTTTCTGAGGATGGTGATGGTGGTGCGAAATTTGTGGATAATCTTTGTGGTGGCAAAGCTGGTTTCAGCTTATTAGCTGCAAAGTACAAACACACACAACACTCTATTATGTGAATGCTGTAAGTATACTTTCATTACTCAGGAAAAGATTCACAAAGTGCCAAGACGCTTTCAGGAATGTGTCTTGCTCACAGAAGTTTGCCACTTGTGTGCCGTGCTGCACGCTGTACTAAGCGTTGTCCCGCCACTCTGAGAAACCTACAGACGTCTTGCTAACAATGCCCTCATGGTACAAAATGTGTCCATATTTACCTCTCCGATGTGACGGGTCTTACCGCCTGTTGTTATGGGGAGTAGTAGTATAGCGGTTAGCGCGCTGCGCTACGAACCCACTAGCCTGAATTCAATTCCCATTCACGGCCAATACCAGTGATGATAATCTGAATCGGTCCTGGGTATCCCCTAGGTCCACTCAGCCTCAAATGAGTACCTGGTGCGGTGTGTAAAAACATCACCACTGGGGAGACAAAGGCGGTCGGGCGTGGTGTTGGCCACCCACCCCCTCGTGTACAATGCCGGCCTTCATAGGTGCTCGCTAACAGCACTTGCCCCAACAATCTGTTAAGGATATACGGGGGGATCTTTGTCTTTGTTCGACATAATATCCGACGTTTCACTGCACGTGCTTGGAGATTATTGAGGAACGTCGGACATCATGCTCAACATTAAGCGGTACACCCAGAAAACACATCAGAGAGCCGTGCAGCGCAATAGCGAAAGCCAACGCGGTTGTATTCATCTTTGTGTAACTCTCACAGGTATCCGTGTATGACTGGCGTTGGTGACACATTCAAAATATAGATGTGCTTGCGCTTATGGAAAACATAACCAAATTGGAGTACAGTACAATTTTTGAAAACGAACACAGAACACTGTAGCAAGACATAAAGTGCCAACCAATCAGAAGCTTCGAGGTCATTTCCATGCGCATCGTTGACCTCAACTTTTGAAGAAAAAAAAACCACTCCAGGAATCACCCATACTAAAAGGATTGATTACACCAGAGTCGTTATCACATTTAAATACTTTTACAAGGTCCATTGTGCAATGCTAAATTATTTTTTTGGGGTCAGTGGAAATACAAGCATGGACCGCTAATTAGTACCATTTTCTGAGGATGAGGATGGTGATGGTGATGCTCTATCTGTTGATACAATTTTCGGTGGTAAAACTGGTTTCAACTTATTAGCTGTAAAAACACAAACACAAAACACCGTATCACATGAATGTTGTTAGTATACTTTCATTGCTCACGAAAATATTAACCGAGCACCAGGACACTTTCAGGAGTGTGCCCCTGATCGCAGATGAGTCGCCACTTCCTTGTGTGTCGATGCACTTCACTCGATACAAAGTTGCAATGGAATTCACTTTCACGGTGGTGCTGTGGAGGTTGTCCTGCCACCGACGGGGGGGGGGGGGGGTCGCTCAGGACCATACAACGGGGACGAAAATATATATACGTATTTTTAAAGTGAGGGCTGAACTGTACGATTTTTCATGGATGAAATCACATTTTTAAACTCTTTGGCTCTTTCGGTAACGTCACGTAGATATCTACGTGACTTTACCGAAAGACCCACATAGTATGAATTCCTGCAATCACGAAAGCTTTAAGTCAAGATTTAATTTTTTTTAATGAATTCTTCAAAAGAAGAAGTGAGATGAGCATCCAAAATTCAGGGGGACGCAAGCTTGCCAAGAGCGGACCGCGTTGCAGGCCGACGCGCAGCCGGATGATGCAAGTTCACCCACGTGGCTTTGCCGGCGGTGACCTTGCGCTCTCTCCAAGAGTTCAGCTTTGAGGGGCGTCAAGGTCTGGGCCAGGAATCGGCAAACCTGCAGCTCTGGATCTGCACGCGGCTATTTAAGGACTGCTTCGTGACTATATTGAGTTTTTTTTATTTCATTGTAAGCTGGTAAGTATATTTGACGGGGCCAATCCCAGTTAATCATAGCCACCCACTGCTGCCTATGCTCAGCAGTTATGTTGGAAATGGAAGGGCACTGGGGAAGAAAGCTTGACGTTTAGGGTGCTGCACAAAACCACTTTTCTTAAATTGCCAGTGTTCTGTATTTACAACATAATTGGTATCATTTGTAATGCGAGTTGTACAATGTAGCATATGTAAAACACACCTGTTGATTATCAGACACCGGTGCAGCATTGGTGCAGCCATGAGTGTACTGCACGACGAATCTACCAGCTTGAGTTTAATTCATAACCCCAGCTACTACAATCAGTGGCGAGTGATATCTAAATCAGTCTCGGACCCTCTTCGGCGTGGCGAAGTAAGGACCTTTATAACTTGCATGTCGTGGGTGGGGGGTGGTCCTTCATCCAGCAATGGATTGAGAGTCTGAAATTATAACTTAGTGGGGTTTCTTTTTAATCATGGACATCGGCCAAAGAAGAATGTGTTTAATCACTATGTACTTGTCTTCTGTGAAATACGGTTCAAAAACACGGTCGTTAATAATATATATATAGTATAAAAAAAACTGAAGCAAGCATGGCGAGATAAATGCTTGGATTAAAATTAAGAGAGAGAAAGAGGATTTCATGGATGAGAGAACGTGTGCATGTTAATGACGCCATTGAAGCTTTTAATAAAATACATTGGGCGTGGGCATAAAAAGTCACTAAGAAGGGGGTGATGGCCAAGGAATGAAATGCAACCGAGAGGAGAGACACCGACAAGATGGAGCGATGAAATCAGTTTGTGTGCAGGCACCACGTGAATTGTGACATTGGATCGTGAGAGGTGGCAGCCATTTTGGGGAGGCCTTCAATCAGCTGAGCCTGGCTGTGGATGTATGTTAGTATGTTGAACCTCTCTCGCACTGTACATAGCCAACCGTGATAATTGGAGGTGCGGGGGAAGGACAACAAACTAAACACGACAATCAGTTCTAAAGAAATGAGTTTTTAATTTAGAATTGGATGATAGATGGTTGGCTAAAGTCTGAACATTGACTCAAAAGTAATTACCCTTCCATGTTAATAATCATAAATAAATGATTGTGTTTTGTATTTATGTCATGCGAGAAATAAAAGCCATTTATTTCTTCCATTTAGTAAAATGTTTTCATTACAATGTGAATAATGAAGCTATTGATTGAAAAGTCTCCTTTTGCTTATTTCATTACTGCACAAAGGTCGTTGGTACTCACCAACAAGTGAGAGCTTTTAAATATTAATTTTTAACAAAATAAATGGCCTTCAGGAGCATAATACGAATGCTAAATAGGTGATCTTCCAAGATGTCTGAACATCGTAAAAGAGGAGACCAAATCACCTCTTCAAGGGTTCTCTTAAGAGCTCCTTCTGGAGGAAGCCGTTCAGCCAGTAGTTCTGGTAAGCAAGCAATTGCATGGGCTGCACCATTATTTTAAATAATTAGTTTGTATTTGTTTATATACATGTACCACATAATAATAGCAGTTTCATGTGTTAAGTTCCCAATTAAAATGTCCAATATGCTGTGCAAACACACTTGGGTTTTATAAACCTCTGTATGGAGACAGCTGCTGCGGGTGTAATAACCTTGCCAATGCGCGTCGTCTGCTTCACAGCGGACTTAAAGATCACCTCATTCACAAAAGTAGGCCATTGAATGCCGACGTCAGCGTGCAGTGTTTTTTTAAAATCGAAGATTCTAAAATGATCAGCAAATGACTCAATTGGGATGATACACATAGCAGGCCAGATGGCTGAGTCACCTAATGCTCACAAGGGAAGCTGCCACTCGGAGGGTGCCTTTGATAATGTATGAGGCGTGATGCAACGTGCTCGGAGGGCAATATACGTATAAAAAATATTTCATTACTTCCATATCTTGCTCTGTGATTATCTATCTCTGTCTCTGAGGCACACTTTTGCCTCATCTGCAAAGGGCTTGAATTACACAGCCTATGGATGTTTAGCGTATGGATGTGTTTCATTTTCAGATTGTAAACAAAAAAATCTCCACAAAATAGGGCCTAGAGACTATATTTTGGGTGGAATTATTTTTAATTTAATTTCGATCGGCCTGAAAATATGGCATCGCAGGAAATAACACAAACACACACATCACAAACAACGAGTTACTTGCGTGTTTTTCAGTCAATATGGCATGTGTTCGCGCGCAGACAATTAAAATAATTATTCGACGTGAATGATCCAAAAATTTTTTTTTAATCCAAAATCGGCCTTGAAAATCTGAAATAGAAATCTGGCCTAGATACTACATCTCTAGTAAAGAGTAATTGTAAAACTGACTGAGGAACTCGCAAGCAGCAAGGCATTCGTGGAATAAATAAATATATGTTGACAATATCTGTGTCAAATCCAAGAAGAGTGCACTAAACCAAAATAATAATTGTCTTCATTTTATAAAGCGCCTTTAATATCAAAATATCTAAAAGTGCTGTACATAATAAAAAAAACTACGCTCAACAAATTTCTATAAAATCCAATTAAACTAGAGGAATGGTCGATACACGAAAATATGTTTTCAAGCTGGATTTAAAAGTGCTCAGTCACACTTGCTGTTATAGGCGGTAGCAGTTGTAATTATATTTCAATCATGGTTGCTCAGCACAGGCCAGCAACAAACAGCACTCCTACAGGTGTGATCGATGAGTTAAGACGTTTCTAGAATCGAGCAAGGTTGTAAAAGGGATAGAATTCCAACGTTGAGCAGTACGATGAAAGAAACAGAAAAGCATTATGGTTCTTGAACACAGTATGGGCGAGATGTATGTATGTTCAATTTCTCTCCCAGCGTACGTAGCAAACCGTGCTAATTTGAGGTGCGGGAGAAGGACAATGAACTAAACACAAAACGCAGTTATAAGGAAATCAGTTTTCAATCTACGTGTAAAAGTGCATTACTCCAATTGCTTCCTAATATCGGAAGTAAAAGCGTTCCAGACGGCCGCAGAAGCGCATTTCAAAGCTCGCGATGCAGTGACCATCTCTGTGAAAGTATGCTAAATCAAGTCCTCAACATGGGTGCAGGAACCAAGGAGTGTAAGTCCATGGGAACAGTAGCAACGGTAGTAGCGATACAAGAGTACACTTAGTGTTGAAATTAACAACAATGGTCGTAAACTGTCTTGCCTCCCCCACCAGAGCTTTCAATGCATATGTAATGTGAGGTTATATCCAGGTCGTTGACGGATTACAACTCGTCACGATGATTGGCTCTGCCGGTCCTGGTCCATAGCCAATGGGGGGAAGCCGAGGGGCGTGGCCCTGACGTAATGGAAAGGTGACAGCTGTTTGTAGAGGATTGGTTCTGCTGGCTTTAGCCACAGCCAATGGGGAGACGAGTCAGGGGCGTGGTCCCGGGAGCCTACGGTGGAGTCTGGAAGATTCCATAGAGGCTAATCAGGATTGGTGGAAACGTACCACGTGACCCGGGTATTAAATAGGGGTGGAGACGAACAACACGTGGTCAGAACTGGAACGAACGGAGGAGGAGGCCACGCGAGAGCGGGGGTCCAAGTTGCCATGTGGCTGCACGCGTCTCTCTCTCTCTCTATCCCTCTCACGCTGCCTGTCAGCAGCGTGAAGGAAGTGCTGTAATGAAAAGCGAATAAAGACCGGATCCCAGAAGTCGCCTCAACGACCTTTATTACACATATGAAGCCCTTTTAATGTCCACATCTACGTACAAATCTGCATAATTGAACATGTCTGACCACAATGTGCTATGCGTTTGTTCAGGGTGTTTTTGTATTTTGGCTTTTCCTGGGCAGCGACTCTCAGCATTATTGAAGCCAAATCCACGCGCAAAGCTTTTGCAGGCACCGATGGTACCTGACAGTTGCTGTCCCGTAGAATTCGGTTCGCTCTCTGCGCCTACATACAGCTCCGTGTATATTTCAGTTTCCAGCGTGTCTTCGTAAAGCACATCCTCTGCAAAGGTTATAAATACATGGTATCGTTCGCGATGTAACCACCTTTGGTTGTGTGCGCGCGCGTGTGTTTTGTGTGATAAACGCACGCGAGTGTGCACGTGAGTCAGTAAACGTGAGTAGGTGCGCGATGCGTCGAAATGCGCGCGTCACCGGTTTGTTGGACATATGGCGTCAGCATGCCGTTGGTGGCTTTGACGAAATAGTCTACGACTCCATGCAGCGACGTCACCTCCACCTAAGTGTGGTGCAACACGGGGGGGGGGGGGGTCGCAGGTGAAGACATTAGGGGCCGTCCATAAATGACATCACGCGATTTGGGACGATTTTTGACCCCCCCCCCTCGTCACACGGCGTCACAAAAAGTCAGACCCCCCCTCAAATATGACGTCACAAAGCTCTGCCCCCCCCCCCCCCCAAAAAAAAAATTAAACATGCTTCAAATCGCTTTAAACTATTGTCATTGTAGTGCGTATTTAATGTGGTGCTGCACTCTGATGTTGTAGGAGAACACATTCATTAAAAAGTCTATTTAATTAAATATTTATTTAAAGTTGCGCATTTATATGTGACGTCAGATTTCTAAACCCCCCCCCCCCCTTCGTCACACATCGTCACAAATGTCTGACCACCCCCCCCCCCCTAGGTGCGTGACGTCATTTATGGACGGCCCCTTACCTAGGTCGACCCTTGCGTGCATTGGGTGCGATTGTGCGTGTGCCATTTAAAAAGTGCACAAGCTCCAAATGGCTTTCTAATAGTGGGAGGGTGTAAACATGCGTGGCTGATGACGGCGGCGATTGAACGACGGATACTTTATTGTTGTTACTATTGTTACATTTGCAATTTGTAAACCGGGAAAGCCACACGAAGTCTCAAGACCCCTTTTTTTCAGGAGGGTCCTGCCAAGTCCCCACCGGAGGTGGTGCTTTCGCTAAAGTAGGATACGACAGTACTGTCCGTCCAGAAATATGCGCTAATGTAAAAAAACGAACACTTTGAAAAGTTTAAAACATTATTGTGACTCTGTAATTATGCCATTTCTATGCTGTAATCACGTAGCCAACCAATTAGCTAGGTAGGCTACGTACGGTGCGAAAGAAGTTCAACATACATACACGCAAATTCAATGTCAATCATATTTAACCCAATTTGACACCACGTGGGGAGAGCAGTTGATGCAATGGTTCGCCCACTGCACTATGAACACAATGATGTGAGTTTGATTCCTGACCATGACTACCACGAGCGTAGGTGAGCCAAATTTGAACTCGTCCTGGGCCCTCCCCCCCTATCGACGACTCTTACGGTGAATTATTCTCAAACAACAACGGCCCTCTGGAAGCCTTCATCCAGCAGTCGTTTCGCGACAATGGGGCCGAACGAATTTCAGCCGTGGTTCTCTTACTAGAGGCGGCATTACTGCGTCGTTAAGTCTCAATTTATCTTCTACATTTTTTTTTACCGCTGCATCTATTCTGTTTCAATCTTAATTTTGGAGGTTTCGTGACTGCAGGAATTATTCTTTGGTTCTTTCGGTTAAGTCACGTCTAAAGATAAAATAATAAATTAAATAATAGCATATTACGACGTTTCGATTGCAACACAAGCAATCATCATCAGGCATAAAAGAAATAGCAACAAAAATCTAACTAGAAAACTATAGACAGACATACAAGCAGACAGACATCACAAGGACACACAGAGAGAAGTGCCGATATGTGTCCTCTCTCTGTGTGTCCTTGTGATGTCTGTCTGCTTGTATGTCTGTCTATAGTTTTCTAGTTAGATTTTTGTTGCTATTTCTTTTATGCCTGATGATGATTGCTTGTGTTGCAATCGAAACGTCGTAATATGCTATTATTTAAATTATTATTTTATCTTTAGACGTGACTTAACCGAAAGAACCAAAGAATGAATCTATTCTGGTTTTTTTTGTCTCCCTGCCTCCTCCGCCCTTCACCCCGACTTGTGTGCGACATCGCCCGGGCCCGTTCTCATAACGCATCCTGACCGCCCATGGTCTTCTTTCGTTGCCTTGGTCTAATACGGTTGTTTTCACTCGAAACCCATTTCTTATATCGTTTTTGTTTAAGCCTGTGCAGGCGAGTTACTCAGAGTCCTTCTAATAGCAGTCACCAATATCTTTATTTTATTGAGTTTCCTTGATGTCAAGAATTCTGTGCCATATTACAGAACTAGAGCTACCATGGACTCGTAAAGTATATTTATATATTAATGACACCGAGTGGCACCTCTGAAAAGTTGTAAATGTTTTTCACTCGCTAGAAACCCATGACCACGAGGTGGGATTAATTCTGTAATTTGGAAATTGAAAATAGATAATTAAAAAATGTAAGATGAATCTGGATCATTTTACGAGGTGGATACATCATTATTAAACCACGAACCACTGTATTAATGTGCAGGGTACTCACTTTTTTAGTCAGCTCAATGATGTATCCATCATGTTTATGTGTTACTTTGTAGTGTTGTGGTCGATGAGGCCTACATTCGAAGAAGAAAATAAGTTAAAAAACGTGTTACGATAAAGCGACAGAAACTTAATATATGTACAAAAACATAAATCCCCCATACATAGCCTTAACTCTTGGGGCAAGTGCTGTTTACAAGCACGTAAAATATACACACACACACATGTAGAAAAGTCCACACTTAAGGAAAGAAAGTGGACTTTGCCAAAATAATACATTATGATTTCAACTATGGAAGAAGACAGTCCCAGAATCGAACGAGTCGGTTATGAATCAAATACATCTTATTTGTCCATTTGACAATAATTAATCATCCCTATTTATTAATTTAGTACATGCAAATACACAAGATCGCATTTATAATTTCTACCAAGGCCGTAATTATAATATATATGGGGGGGGGGGGGACACATCCCCCAATATTCAAATATGCTCAAAATGCCCCCCCCCCCCAATACATTGCTTTAAACAATATTAAAAATAAAAATTATGCTATGTAAATAAAAACAAAAATTTTCTAAACCTTGGCCACAATATCTGGACTTGTCTTCATATAACAATGCATAGATTTCTGTTTCTATTATTGTGATTATACTTTATTAATCCCTAATTTCTGCCATTACATACAATGAAACAAGAAAAGGTAAAAAAGAAAAAAACAGAGCAATATAATACAATACACCATTAAACATTAGTATAAAAAATGAATAAAAAGTCCATCTCATGTGTTAGTGATTTTTTAAATATTTTAGGCAGGAAATTAGTTTTGAAATTTAGATTTTTTTTTCGGGGGGGGGGGGGACCCCTGGAAGGTTTGGTCCCCCCCAATGTTGACTCCATGGCTATGGCCTTGATTTCCACACTAGGGAGTGAGTTAATATCCCTTGTGTGTTTTGTGCACGCACTACTTAGATATGGGATGTTTTGTATGGGCATTCGTGTGCGTTTCATTTTATGGCATGTACACAACTGCTGAGACGCTATATAGACTGATCCGTTGATGATTAATTATCACGACGTTTCGATTGCAACACAAGCAATCATCATCAGGTGTGAAAACCACAGCAAGAAAAAATTGCTGAAGTGGGCATTTTTTCTCTCTGTGGTTTTCCCACCTGATGATGATTGCTTGTGTTGCAATCGAAACGTCGTGATTTATTTATTTTCTAACTACGTGACTTTACCGAAAGAACCAAAGAGTATGGATTCCTGCAGTCACGAAAGCTTCAAATCATGATTTTAATTATCAGCCGAGGTGAGACGACACATTGGTTGTGAAAGTTGAACCAGGACGGTCGAAGGTCACCTAACCGATTCAGAGGCTGGACGTGGCAAACTGAGACGGAGTAGTCCGCGTTGTTGCTGGCTGGGCGGACGAGTAGGTTGCCCAGCTCCGGATGCTCTTGCAGCATTTTCTCAGCCTCCACGCGATCCACTTTGTAGTAGCAGCTGCACAAACCAAGAAACACACCGTGTTGTGCCTCTTAAAACGTTGCAGCCTGGAGACGTGTTTTGTACGTAATTCTCATGCAAAACCATTTGGGGTATTATTTTGTTTATCTCGCTGTCTGATGGGGTTTTCGGGTTGTACACCGTGCGGTGTTCGACGTTTAGCCGGCAGCTGTCGCTGAACCGTGGCACATCGTGCCGAATAGCACACGGTGCCAACCCGAACACCGATCGGCAGAGCCGGCCCAGCCACTAAGCGACCCTTGCAATTGCAAAGGGCCCCGTGGCCAGCAGAGGGCCCCCTAGAGTTACTGCTAGCTAGTGGGTGAAAAAAATCATACATCAAAGGGGCCTCCAACCAAATTTTGCTTAGGGCCCCCAAAGGTCTAGGGCCGGTTCTGCCAATCGGCGAGCTAGCTGTCCAGCACCACCGCGAAAACCTCCGTTAGCAGATTCTTATTGAGAGTTAAATATACACCTAGAATCTAGTTATGGCCCTGATAGCTATAATTTGGCAGAAAAAAACACAATTAGATACTAAACTATTGTATCTACCGGGTAAGGCTCACTGAGCTATATACAGTAGCTCTTTTTCAGAAACGACCTGTCCACCAATTATAGCTCAACGAAGTGGCTTATCATGTCGATATGTATTACAGCCAAAAACTCGAAACGCATGTTTTTAAATGTGGAGAGAAACACCAGAGGACCCGGAAAAAAACATCCACGCGACCACAGGGAGAACATGCAAACTCGAAATATACAGCAGGCGTCAGGGTCGGGATCGAACCCATGACCTCCTGCATATCAGGCGAGGGAGATAACATCTCTTCACCACGACGCTCCATAGTAAAGCAATAAACATTGTGCATCAGAGTAAAGCAATATACTTAAGCAAATATTTGAAATTGCTCGACTGATAATTATTTAACAGCGTGTGCGGTTTACAGCCTATAAATACAGTAGCACGTACAGCCCTATTGCCAATCCACTGCTGGATGGCCATACTTCACCACGCTGGAGAATGTGGGTTTGGTAAAGGTGGTAACCATGAAATCATTGTATTTTGGTTCACTGCCCCCTGCTACTCACCACGTAGCACAGCACCGCGGTGACAAAGACAACGACAAATATTCCCCGTAAAGCCTTCACGGTCTGTTGGGGAAAGTGCTGTTACACGAGGGAGTGGATGGCCAGCACCACTCCCCATCGCAATTGTTTCCCGAGTTGCTGTGATTGCACCTTGCATCAGGTCCTCACTTGAAGGTGAGTTGACCTAGGGGAGGCACAGGACTAATTCGGAATGTCGTGTTGGCCATGAGCGGGAGTCTAATTCGGGTGGCCGGGTTCAGGGCGCAGTGCGATAACCTCTACACTATTGCTCCCCACACATAGGGTTTAGTTACACACAGACACACACACACTGTAGACATTTACCGGATTGAATTCATTTTAAGATATGAAAATACAGACAACGTTAATCACCTGGGATACAGCAAATCTTGTGAATAGAAACTTTCACCGTCTGTCTCCACTGACGTAGCCCCTTGCGTTGGCCTCGCCAGAGGTGATTGTTGGGGTAATTGTGGCTTTGGTACAGGTAGTGGCGGCAGTGCGTGTGATGGGGTCTCTGGGCCTGGCCTGCTGAAGGGGAGCTGTGATGGAGAATCCGCTTCAGCCAGCCTCGCCCTCTTCTCTGCCTCTATGGCTTTGTGCACCCGCTGCAAATCTTCCGAGGGCAGGTGCGAATCTTCAGGCACCTTGAACTGATGGAAATACAACATCGGAAGACACTTGTCAGTTAAAAGAGACGTATATGGTGACGGTGAGAGATCGAGGAAAGAAATCGGGATTCATAGTTGATATTAACCAACTCACGTACCGACTTGTTAAACAAGACGTAACGTATCAACAAGAGAAGACTTGTAAATACGGAGAGTCTGGTGTGTGTTTGCATTTGAGAGGTAGTGTAGCAGTAAGCGTGCTCCGTAACGAACTCACCGATTTCGATACCCGTTCATGGCCAACACCAGTTACAATTATCTGAAACAATCCTGGGCCTCCCCTAGGTCTGCTCAGCCTCAAATGGACACCTGGTGTGATGTGTAACCATAGCCACTAAGGGAGACAAAGGCAGCCAGGAGTGGTGCAGGCCACCAACTCCCTCATGTGCCGTGACGGCCTTCAAAGGTGCTCTCTAACAGCACTTGCCCTTACAGTCTGTGAAAGCTAAAACGGATATCTTTGTATTTGTTTGCATCTGAACATGTATTTTGAAGACACCGTTCAGGAAAACAAAGATACTAATATAAGTATTGAATTCAATGTTGCCAATAGTCTTATGTTTAAGTGCTTGGAATGAAAATCCGCAGCACATACATTTCAAACACAATTTAGATTGAATATAGCATATATGTATGTTAAACTTATTTCGCACCATACACAGCAAACCTTGCTAATCAGAGGTGTATCTAAATGCAACCATGTCTCAGGATGCTGTACAGAAACAGTGGGTGTTTTCGTAGAGAAGCAGTCACAGAGGGAAATGTAAGGTATTAATTTTGGACTTGGGACAGAGGCTTGCCACCACAGTTGACTGGGGAGAGTTCCAGACCATGGGAACAGCAGAGAAGAGTGAGTGACCTCCCACTGAGCAAATGCTGACTGGGTACTTCGGGAGAAAGCCTTCAAATAGAATGAGATGAGACGGGAGAGGTAGGCAAGGGTGAGTCAATGGAGTAAAGACGGCGAGAGCATATGGAAATTTTAACACTGATTTTTATATACGTGTTCCGTAGTAGTGTTAGCAGTAGCAGACATTTTGTTTACTGGGATAGATTCCAATGAGGCATTAGTCTCCAACAAGGGAGGCCTGGATTAATCAAGCACTTTACAGGCACATCCCATGCATGTGCATTACATTTGTAGCGGGACCAACTGAGTTACAGAAGTTGTTCCTTTTAAAGGCAACACATTTATTGTCCCTTTGCCAGATACAGCCTAGGGTGGTGACCACCAGGCTAACTACACTATACAGAGGAGTTACAGCTACGAAGGGTCGGACCCTCTCACTCGGGTCCGCAACCACGTGTTTGCCTCGTAGGACGTAGAGCTTCCAGCTTGCAGAATGCAGCGACCCCGGTTCCTCTCAGGGACCCGCCTTGTATCCCTCCTCGGGTCGGGGCCGCTCCACCCTTGGCCCCGCCCACCTTCTGGAGCCTTCCAGCTCCCTCTCGATCCCTCTCGAGAGCTCTCCCCGGACACGTGATCATCCCCTAGCCCCCCCCCCCCCACCTGGGAGCCTCTCTGTGGACACTCCGGATCACGTGCCTGCAGGGTCAACCAAAGTACCATGGCTCAGGGCAACCCTGCCTTGGGCTGACACCCTCTCACTCCCCCATGTGGGGGCCCTCACCACACGCTATGCGTGGTGCTCGCGCTATCTCGGCGCATACCAAGCCCCGCTAGGGCTGGTACTACACCCGCCTACGGGGTGTACGCGATGACGGTGCATCGCGTGCCGTGGCCCTCTCAGGCCGCCACCATATAGTGACATCCCCCGATGTCACTACACATTTGACGTCAGCATGTTGACCTCTAATAAAATGGATTACAAGAACCAACCAGAGGAGTATCTAGAAATTCCCCAAGGGGAGGTATTTTTGAGAGGGCTCTACATTGATGGGGGGAAGACATATTCAATGTTTTTTCCTCTGCTAAATATAAATAAGATGTCAAGTTTATTTGGATTCGCCACTGTAGCGGACGCATTTCTCCGCTGCAATACGATGCTGTACTGCATGTGTGCCATTTTACATACCTCCGTAACTGCGAACATAAATGCTCTCCACAATTCCATGCAGCCCATAGAGTCCGCCTGCAAAAGCCAAGCAAAGACATAGGCATGTTGGCTCCGTACTTCGCCACCTTGGTCAGTGTGGGTTGTTGATGGCGGGCAGTGAAGTTAAAGGTTCAGGCCGACAATTGCAGGGCTGCACCTCTGTCCCTTATTTTTTCAACCCCCCCACCCACCACCGCATCTGCCCACCCATTATCAAAGGCAGGGTACATGCGGTGGAGTAACGTGTAGTTACTCCCACCTCTTCCAAGACGTCTGTCCAGCATGAAAGAGTAGGCCAAATATCTACTAAAGTGGCTCTCCAGAGCTCCCTCTAGTGGAGACCCTACCTCCAGAAGTGGTGTAGGCAAGAATGGGTAAGTGGCATAATTAGCACGTGTTTTCTACCCTCAACTTGACTTCTGTAGTGCCAGTCTTGAGTGTAATTTTGGCGGTAGAGCTGCCAATTTTCTTCAAGTACTTGGTGGTGATGGTGAGTGGCGATTTCAAGAAGATTTTTTCTCCACTCTAACAGGGGGGGGGGGAAAGAGGAAAAAAATACAAAAATGCAATTATTCAGGTCACCTAAAAGCACAGTTCAATATTATATATAATATCAACAAATAATGCCTTTTAATTTCAAAGGGTAGCCTAACAGAGTGACTTTTTTCATGCTGGCCTTGCATTGGCCAATTCAATATGGCACTGACTATTTTCAGTGTGGTTTGCAGATGAAATATATATTTTTCTAATATACCAAATGAAAATGTGAAATGTCCACATTCATAGTTTATGGCCAAGGTTGGCACTCCCTACAGAGGCATCTGATAAATATATATTACAGATTAAACAACAGTTACCATGGGTGGAGAGGTGGCGTAGTGGTTCGCTCACCACGCTGCGAACCCGGCGACCTAAGTTTGATTTCCAGTCACGTTTCACGTCAACGGTGAAGTGATATCTGAACCGGTCCTTGGCATCCCCTTCACCGGCCTCCAAAACAACTCCAATGACCGACCAGGCACGGGAAGGCCTTTCATCCAGCCGTGGATTGACAAAAAGCTAACTTTTTTTTGTTATTGTATATCCCGTGCCACGTTGCGTTCATGATATTTGAGCGGAGCAGGTTTCAGTGTGTTGAGATAATTATAATAGTCATGAGAATTATAAATATCAGCAGCAACTACATTTCCTTAAACATGCGAATTGGATCCTGTGCTCATTGTGAGAAGAAAAAAAGGCTCAATGCATTTTGACGAAAATATTTGGAGCTTTGCTGATGAGGCTCAGACTGGGTTGATCCAGTAAAAACTGGCTCGTCATTGCACCACTACATTTTGAACAGGTTGTCCCAAAAAACAGATCACTATGCCAACACAGAATACATTAGACACTGTGGGATTTCCCATTGTACCTTTACTCCTAAATTGTAACAACAAAAAACCTAGGAAAAACATTAACAATTAAATGTAACGTCACTTACGAACAATGTAAGTGACTTAAACAATTATTCGTAAGTAAGTAGTGCTATCATTTAAAATATGGTACGAATTCATAAAAAAAATATTTTCAGTAATACGAGTAGAGAATCCGTTTATCTTCAGCTGCAAATAAGAGACAGCTGTCTCTAACAATCCTCTTGCGTTCATACATAATAATAGATCTTGTGAGTTTCTATAAATTTTCGCTGTACTTAAATAATATTCCGGGTGAAAAATTGTAATATTAATAGGTGTACAATTTAAAAAGTTACAACCATTTTAAATGAACCTCGTCAATATTCTGTTTTCGTTTCTCCCACCACTTATTGGCTGCTATCTGGAAATATCTTGCATACTTCTTCCGCCATTTACATACAATGCATTGCTTATTTGTGTTACACGGAAAAAAAGGTCCCATGATGTAGCTGCTCACCCCGAGCCATAAATTATCTGATACGTGTGCCATTTTTCGATTTAAAGCTTTCGTGACTGCAGGGATTCATCTTCTTGGTAAAGTCACGTAGAATGGACGGCTGCTTGCGTTGTGGCCGAAACGTCGTGAGAATGATTTTATTATGTTTTATTATTTTATTATTTTTTTACTTCTCTTCTACGTGACTTTACCGAAAGAACCAAGAAGACGTGTGGCATTGTTTTTGTACTGTTCGTCTGTTGGCGTTCTCTGGTCTGACACTGGTGATACGAGGCGATAAAGAAGGCCGTCTCTGGTGTAGTCGAATCAGTTTCAAAGACAATGCAGATATAATTATCAATGTGTTTTTGCATGTTCACCACAAGTACGAGTGGATAATGCAGACTTGATTCTTTGCAAAAGGTTTCTCTTTGGTGTTTGAATATCTTCACACCTCTTTTATTGCCAGAAAGGATAAAACCTATTATTATTTTTCATACTTTGATACTGGCAAAATGTTCCATGATATTTAGCCAAAGAATATTATATGTAGCCAGTTACCCAGCTAATTGTTTTTGGTAGTAACAGCCCGCAGCAGCCACTAAGAACAACAACGTTGTAATTGTCGAACGAAGAGGAGACCAGCCAGCAGCCAACCAGGAAACTGGAGGCATGGGATATTTTGAATAGTTGTACGATTGTACTTTATTAAATACATCATTTGAAAACATGGGTATCGGTCTAAATAGTTTTATCCACCGACAAAAACATGGCTTCATGAGTGACATGAACACAATAACTGTTCCTGCTTTTGTTCAATGACAGTAATATTCCATGTGGCATCAAATGGACAGGCTATGTCTTTGTTGGAAGAAGCCAGTGTAGTTTTGATGTGTCAAGGTGGTTAAGGTAAGAATGCACACTCACGAATTTAATACCAAAAACAAATCAACACAGGCGTCAATAAAACTGTGGCCTTAAAAGGAAAAATATATAATAGGTGACGTTTGAGGCAATGGCCCTTCATCATGGCAATGCCCACAGCACCACCTCTTACATACTTGTCCTTTCAAGGCCACTGTTATATTGACGAATGTGTTGCATTTGTGTTGTTATTTGAGCATTTGCATAACCGGTAATGCAGCAGTATCATCACATAATTTGTTTACCTTTCAAGTGGGTACATTTACATTATCACCATCATCATTTGTTACAGTACTTATACCACACCTCCCTTGCAGTAAATCTAAGTGTGCTATAAGAATTTGAGAGAACTACTTAGCAATTGAGTGATTGCAGACCAAACACAATGATGAAAAATAATATAGTACAGAAAATATACACAACCAACACAATAAACAAAGTTGAAAAGCCAAACTGAAAAACTTAGTTTTTTTCTGCACTTGAATTGAGGATTTTATACATTCTCTGAAATTGGCTATTATATATTCTTACATTGATTAATGGTAGGTTGATTGATGACATTTCAGGGTAAGCTTTTTCACAACTTCAGTACCAAACACCAAAAGCCCGTTGAGCAATTCTTAATTAAATTTGCCGTTTTGATATAAAACAAAAACACCGATCATAATTTTGCAATCATTCTTCCAATAATAGTAGCTCTCAATTTTGTAAGAACTAAGAGGTTATTTACCTTGTGCAGTTGATATTCACCGTTTCTCCTGCCCACATGCCCTGGTGTCTGTGTATCACAATGAACGGACGCACATATACAGACCCTCATGCGCCAAGTCTGCATTATGTATGCATTTTCAGAGAGAAAATACGTATGTCCACATGATAAAAAAATACCATTTAAATGTGCAGCCCTGTGATTTTTGCTCATGTCTCTGCTGGCAGAGGGCCCTTCCCTATAAGGAGCGACAGAGAGCCCCTCCAGCAGCTATTTGGCCGCCTGTTCCACGCTGGCCACATATCTCGTGGGACCACGCACACTTTACCCCACCACACCTGGCGATCGGTGTACTAATTCATGCGGCTGGGTGGACAGAGATGAGGGGAGAAATACAACAACATACTATTCCTATTGAATTTCGATTTAAAGCTTTTGTGACTACAGGGATTCATCTTCTTGGTTCTTTCGGTAAAGTCACGTAGAATGGAAATAATAAAATAATCAAAATAAAACATAATAAAATAATTCTCACGACGTTTCGGCCACAACGCAACCAGCCGTCCTCAGGTGAAGACCAGGTCTGTCGGGGAGACAGCGTCTGAATGAAACAACACCACGCTTGGAGCGTATATTTAAGCTGGGTTGGAAGGTGGGAAGGTGCGCCTTGACAAAATAATTTGCATATCAAGAGGAATTTAGCATATTTATGGGAAATGCAGGTATGTGATTAGTACTACTTGTGAAATGCGTAGGAGGTGGACGGGGGGGTTTCAAAGTCATATTATGCCCGTGCATTATGCAGGATTAGCAGCATCAAAGGGAGGGGATAGGGGTGGCATTAATAAAGGGAAGGAATATTCTTCTTGGTTCTTTCGGTAAAGTCACGTAGAAGGGAAGTAATAAAATAATAAAAATAAAACATAATAAAATAATTCTCACGACGTTTCGGCCACAACGCAAGCAGCCGTCTTCAGGTGGAGAACAGGTCTGTCGAGAAGGCATTCTCGACAGACCTGTGAAGGCATTCTCGACAGAAATAAAACATAATAAAATAATTACTCCACGACAGTATCCCACCTGGCAATGATGATGATAATAATTTACAGCCCAGTGGATCAATGCCTCCCAGCGCCATATAGGTCATGGGAGGTGTTTAATGACACTTCACCATGCTTGTCGGTGTTTAGCTGGCGAAGTTGGCAAGGGGAGGGCAAGAACGGTTTGGCCACTGACTGATTTCAGCCACATATTTGCTTTGAAAAAAGAAACATAATTACAATGGGACATTGGCGGCTCGTGACATTTCCACGAGGTGGGGCTGTTGTGAGTGACCTCTGAAAATATGGTGTTATAATTAAGAAAAACCTCGTCATGTTATTGGCCTTCCCGTGAAAGTGATATAACTGTCTTATATACCAACGGTAGGCATTTATAAACAATACGAAACAAAACAACAACACACGCAAATGCTGTCCCCATGAAATGGAATATTTCGGAGTAACTCCACAGTGTTCGTTGCTAATTACTCGTTTGCTGCACCGACTGCCATCACCGTTGCTGTTGATTCCTCCTAGAGCGTGGAGGCAGTGAGCTGCTATATTTGCACAGTGCAAGTTCGCGTTGTGACATCGCAATTACAGCAATGGGCGCCTTTTTCACCGCCCTGAATGGGTCTCAAACGGCGCGGCTAAAATGCGAAGCTAATGCAACAAATGAAGGGAGATATATATACTCTTTGGTTCTTTCGGTAAAGTCACGTAAGTAGAAAAAATAATAGATCACGACGTTTCGATCGCAACACAAGCAATCGTCATCAGGTGGGACAACTACTTCAGCAGTTTTTTCTTGCTGTGGTTGTCCCACCTGATGACGATTGCTTGTGTTGCGATCGAAACGTCGTGATCTATCATTTTTCTACCTACGTGACTTTACCGAAAGAACCAAAGAGTGTGGATTCTTGCAGTTACGAAAGCTTCAAATCAAGATTGAAGGGATATATATATCACTCGGACGCCTTCGCAGCCGGCCCGGTTTCTAATATGAACAACTTATAATGTTATCTTCATTAGGCAATTCACGTCGAAAGAATTTTTTTTTTAACACAACAAAACAATTCATAGAAAAGTCTTTCTAAAATATACAAAAAACACATTCCTGCGGAGGGAGCTGGTAGGAACGTTGGGTTGCTCAGTCAATGGCCAGGGTCAACGGAGGCGTGGTGTATTCCGCAAATATGCCCGACTGTGAGGGCGGACACAAGCCGGCGTGAGTAGGTTAAACGTTGAGTTTTATAAGGGCACCACGGGGTGACCAGCCCCTCCCCACCCAGCCCCACACCTCCCACCCCCCACCCTCCCCACCCAGCCCCTCCCCACCCAGCCCCTCCCCACCCTCCCCACCCAGCCCCTTCCCACCCAGCCCACCCAGCCCACCCAGCCCCTCCCCACCCTCCCCTCCCCACCCTCCCCACCCAGCCCCTCCCCACCCTCTTCTCCCCACCCAGCCCCACCCTTCCCACCCAGCCCCTCCCCACCCTACCCTCCCCCACCCAGCCCCTCCCTCCCTCCCCACCCAGCCCCTCCCTGCACGACGGACACAATAATCCCCTGTGGGCTGGTGTAACCAGGAGGTTCCTACCAGTATTAATTTCGTATCTCCAGCTGCTTGGTGGGGTGGCGCCTCTACGCCCCTAGTGGACGAACCGCGCAGTGAGGGGCGACCCACCAGCGACACACGCTTTGGGCCATTGTGCAATCGCGGCTTCAGCCATCATTCTGCCAAAATGTGGTGGCACCACTGACAAATCGTGTCCCACATTCCTTAAATGTAAGACGACATGGCTCGCATCTTATTGTACGTATCGGTTTGTCTATTACAGTGTGTTGAGCAAACTTAGCAGTTACGTCAGTTTGTAATTATTAAAGTAATACTGGTAGGAACCTCTGGTTACACCAGCCCACAGGGGATTATTGTGTCCGTCCGTCGTGAAGGGAGGGGCAGGGTGGGGGGGGGGGTGGGGCTGGGTGGGGAGGGGTTGAGTGGGGAGGGAGGGGAGGGGCTGGGTGGGGAGGGGCTGGGTGGGGAGGGTGGGGCTGGGTGGGGGGTGGGAGGGGTGGGGCTGGGTGGGGAGGGGCTGGTCACCCCGTGGTGCCCTTATAAAACTCAACGTTTCACCTACTCACGCCGGCTTGTGCCCGCCCTCACAGTCGGTCATATTTGCGGAATACACCACGCCGCCGTTGACCCTGGCCATTGGCCGAGCAACCCAACGTTCCTACCAGCTCCCTCCGCAGGAATGTGTTACTGGTAGGAACCACCTGGTTCCACCAGCCCACAGGGGATTATAGTTTCCGTCCGTCGTGTGTTTCACGGCCCTTGGTCTCTTCAATGCCGGATGAAGACCCTCAGTGCTGTCGGTCACAGGGGGATATTTGACTCTACTTCGCCGCACTGGTTGGTGAAGAGGGGAGGGGGCCCAGAACAAATATCGCTCACCACTGATGTTAGCCGTGCCCTGGAATCGAACTCGGGTCACCAGATTTAAAGTGCAGTATGTAATGCAGCTGTGGCATAGGGGCCGTCCATAAATGACGTCACGCGCTTTTGGACGATTTTGACCCCCCCCCCCTCTTCGTCACACGACGTCACAAAAAGTCAGACCCCACCCAAATATGACGTCACAAAGCTCTGCCCCCCCTCCCAAAAATAAAACATACTTCAAATCGCTTTAAACTATTGTCATTGTAGTGCGTATTTAATGTGGCGCTGCACTCTGATGATGGAGGAGAAAACATTTATTAAAAGTATATTTAATTAAGTAGAACGTGTTGTCTATATTTATTTAAAGTTGCGCATTTTGATGTGACGTCACATTTCTCACCCCCACCGCCTCGTCATACATCGTCACAAATGTCTGACCCCCCCCCCCCCCCAGGTGCGTGACGTCATTTATGGACGGCCCCATAGGCGACAACATTAAGCCTGGATTTCCATCCCCGTGATACCGGACACACGGTGAAGTGTCCGTTTGCGGACTCTGTTACCCAGAATGTTCATGCCATGGAACATTTGACAACGCGTCAACATGTAAACATTTACAGGTGTTTTACGCGTACATTCCTGTTTATCTGTAGATATCAGTGCTAAGCATTCTTTAAAAAAAAAACCTCTTTTGTGTGTTTAATGGGGTTGTTTGTAGGTTTCACATGCTGTCTTTAGAGTGACGCAAGGCTGCGTCATATGCAATATAAACACATGAATCCAGAGAGGATCTTAATCGTGATGATTGTTGTAAACCACAATGGGTAGACAGCGGCAACCTTGCGGTGATTTCTGTTTCCGTGGGTTGTTCTCGAACACACTATCGTTCGTGTGAACCGAACGAACAATTTGTCTTATGACATGTTGCCGATAGCAGCAGTGAAAATAAATTGGGAAAAGGAATTTAACCATCTGAAGCTTTAAATATAAATCCATTTTAAATTCTGCACTTCATAGGGATTACGTTACAAGATAGGGAGGAACGTCCAAGAGACATCGAATGTGTGATTTTTCTACTGCACTTGCAAGCGTGTTGTCAACACTACAATGCAATAATGTGAATAATCATAGTACATACCTGACAATCTATAAAAATAAAGACCTTAATCTGTATGTCTCAAAAAACTCCAGGGTACTTCCTGACAAGGTAGAAAGCTGAAATTTGGTACATAGGTAGCTTTTAGGACACAAACAACAAGAAACATCTGAACATCCCAGATTTTTCATTTTAAGATCCCCCGCATCTCGATTTTAAGTGCCCCATAAACATGTGTGTGCGTGTCATTCAGAAACCTTTCAAAATATGAGTGCGTTTTTTTAGTTTGATCGAGCGTTAAACAGCAATTAAAGTTAAAGCGAGAAAAATTGCTCTATTTTTTATTGTTTTGACATATTTCAGATTTAAGTAGTTTTTAACGAAAAAATACGCATTTTATAATGTTCAAATCTGAATAATTTGAAAACGGTAAAAGATAGATTGTATTATCTTTTCATAAGCCAGACATATCTAGCAATGGACATTGGCCACCACACAACCTTACTAATGTTTTCACTGTTCTGTAATTAAGAAGCTGTGAGGAATTGTGGCCGAATTCGGGCAATACTGAATCTCGTCGGTGTTGGTAATAACATAGACAGCCAGTATCCTGTATGTGGCATGCTGAGTGCCTGATGCAACACTGCTTAGATGACATATGTCTTGTGACCCGCATTTAATTATCCAAAAGGTAATATTTCTTCAAGTAAGTTGTATTTAAAACATAAATGAATACGCAAAGTAAAAATATTAGGGGTCAATTAATTGCGGGTCACAAGACATCTGGACAACCCTGTACAAGCCCTTAACTACATATGCTCGCATGTCTTGCAACATGCATAGAAGTATGTTAAGCTTCTTCAGACTTCACAAGGAAATCCGAAGTCTAACAATGATTAATTATTGAGAATTATAATTCTAGCCATTTAACAAGTCACTGTTGTATGATGTCCTCCCCGTGCCGTTTCCATCATGAGAGTGGTTTAATCAGATGTCATCGCGCTGGTCAATGCTAGTTGACGAATGAGAGCCAGGGCTGGTTCGGGTAGAACTCGCCACTGAAAATAGCCGCTGACTTGGAATCGAACTTTGTTCGCCAGGTTCATTTACGAGGACCACTACGTCACTACTCCCGCAAGTCTTTGATGTCTCATATTTTCTTCAATATATTTTTTCGGAAACAAGCAAATGTGATGTTAACTTGGAGTTCATTTTTAAGTTTTCAGTTGGTTGTTGGCAACAAAAATTCCGATTTAGGATGTTTTTTTTGCAGAGTTAACTAAATGTCTTATATCTATGAGAAAATAACAACGCTTAACTTTTGTGTTTAAATGTATTGCCTCTTATAACAATTCGCTTTTAATGTGCTTTTCAAAGGGATGCTGATCCGTTGTAATGGTGAGCACACTGGACTTGCAATTCAGAGGTTGCCGGTGGTAAGATTTGATCTTCTGGCGTGGCAGCTGAAACAACGTTGCAAGTTTTTTTGTTACGAATCTCCTCCACCTCTGTCCACCCAGCAGTACAAATGAGCACGTCACAGTCGACCAGCATGGCGCGTGTGGTGGTGTAAAGTGTGTGTTACTCCTACCTACGTATAAGGTGTTTGGGTCCTGTGGAAGAGTAGGCCAAATACCCTCTAGAGGGGCTCTCTCGGGCTGCACCTTTACTCTTTATCTTTAAAAATAAGGCACACATGTAAACGACGCATTGTTTAAGTTGATTTTCTTGTGCTTTCACAACAATCACAGGATACACATGAAAGTGGCTGCAATGGTATTTAATAACCTACCTTTTCGCGTTTGTCTGCGTAGAAATATAGAACGTTCCCATTTAGAACCGTCCATTGTTTCTTATATTCCTGCCAATGAAAATGTGCGAAACGTTAATGAGTGCAGAACCAGCCCCTGTAGCGTGACCTTGTTTAAATGGTGTGTTAGGAGTGTATGAAACGCGGGGAATTGTGGGGTACACAGCAAATTTGAAACACATTTTAAACAAACGTTAACGCTCAAAAGAATAAGTAACAATATGATTTTCTTTTGTTATTATGCGTACTGCTCAAGCTCTCGAAGTTCACCGAATGAACATGGATTTAAATCAACATGAAGCTAGTCTCATACAATAATTAATTATCTTATCGGCGCAAACTTAAAAAACTAAAGTTTAAAGACTTGAGAGTAAAGAAGCGCCGGGGTAATGTGCATCAATTATAGAATGGTTTGTCACACAACTGCTTGTAGGAAAACGCAAAATAAAAACTTTAATGCGACAATAAAAAAAACTGCAGTGCATATACCTTGTCCTTCTGATTCTTTACATGGAGATAGCCATCGTTGTGTACTCGCAGGGATAGTTTTCCCACAGGTGAACACTCTGCCATTCCGTTGTTTCAACCCTTCAGACCTTTGCCGAGTCCCTTCGGCTTTGACTCGTAGACAGGACATGACAGAGCCTCATAACGAGACGACACCAGGAAACAGAGGCGGAAAACCCCAGTCGCATCTTGCAAAACCAGAATTTCAAGGTTTAACTTAAGAACTGACAATACAAAGCAAGGACGTGCCATTCTAACATATTTCCCACCTGCATAGCGGGTACATTATTCTCATGCCACGAGTAGAGCCTGACACACGAAGTGCCCTGAGCAAAGCAAATACTGTACCAGAGAACATTGAGTGTTTAATAAGACGTTTAAACAACATACGTTGCAGTACGTATAATATATTCATATTTTACATTATTTAGCCATACATCCTCCCATTCTGCAGAAGGAAATAAGTCAGCCAACTTCCTGCAGAAATAAGGTAATCTTTGGAAGGAAGGACATTGACCAAAGCCAATCTTCTGTCGGCCCACATTTGGCCAAATGGAGCAGGTAAACCCGTGCAATTTGCACGTTGAAATTGACTTCATTTCCCCTGTCAGAGTGGCCCATTATTCCACTCGACTGGTTTGACTAAAGGCGCACAGCCAGTAAGATCTTATGCAAAACAAATCCACGTCGCATTGTTCTTCTAAGTAATGCGGAAGTTGCTATGCAACTGCATGCCATTGCTCTGGGTTTCTCTGTCCCGATCAAATGCACCAATAACGTTCTCGTAAAACTTGAGTGATGGAAACTTTCTTCGTGAATTTTTGGCATGGGTGGTTGTTGCCGGCCAATGCTCTTGGTCAACGAAATTTGGACAAAATTTGAGCAAAAGAGCAAACGTAAGTCAGTGGCATGATCCTATAAGCTTTTTATAAAAGCAAGGGCTTTTGATCAGGATGCGTTACGAAAAGAAGTGGTAAGCAATGGTGAAAAAAATATAGTGAATCCAAAGAACGAAACGTATCTGTGAGAGGAGATGGAGCGGCGATCAAATCAGTTTGTGTGCAGGTGCTGGGTGGACATCTGTGATAATGAGCCTCATTGCTCATCGGATTTCTCCAGGATACATCAAGATTCTGATTATGATAGGTGGATTTATTGTATCGCAGGATCGTGAGAGGTGGCAGCAGCGTGAAGAGGCCTTCAGCCGTGTTATTTTTGCCCCGTGTTGATATTTCAGTGATGGATTATTATTCATGTTTACAATGTGTGTGCAAAAAAACGATATCAACAATAACTTGAATACTGTAATAATTTACATCTTGGACAATACACTGCTGGATGAATGCTCCCACGTGGTGCGATGGTAATGGGGGCTTGTGTTTGACCGTACTTCACTGTGCCGGCCAGTGCCGCTTAGTAGAAGAGGCGCTCAGGAGCGGTTTAAAAGTTACGCGCTACCGTTCTTAGCAGCTGTGACCAGGAATTTAAATCAAGTCGGAGTGGCTATGTAGATAGGTTGCATGTATGTATGTTGACATTCTTTCGCACCGTACGTTGCCGACCGTGGTAATCGGAGGAGCGTGGGGGGGAGGGGACAACAAACAAAGCACAAAAAGCAGTTCGAAAACACAAAACAACACACGGATCAGATAACATACGCAAACTAGAGACGCACCATATTGACTGTTTAAAAATGAAGTGGGCTTAGACAGGACACAAGGCTTGAAGGTGCAATTCTACAACACGCGCCTCTGCATGCTTCCGTCTTTGCATTTCAGCTTTTGTTCCGTTCTCTTCATCAGTGCACATATTTTGTAACAGTGCCCCCCCCCCCCATAAATAATGTGCATATGTTAGCAAATTAAATTCGATTTGGATTTCGTTCCCAGTCCAATTGAGACAACAAAAACGAGACTGGACTTGGTAGTTTGAATGGATCGTGAAAAAAGCGGTAATTCATTAAATACTCTCTGGTTCATCTTCTTGGTTCTTTCGGTAAAGTCACGTAGAAGGGAAGTAATAAAATAATAAAAAATAAAACATAATAAAATAATTCTCACGACGTTTCGGCCACAACGCAAGCAGCCGTCCTCATTCTTCACCTGAGGCTGCTCGCGTTGTGGTCGAAACGTCGTGAGAATTTTTTTTTATTATTTTATTACTTCCCTTCTACGTGACTTTACCGAAAGAACCAAGAAGATGAATCCCTGCAGTCACGAAAGCTTTAAATCGAAATTTACTCTCTGGTTCTTTCGGGAAAGTCACGTAGATAGAAACAAAAGATAAAAGAACACGACTTTTCGGTTGCAACACAAGCGTCCGTCATCAGGTGTTGCGACCGAAGCGTTGTGTTCTTTTATTCGTTTTTCTACCTACGCGACTTTACCGAAAGAATCAGAGAGTATGGATTCCTGCAGTCACGAAAGCTTCAAAATCAACGTTTTTGGGTTAGATCGCGTTATTTATAAATGTGTCGTAACCCTCCACCACCCGACACGGCCAATCAGCAAAAAAAGTGTCACGTTGACAAAAGACAAATAGTTCACTACTTTAGCCCACCGGTGTGTTGAAGTGTGAAACCACAACATTTAAAATTTTTGAGTATGACGTTTCGCTGGTAATTGCATCCAGCATCATCGGGCAATTCGTCAAAACGTTCATTATCACGACGTTTCGAATACGTTATGAATAATATTGGTCGCGAAAGCCTACGTGTTAAACTGACGAAAGCTTCAAATCAAGATTGAATTCATTAAATCTCACGGGTTGGGAGGGTGGGTATTGAATGATTACATGCCTACACTGAATGCAGAACTGTGATTACTAGAGAGGATAAACAATAACTCCCCATAAGATGTAAACAAAAAATCTTTAATGGTCAAACATTTAAAATATTAAATAATAAGCATCATTAAAACCATAGCTTCGAGATGTATGTGTGGTCATCATTAGGCACTGAAGACAATACGCTGAGCATATAAAGCAACCACTGCACACTGTTCGTGAGGAAATCTTGGGCAAGCATATATAAGCTTGGTATATTTAAACATAGTGTACAGTTGTATCATATAAAAATCTAATGTCTTCCGTTACCTACTGATATTTCTTCTTACAATGTAAATTTGATTAATTCTATGCAGTCAGACATTCTGCATACACTTGCATTGTGCAGTGCTTACATAACCTAAAATATAGGACACTGCCGGTCATATTAGCTATCATCAATTCGAAGACCAAACGACCCAAAAAGCAGTGATATAATGGCAGCCAAAGGAGGTAAAACCCCTCAAAAACTTGACAACAGTGCGGAGATGGAAAACAACGATCGGTTCATGTGCAGGAGTGAAATTGTGACATCTCAGAACCGTGAAGTATGGTGATGGCATGGAGAAGCTTTTATCCAGCAGGGGATATCCAATCAGCGATGGTGGTGGTGATGATGATTGATAAAAACACTGGTGATACCAATTTAACTTCCGCTTCACAAGACACATCATTAAAGATTTCTGGATTTATTTTCACTTGACACAGTAAATTTGGCTGTGACGGTCCCACCTGAATACGGAGACTTGTGTTGCCTCCGAAACGTCGTGATTTAATTTAGTTATTTTCATTTATTATTATTTTATTTCATTATTATTTTTTACCTACGTGACTTTACCGAAAAAAACTAAGAGTATGAATCCTTGCAGTCACGAAAGCTTCAAATCTAGAACACATCATTAAAGAGTTTAATTATTAAAAAAAAACTGCATTTGGTCTGATATAAAGGACACAATTGCCATTTGTTACCGTCAATAGTTACTACTCTGCTACCTTTGTCCATTTCCTACAACTGCAAAAATCAAGCACGGATGCCAATTTAAGTATGGGTTTTATGACTTAAAAGTACTTTAGCTCAGACCATTGAGTAGATTAAGGAGCACATTCTAATCTTGACGGCGCTACAGCAACACTTAATTCTGTCCCATTTTTTTGTTTTACCCGTTAGTAATAGAGACATCGGCAAGATTTCTCCAAAAATTAGATTGAGCACTGCGTCTTCAGAAAGGTTCATTCTATGATTTTTTTACATATTTGTTCATCCGTACGTGGACACAACAATGATGAGTAATTGCAAATAAAAAGAGAGAACTGTAAATATCATTATATTCACAACTTTATATATATGCAAAGACAAAGACATAGCCTCAACAGACTGTAGGGGCAAATGCTGTTAGCGAGCATCTATGAAGGCCGGCACGGCACACGAGGAAGTGGGAGGCCAACACCACGCCCGGCCGCCTTTGTCTCCCTAGTGACGATGTTTACACCATTGGAACCTCCTTTGCCAGTGGCAAAATATGATAATTGGGTTTTTACCCTTTTATCTGGCAACAAAACTGACATTTTTTTTGTTTACACATCGCACCAGGTACTCATTTGAAGCCGAGTCGACCTAAGGGAGGCCCGGAATTGGTTCAGATAATCGTCACTGGTGCTGGCCGTGAGCGGGAATCGAACCCGGGTCGCCAGGTTCACAGCGCAGCGCGCTAACCGCTACACCGCAAAGATAAAGATCCTTTGTAGTGTAGCGGTTACACTACACTCACAGGCACACAGACACACGTGACACTCGTGACACTCACACACAGGCACACAGACACACAAATACAAGTGTCATGAGAGGCGCTGGTGCCATTACAAGCGCTACTTTGTCGGTTTTCGTGCTTGTGCTGCACAGCTCCCCGTTGTGTTTTCGGGTTGTACCACGTGGTCGTTCGGCATCATGTCCGACGTTTTCGTTCCACGTAGAACGAAACGTCGGACATCAACCCCAACACATCAAAAAGCCGTATATTACAAGTGCTATTTTTGTTAGATGGACCCCGAGCCTGGCTCCATCCGTTCGCGTGATACAAAGCCACGTCTGTTCTTGTGGTGGCTGTTTACTTGGACTCGATGTAAACCATGTCTTCCCCGATGTGTTTGCGCCGACGTAATACTGCGTTCTTCAGCTCTTCATCCAATTCTGCGGGCACATGGGATGGTGAGACAGACAGCGGTTTCAATGCAAAAACAACATCGAGAGATGACCAGAGCGAATACCGAAATAATTACAACATTAATGGCGATGTACAACACGTTCGTAGGTTTTTGTATTGGTTATATGTTTCGTCTCAGGAACCTGGATATGACCCATCAGTGCTGACTCAGTTACTCTAAAATCTACAAATATTAATAATCACTCTCCACTCCACCGAGAAACACGAAAGAAACCTTATAATGTCATGCATTTTAAAACGGAGTCTTTTTTATTTTATAATTGCAAAAGGAAGCATGTGTGCGTGCGTATGTGTGTTTGAGTTATTCATTTTGTGATTGGAAGAGTGGTGGTGACTTATGCAGCGTTGCAGTGCTTGGAAACCGTATTCCACTCGTAACAAGAGATATGCCATCTAAATCTGTTTTTCTCTGAAACGATAGAACTACCTGCCCCAGTTGTGGAAGAGTTCCCAGAAGACGTCGATGATTTCTGTGATACGGGATGATGGGTCGACGTGCTGCCTTCTATACACTCACACAAAAAAACAAATGATGAAAGTTTAAAAGAAAGTTAGAATTTAATTTTAACCATGTACTTTTTCTTTCATTAAATATAAACTGTCCACACTGAATATAATGCACGCAAATATAAAGTCGTAAATAAATGAATGACATTGTAAAATAATGTAACAAGAACTACAGCTTAGCTTCTCAAACTAAATGTCGACATCTATTGCCTAAACATGAACTACATTTCAAACCTGGCAATTCGTTTTTGTGTCAAGTGTCTACTCATTATGCTGCAGTTTAAAAAAATTACATAACCGATATTAAATATAATTATTCAAAACTAAAGTTATATTTTCCCATTTAATAAATTCTGTTGAAACTGGAAAAAATATTTACTTGATACTATTCATATCCCGTTGACATGCGAGGGTGGTATGGTGGAACATTTGTCATAGAGCACGTGCACTGCTCTATGAACCTGGACAACTTAGTTCAATTTTTAACCACGGCTAACGTTAGTGGCGAGTGATACTGGTAGGAACTTCCTGGTTACACCAGCCCACAGGGGATTATTGTGTCCGTCCGTAGTGCAGGGAGGGGCTGGGTGGGGAGGGAGGGGCTGGGTGGGTGGGTGGGGAGGGGATGAGTGGGGAGGGTGGGGCTGGGTAGGGAGGGGGGGGAGGGGCTGGGTGGGGAGGGTGGGGATGGGTGGGGGATGGGAGGGGTGGGGCTGGGTGGGGAAGGGGCTGGTCACCTCGTGGTGCCCTTATAAAACTCAACGTTTAACCTACTCACGCCGGCTTGTGCCCGCCCTCACAGTCGGGTATATTTGCGGAATACACCACGCCGCCGTTGACCCTGGCCATTGACCGAGCAACCCAACGATCCTACCAGCTCCCTCCGCAGAAATGTGTTATATATGAACCAGTCCTGGGTCTCCATCCACCACGCCCCCCACTTCACAATCCGAATTGACCAACGTGGTGAAGTGTGAATCCGCCAGGTGCTTCCAGTGGTAAAGCAAGCGTCTCGCAATCGAAAGATTGCGATTTCAAGTCCTGGTTTTGGAATTGATGCAGCCTTTCATTCAACCGGGGTCGATAAAATGGTCACCACTGTGTGGGCAGTCAACAGTGGTCTTATGGAGAGACTCGCCGCCACCAGAGAAATGTGTAATTTCCATTCAGAGTCGGTGGTGGAGGAGATGGGCATTGCCTCAATGCTCAATTGGTCAAGATCATCCCCAGGACTCAAAGGTGCGGGAGGAGCTCATCCAGCAGCGGATTGAAAAAGGGCTATGTTGCAAATACACGTGGGCAAACAACTCATTTATTTGAGCTGCATTAATGATAAACTAATTCACTATATATGTTGCTGTGCTCAGATGTTTGCTTTTCCAAAATGCATTATTAATTCTGTACTGTAATTGTGGCCGCAAACACAGTTTGAACAGGCGAAGGGTAAATGTTAACACATTAAGTTTCATTTCTAATTTACTTGTAACCGTCTAAAGTTCAATCATATTTTCCTTTGACGCGTATACATTTGTTAAGTTGGAAAGAAATATAGCTCGTCCCATCACAATAAAGTAGATAACAGTCGACCTTTGACATTGGCGGCTGCTGCTGCCATCGCAGGTGCGGTAGAGCTCCCGTCTGGCAATGAAGTCTTGACGTTAGGAGCTGTGTCCGTGTAAATTCCGTAGTTTTCTGTGGCTAAACAAGACAAAATGAGGCAGCGATGTATGTCATTGATTTCGTTTTGTTTTTCGGTGAGCAACGTCAACCAACGTAACATTTGGTGAACACCACCGCCAATGCCTGGTCACAACTGTAACATTTGGTGAACACCACCGTCAATGCCTGGTCACAACTGTAACATTTGGTGAACACCACAGCCAATGCCTGGTCACAACTGTAACATTTGGTGAACACCACAGCCAATGCCTGGTCACAACTGTAACATTTGGTGAACACCACCGTCAATGCCTGGTCAGAACTGTAACATTTGGTGAACACCACAGCCAATGCCTGGTCACAACTGTAACATTTGGTGAACACCACAGCCAATGCCTGGTCACAACTGTAACATTTGGTGAACAGCAAAATTACTGGCAGAAGAGGAGCTGTAATTCCGTTTAAACGTTGGATTTGTACGCGCGTTTCTAAGCAAATCCCAGCAAGGTGAAAGACGTCACGAATGTGGCGTGTCGTTATGTGCGTCACAGTGCGGTGCGTCACCAGGATCCGGGATGATGAAAGGCTTCAGTGTACCATTGGTGGCTTTCACAAAATGATCCGTGACTTCATGCAGAGAGCGCACCTCCATCTAGACACGGTGCACGAGGAACAGTCATTGCTGAATGCATTAACAGGGTCACTCTGGCCCTGGTATCAGGTACACGTGTGTGTGTGTGCGTGGTGGGGGGCATTTGGGGGGAGCGGTAGTGCAGCGGTTATCGCGCAGCGCTATAAACCCGGTGTCCCGAGTTTGATTCCCATTCACGACCAACACCGGTGACGATTATCTGAATCGTTCCTGGTCCTCCCCTAGGTCGACTCGGCCTAAAATGAGTGCCTGGCGCGGTGTGTAAACATCGCCACTGGGGAGACAAAGGTGGCTGGGCGTGGTTGCTGGCCACCGAACCCGGTTGTGTGCCATGCCGGCCTTCATAGGGGCTCGCTAAAAGCACTTGCCCCAACAGTCTGTGAAGGCTATACGGGGGATGTTTGTCTTTTGGTGGGCACGTGCTGTGCTTGTCCATTTGCGTGTTTGAGAGTGACAAGTCGGGGAGCTGAAGCGCAGTGGTTAGCGCAAAGCACCACCAGCCCCCCTTCACTGCCAACGTCAGTGGTTGATATCTGAACCTATATTGGGTCGACTCAACCTGAAACGAGTCCCTGATGTGATGTTTAGATATCAACACGGGGGAAACAAAGACGGCTGGGCATGGTGATGGCCGCACCACCCCATTGTGCGCCATGCCTTTTATAAGTGGTCGCTAACGGCACGTGCCCCAACAGTCTATATCACTCTACGTGGGATCTTCGCGTTTGATATGCAGGGAAGTCTTCTTTAAAGTAATTGGGAACACGTGCTTGTTTAGGAGGTTTTAAGTGCATGGTATTCAGTAATGGGTACCGTAGTACTTTTCCGAGCCCAGTTGTAGATGTCTGCCTCTCTATGGAGCTGTGGTGCAGTATTTAGCACACTGCTCTGGTACGTGTGGCATTGCCTTTGTACTGTTCGTCTTTTGGCGTTCTCTGGTATGACACTTGTGAGACTAGGCCATAAAGAAGGTTGTCTCTGATGTAGGCCAATCAGTTTCAAAGACAATGCATCATATATTATATTATCCAAGCAAGTGTGTTTGCATGTTCACCACGAGTACGTTAGGTTAATGTGAACTTGATTCCTTGCAAAAGGTTTCATCTCTTTGGTGTTTGAACATCTTAACGGCTGTTTTATTGCCAGAAAGGGTCAAACCTATTTAAAAAATTTCATACTTTAAAAAAGCTCCCATGACACACCACCGCGCTATTAACATGTCAACCAGAGCTTGCGTACCGTACCACGTTGTTGTCCACTCATTGACATGCTAATTTTTCTCTGCCCCCTCCCTCTCTCCGCCCCCGCCCCCTCTCTATATTTAAGGCCCCGTCACAGAGGCGTCCTCTCTCTTTGTGCCGATACGTGTTCTCTCTCTGTGTATCTTTATGATGTCTGTCTGCTCATATGTCTGTCTATAGTTTTCTGGTTAGTTTTTTGTTGCTATTTCTTTTATACCTGATGATGATTGCTTGTGTTGCAATCGAAACGTGGTAGTATGCTATTATTCAATTTATTATTTTATCTTTATACGTGACTTTACCGAAAGAACCAAAAAATAATTCCTGCAGTCACGAAAGCTCCAAAATTAAGATGTCAACCAGAGTTTGATTTCCAGCCACGGCTAACACCAGCGGCGAGCGATATTTCAAGCATCCTGGACCTCCCCTCCCCCATTCACTAACCTGCACTACATTGACCCAGAATGCCGAGGTGTGGTGAAGCAACAACACCCTCGGCCGACATGGCCAGTCGTGGATTCATAAAGTTTAGCAACATATGCGAGTGTGTGCTGATTTGATGTAATGCACACATCATGTAACTTCCTAAACACGGGTGTCCTACAAAGAGTAGTTTTGCAGAGGCTTTGTTTATGACTATCTTAACAATCCCCTCTGAAACGTTTCCAAGCAAAGCACGCATTTTCCACAAATGCTCCATCGTTTTTAGCCAGACAGCAAGGTCACGTACTCCTTTACCTAACATTCGTATCCACACATGGCAATACCTTGCCACCTGATGTAAAGCACCCGGCCTACAAATAATAAATGTATGCCTGACAAAACAAAAATCACATGTTTTCCTTTGTACGTGGTCTGTAGAAAGAACAACAACACCTGTTTGGAGGATAGTTATGGCACAAGGATAAATATTGTTTACCTTATTAGAGAGTTCAATGACGTACACGTTTTTTTTTACACTGATTCTGTAGTGTAGTACAGCGCCAGTCCTGATTGGGAACAACAATGACAGGTCCAAAAAGTTAGTACAATAAATTATCGCTGGCCTTCTGAAAATGTTAATATCCCAGGACAAGGAGTTTAGGTGGCGCTATTGTTATACGTTGTTGGTATTCTAGGCAGACCTGTTTGGGCAAGTAAGGGGTTATAAAATGCATTCCAGTGATTTTTTATGTAGCTAAGCTAGAACAAATATATGCGTTTGAGACGCTAAAAACAGGTTTATTCAAGTTCAGTATGAAAAGTATCACGCAACGCCTGGGGGTGCGAGATGCCTTTTCTACGAGTAGGAGACATGCCTGATTTTTTTTAAGGTAAATAAGCGAAACGTAAAATGAAGCACGGGGACGTAAGTACAACTGCTTCGTTTTATAAAACCGATGTATTTGTTAACATAAAAAAATTACGATTTAGAAACAAAGGGGTGCAAGGCTGCAGCAAAGGTTAAGAACCCCTGCCCTAAGCAAAACATATTCTTTGGGGGCCCCACTTTAAATTGATAAAATCCTAGCAAGATAACAGAAGAGACATAGACAAAGAGATACGAGACGCAGTAAGATAAGAGAAATGTAGACAATAACATACTTGTGTAGTGACATGGAACGGGTGACTATGGCGTGTAGTGCTGGTTGCTGGCAGAGAAGGGGATCTGCTGTTGTAGCAGCCCTGTCTGCCATCTGGTCACGTGATAGGCCGGAGAGAGGGCTGTGGGGCAAAGGTGACAGAGGGGGCACGTGAGGTAAAGCCCGGGAACCTTCTAGTAGATTCTAGAAGGGGGGCGTGGCCGAGGGCGGAGCGAGGCCACGCTGGGTGGATAAAAGGGAGACCCCGACCAAGACTCTGGGTTGTTGTTTGGAGAGGAACCTGTGGTGCTACAAGAATCTTCGTCACCGTCTTCGTCATCGTCTTCACCTCATCAGCGTTGTTGGTCAGGCAGCCTGTTGCTGTCCTGACCGAAGTGCAGTTATTCCCTATGCTTGTGAAGTTTATAATAAAAAGAGTGCCTCCTACTACTAGTGTCTCTGAAGTGATTCACTACACATGTAGTGAGATGACACAAGAGAGATGAGAATAAGATAGAAAAGTATTAATTGGCTTTTTATGTTCATTAGCTTGTTATGCATTGTATGGTTTGACTTTAAGATATTATGAATCAAGGACCACTGAGCTTCTTAGGGACCTAAGCTTTTATTTTGTTCGCTTATGCCAAGTGCCACCACTGGTGTAAAGTTAAAGCATTATGTTTCAACATACATTCTAGCTAACACAGTATTTGTAATGAATCACTGAAATATTTCCATAGCAGACCTTCAACTCCGATAAAACAATGTGAACTTTCATTAACAAAACAATGGTTGAAGTGTTCTACTCAGATGTTTATTTTTAATTGGGGGTCAGTTCGAGGGGGGTACACATTGTGATTTACGTAGAACGATTTCAATCCATCCAGGTGGAGAAAATGGTGGAATGTGCGGCTCGCAATCGGAAGGTCGGAAGTTCAGATCCTGGTTAAGGGTCAATTTAGTTCCTCATCCTGACGAGGTTGATACAATTAGCATTTACTTAGCGGAGGCATCAACAGTGGTTTTCAAATGTAAATACTTGTGTCCACCATAGGAATATGGAAGTTCCTCTGCTGGCTTAGGTTTATAGGCACGAGATTAGTGCCGCCCCATGCCAAACTAAGCGGGAAAACCACTTTGACTTCTGTATTTTTGAATACCATTTAGAGAGCTGTTGCTCAAGCAGTAAGATTGATCAATTAATTCATTATCCATTATCAATCCACTGCTGTCCACTCCGTCACCATCTCTCATGATCCTGTGATGTAATAATCTACTTAGGTACCTGCACACAAGCTGATTTCATAGTTCCATTTCCACGGGAAGCACCATTTCAGGTGCGTCCCCTCCCTGCCTGCCACTCCGTAAGTTTTTTTGACCATCGGCTATCAGCATATAACTGTATTACTGTGAAGGGTCCATAACTAGCTTCATCAGGTGACAGCCAGATTTGTGGCTGTCGCCTGATGAAGCTGGTTGTAATTACTGGCAAAACGTCGTACTCAAACTGTAAATGGTGTGGATTTTCTCTCCAACACACCGTTGTGTTGTACTAGTAACGAATTGGTAGGTTCTGTTAACGTGACAAAGCTTACTAATTGGCTGTCGGGTGGTGGCGGGTTTAACGACACATTCATATTTACGCAATCTAACCCAAAACAAACCTATATTATGGATGAAATTGGTCGCTAAAGCCTACGTGTTCAACTATTAAAGGTGTAGGATTTAGTAAGCGCTTAACACTCGGTCCGACTTGCAACAAAATGCCACGGCGGATTGTTCCACAATGCAGCCTCCCACTGCGTCAAGTAGTAGAGTGACGCACAATCGAACAGGTTGTTGTCAAACCTGTAGGATGGGTGTTCGTTCCACACAGACACGGCGTAGTCCGTCTGATTGCTTCCTGGACGGAGGAGCAGATTGCCCCAGTCCGGGTGCTCTTGCAGCATCTGCTCCGCCTTGTCCCGAGAAACGTCATAGTAACAACTGCAAAGAGAGACACAGATGCCCCCGCGAGCTGTCTTGCTTAAGGAAGAATGATGGGGTGAATGATGTTAGCAAGGAATTGATTATGATATGGTACACGTGCCTAGCCCTTGTGTCAGTCCACTGCTGGATGAGGGTCTCCTCGTGCTGTGCGGATCGTGGGGGTTGTTTGACCATACTTCACCAAGCCGGTCAGTGTGGGTTGATGGAGGGGAGGTGCATTGAAGTACAATACAACAATTGTGTTTTTTTTAGCACTGCCCTCTGCTGCCCACCACATGAGGTTGTAAATGGATCACTAAGTCATGGGTGGGGTCACATCACACCTGGCCGACTTTGTTTGCATTGGTGTAACACACCAGGGATTCATGTTAACTCATAAGACGCCCAGGCTCGACTCGGGATATTAATTGCAAAACATGTAATAATTTACCCAAACCCCTCCCTCATCCTGTCCTCCCCCACTGCCGACAATGAGATTCATTGCCATAATTCAAATCAAGAACGGATGATTTATATTCTTTGAATTCCTGCAGTCACGAAAGCTTTAAGTCAAGATTTAATGGATGATTTGTTTATGTTTCCTGTGCTATCTCGTTAATATTGCCCGCTTCCCAGATTTTCCCGTTCTCTCTTTTTCATTTTATTAGCCAAAACTTAAGTTAACGTATAATTTGCAGACATTTTTCGGATATTGTAAATAATCGACTCTTTGACACGCAGTTTGATGCATGTATTGTGTGCATAAGAATCGCATTTTCATCGATAAATTGTCAAATGTCTAACTACTGCCACTGGGGTCCCTATCCTGGAATTAAACCCGGGTCTTGTACACGATAAATTCCCTGCGATTATACGTGCACGTGCTGCGCAAATCACAGACTTTCACAATGCAGAAACAATTAAAAGAGACTGCAATTTCGGTGGAAGTATATAAACATCACAGCAGTAAAAGAAACACGCTTATTGTCGGCTGTTCTATTTATTACACACACTTTGCATTGCAACATAGCGGCAAAATGTTGGATAACGGGATTGGCCGTGGTGGACAACAACACAAAAATCATCACTTTCAGCAATAGCACCGCCGTTACAAGATAAATATTTTTGATACAAAGTAAGTAGGCTGACGTTTTGAGCAATGGCTTTTTTTCTGAGCAAAACTCAAGATGCCCCTCGGGATTTATCCCTCAGAATGATGTACTCTACTGCTCTGAAAGAGGGTCAACTACCTGAAAGATCAACATATTATATTGCAGGGTGGCCCCAAAGTGAGTTTATTGAAATAGACACATTATTATACGTAGTATTTGACCTCTTTAAACAACATTTTGGGCCACATTGTATTTTTATGTTGTGAGGCAGTGCTGTTGGTGTGTTTGTTTTAGTTGAAAACCCATTGGATAATGTGTGTTTTAACGAAGTAAAAAACAGATTTGCTTGGTCAGTGAAGAAGGCATTTCTCTGGGAAGGATCGTTTTGCATCTAAACTAGGGTTGCCACCTCTGAGGTAAAAAGAAAAAAAGAAAACCTCAAAACACTGGGACATATCATGGGAAGAAGAACATCTCACAATACCAGAAGAGTGAAGAACTATGTGTCAGTGCATTGCTTTGATTATTGGCGGTTTATTATACAGCTGACCAAAAACCGGACTTTTAATGTCACGTGAAGACTTACAGATTTCCATAGACAGCTACTTGGGAAAAGCAGGATAGGTGGTAACCGTAATGTGAGCAGATATATTTGTGCAGGCTTTAAGATGGACGTACCTGGGAAAGGATAATGTGTTATTGTGCAGCACCGGTCCCTGCACCGGTGCGGGTGTCAAAACGCTGGCTCTCGGTATCTGTAAAGCATCTGGATGAAGAATCCTGTGATCCGGCGGTTGGGGTGGCATCGGGCACTCGTTTGGCTCCGGCCACCCTTGCCGATCCTTCTCCCTTTCTATGATCTCCCTCAATTGCTGCATCTGCCCTGGGAGCAGGGTGATGTCTCTCGGGATGATGTACTGATAAGACATGGGAAGACACATCGCCAGAGGTTACGACAATTCAGACAAAGTTACGATGGCAGATGCAGACTTGAACATTTTTATTTAGATCATAGGTACATAATTAAGCGTTGGAGATAAGGGGTAGCCAGGTGGCTCCGGCCAGATACACTGAGCCAGCACTGCTGAGATCCTAGGCTCGAATTCGGGGGTTTCTGCCACTTTTAATTAAAGTCGGTTATCGAGTGTAGCAAAGTGATGGTCTCAGCCGAGTCAGCAATAACTCCACAAACAACAATCACATTAAAGTTGGTTTAGCATTTAATTTGGATAATTTCCAGGTCCGAATCACACACCAATCTCATGGCAGCGTGTGATTGATTGATTTTATTTCTTGATGCGTGGAAGAAACATTCAGCCCTAAGCTGTTTACAAGAATGATCCGCAGAGGACCTTGGTGAAAAAATGGGATGTTGCAGCATAGAAGTCATAATGCACATCAACACTGAAGCACTAAGTCCATTCGCCACAAGTGAAGGAATGTAGTGCACATCAGAACTATAAACACCGAATCGTGCAAGGTTCAGGAACCACATGTGCAACCGAAGGGATATCTTAAATCAAGAGATGAATTTAAAATATCCAGGGAAGGAATTTAAGTCAACACAACAAAGTCAGATAGTTTCAAAAGTGAGGGGCAGCAACAGGAAATGATTTTCTTGGTTCTTTCGGTAAAGTCACGTAGAAGGGTCTGTCGGCAAGACAGCGTCTGAATGAGGTCTGTCTTTCCGACAGACCTGTTCTTCACCTGAGGACGGCTGCTTGCGTTGTGGTTGAAATGTCGTGACAATTATTTTATTATGTTTTATTTGTATTATTTTATTACTTCCCTTATACGTGACTTTACCGAAATAACCAAGAAGATGAATCCCTGCAGTCACGAAAGCTTTAAATCGAAATTTAAGGAAATGATTTGTCACAGTGAGTCGATCTCACGCTGGGTACATTAGGGCGTAGAGAGGAGCTACTCAGGCGACCGCAATGAGGGCTGTAGTCATCAAAGGTGGTCACGGAGGTAATCAGCTGATTTGTTCTGGAGTATTTTGAGAATGATGTCCAATGACGCTTTTTTCCGAGTATGAAGGGGAGTCAGTTTTGTGTTCAAATACAAATCACAGTGTGCCCCCTCTTGCGCGATGAGAAAAAAAGGGTCTATTGAAGAGTGTTTCAGAAGTTCTGGGAATATGTCTTGCACAGCCGTTTTCAGAGCAGAATTCTGCGTGATTACCAATTGTATTGTCTCAAGATAGACCACCAATACCACACCATGAATAAAACTGGAATGTCTTGCCTCACGGCAGATGGGGAGCGTACGTTCACAGGAAGTTCCTGTTTTTTTATGCTAATGTTGGTCACGTGACCAGGAAGTGATGATGTTAGATTTCCACTGTACCACGCGGGCGTCAGCCATTACACAGATAAGTCAAGATGGCGGCACGCATCGCATCTCAGTGAGACCACAGCCGCACTTGTCCATTGTGGGAGTTTAAGAAGCATTATCTGTAAGTTGTTTATATTCCTATAATATTGGAAATGCTGTTGTAATGTTGGAATGACCGTTATAGCAATGTAAATGCCTTTATGATGCCGTTAAGTTGTTGTAGTAAATACGAGGCCTAGTTAGTAACGAAGCCTGTGACTTTCCTTATTGTGGATGTTACTTGTGATTTAGTAGGTCGAGTCAGACTTGTGCCTATGTTGCGATCCTGAGAGTGATGACGAAGTATCTCATCCACAGTTTAGTGTTAAGTGTAATGCTGCACATTTGGGGTGCAGTGGGATGAATACACTATGTGCCTGTATGCAACGCACCAGCTTGTGCCTTTGTCTAGTTGTTCAGGGGTAATGTGGGGGCCTGGTCCTTCCAGGATCTATTGTTATCTGAGACAATGTTCTGATGCTGTGGTGTTCATTGTGTGGGTGTTTCCGAATTATAACAGATGCTGTATCTGTGTTTTCTCACCAGTTTTACCTGTTACAATCAATAAATGACGATCGGAGTTGGACGGTCATCCTGGCTCCGAGGGTTTATTGAACACATGGTTATCTACTCGACTAGCGGTGCAACGCAGCGCACGGCGAGGCCGAGATACTGGAAGGCTCAACTAATAAAACGAATTTATTAAATAAATATCACCTTTATACGTAAGTGTTGATTGAATTAGTTATTCACAACCTGGAATAATATTGAGCTGTCCTTCCATGCGTCTGTCCATTGGCTCAAATGAGGTTACCTTGACTAAAAGAGATAATGGTCTCCACTAAATAAATAAAAACTTCCAGGGATGTGCAATTTACGTGTTCATTATTGAGTTTAGTGCAGCTGCGTTCATCACACAAAGCCCTACCCGAGGCAACACCCGTGCCATGCACGGTAAAGGTGGCTGAGTGGCCAAGCACGTAGAAAAGCTTTATAATCGTAAGTGCTTCAGCTCCAAAGTGGCGATGCAGGGCATGTAAATCAACTACTACACGGATTTATTTTCAATTATCAATATTTTTTTTAAAGGAAATGCCTGAGTTTTCATTTATTCTTACGCAGTCAATACTTGAATAGGCCAAAATCCCACACCTCGCTTAGATGTTCCTGCCCATATAAGCTCTCTATGCTGACTATCTATGCGAGACAGAAACATAAGGAGTTGGGTCTTGGGCCAGACACATCGGGTCGGGTGGTAGAGGGTTACGACACATTTATAAATAACGCGATCTAACCCAAAAACGTTTATTATGAATAATATTGGTCGCGAAAGCCTACGTGTTAAACTGACATAGGGTTAATATGAAATTTAAAAAAGGAGAATATGACACAGAAGGAGGCAATGGCACACAATAATGATAACGTTTCTATCCATTCTATTGTTATTAACGGAGCAATGGATGATGAAAGGTGCAGAGAGGCGGTAATAAGTGGCATGACGAGAGGGTGCTTCGCTGGCAGGGGTTGACAGAAGAGGAAGTCGAGGGGATTTCATGGAGACAAACCATGACTTAATACTTGCATGGTTATTCTGCAGTTAATCAATAATTCTGCAAAAAAAAGTGTTCTGCAGGCAACAGGGCTGTAATTGATTTATGTATGACTTGGCGAACCTACCCTGCATTAATGAATGGACGAACACAAACTGGCAAGCCACAGCAGATTACGCGCATCTAAAACAGCTACTGAAGGCCCACTAGAATCAATCTGGTGAACTAACGAGGTAGGTCGAGAGCAGATTTGGCATACTTTTGGAAATCTGAACTGGATAATAAAACGTAACATTGCAATGTGCCGAAAAATAACATTAATAATAGTATTACGCGTATGACCTAATGGACCTCATAATATGGTTTAGAAGCATCGTTATATTCATGGAACAAAAAATAAAAAGTGAAGGGGGAACAACATGTCCCGTTGGTCATGGCGGTTGTTTGGCCATAATTCACTTTGCTGGTCAGTGTCGGTTGTTGAAAGTAGGAAGCTTTGACGTGGGCATATCGTACAGTACAGGACAAACATTATTATTGATGCCTCAAAGGAGAGGACACACGCAAGAAACATAATAACCATAAAATAAATTCCAGCCCCTTTGTCAATTCCATGCTGGATGAAGACCACCCCTTGCCCTGTCAGTCGTGGTTGGTTTTTCATAATCAACGATTTTTGGGTTTAGATCGCGTTATTTATAAATGTGTCGTAACCCTCCACCACCCGACACGGCCAATCAGTAAAAAAAAGTGTCACGTTGACAAAAGACAAATAGTTCACTGCTTTAGCCCACCGGTGTGTTGAAGCGTGAAACCACAACATTTACAATTTGAGTACGACGTTTCGCTGGTAATTGCATCCAGCATCATCGGGCAATTCGCCAGAATGGTGAGGCTCTGCTGTGTCTCCCGTTCTTATATAGAGCAGCAGCAGGGTGACGTCATCATTAACTCATTAACTCATCAGGTGCAAAGATTTGAGGGGGGGGGTTATTGTAATTATATACTTGATTAGTAATAAGGCTATTGTTACGATGCGAGTTGTAGATTAGTAATCATTTGGAATGTGTTCTATTGTGATTATGCTACATTAATAATCAGTTAGTGCTTGTTTCCCTTATAAGGAATTGTAATGCATCTTATTTAATAATACGCTTCCAGGCCGCACTAAGCCTGTAGCTGTCTGAGCGATTAAAGTTATTTCTGTTTCTCTCAATCTCAATGGATTCTCTAATTAGTCTTTGCCAGTAGTAACTAGTTTTACACAACACTTCAACGTTGTCAAAATCAATTGAGTGTCCCTGTTGACAAGCATGTTCTGCCACTGCCGACAGTTGTGTTTGCGATAGTTTAATATTTCTCTGGTGTTCTTTTAGTCTTACACTAACGTTACGCCCTGTCTGTCCAATATAGCATCTGCCACATACACAATTAATCCGATATACACCTTCTGTTGATAATTTAGGTAATTCGTCTTTAGTGCACGTTACTAATTGTTGAATTTTGTGTACTGTACCAAATCTTACTGTAATGTTTTGCTTTTGCAAAACACGGGCTAATTTGTCAGTTACTCCTGAGATAAATGGTATTTTTATTGTTTTAATAATCTGATCGCTTTCAGCAGTGTTGCTTTGCGATCGTGATTTGGCATTTAGTGCTCTGTTAATTTGAGCATTATTGTAGCCATTCTGTCTTAGTGCTTCTTTAACATGTTTAATCTCTCTCACTAGACTTTCATCATCTGACACTGTTTTAGCCCGATGTATGAGCGTCTTGATTAGAGAGGATTTCTGAGCTGGGTGATGATGCGATTTCGCATTCAGATAGGCATCAGTGTGCGTTTGCTTTCTGTAAACGCTGTGTGTTATTTTACCATTTAGGCCATGCCCAAGTAAAATATCCAGGAACGGGAGTGTGTTATTCACCTCCATTTCCATGGTGAACTGAATGGCCGGGTTTTGTGCATTGAGATGATTTAGAAAATCGTTAAGTGTATCTTTACCATGTGGCCAGACAACCAAAGTGTCATCCACATATCTAAACCAAAAGGATGGTTTTAATGTGCTCGAAGCAAGTGCTCTGGTTTCAAAGTTTTCCATGTACAAATTTGCTATAGCAGGAGATAAAGGAGAGCCCATTGCTGCTCCCTCCCTTTGTTTAAAGAATTCACCTCTCCATAAGAAGTAAGTGTTATTTAAACAATGGTCAGCGAGTTTCGGAATATCTTTTGGTAAATCTGTATTCTTTACCAGTGTATCAAGTAATTTAAGCGACTCGCTCACTGGAACCTTAGTGAATAGCGAAATCACATCAAAACTCACCAAAATATCATTAGGGTTAAGCTTAATATCTTTGATCATATTCACAAGATGTTCTGAATTTCTTATGAATGATGATGTCCTACCGATGTAGGGCTGTATTTGTTTAGTTACATATTTTGCTAATTTATATGTGGCAGAGCCAATTGTACTGACTATGGGTCGTAAAGGGATGCCGATTTTATGGATCTTTGGTAGCCCATACAGTCTAGGTGGTTTTGAAGCCCTTGGCTTAATTAGGAATTGCTCATTTTTTGGGATTAATGAATTTGCAATGATTGCAGTAGTCTTACGTTCCAGAGTATTAGTTGGATCTCGTTTAATTTTAATGTAGGTACTTTCCTCTAATAAATCTTTAATTTTATTATCATAATCGGCTCGTGACATCACTACAGTAGTGCGGCCCTTATCCGCTGCTAGGATTTGAATATCTTTATTTAGACGAAGCTCTCTTAAGGCTTTTGCCTCGTTCGAGCTAATATTTACTTTCGGTATTTTACTATTCTCAATTATTTTGGCAACCTCGTGTCTAGTCATCTCTGCCTCATTATGTGGAAGAAGTCTTACTGCTGATTCTACCTCAGCAATTATCTCATCCACTGGAATTGTGCGTGGGGTAACGGCAAAGTTAAGGCCTTTAGAAAGGACAGAAATCATGTCAGTGGTTAAATTAGTGTTAGTCAAGTTCATTACGGTTTTGTTTTTAAATTGTTCGTTTTTAATAGGGATTTGTTTATTGTAAAGTCTAGAAAATTTGTTAATTTGGTTAGCATTTGTTAGATTAAACACATTATCAGCCGATTGTTGTGTTATAGTATCGATTATATTCCAATCATGCATGGACACACTATTGCTTATATTTAAATGTAAATGCTTTAGCGATTCAGAAATGCTGGATAATTCACTCCTGTTGTGTTGTATTCTCTCTATTAATAATAATTCGCTAGCTTTGTGTAGTATTTTGTTAGCTTTAGAAGACTTTATGTGATGTGTTATTTTAACTGCGTTTGGTATTACCTTCGAATCTCTGCACCTTTTGAGGAACGCCAATGAAGATATCAATTTCATCCGCTTAATGCGGAGCTTCTCCAATTTTCTGGTTTTAAGAAAAGTATCCTCCCCATAGAGGTTAGTCAGTTTAACACGTAGGCTTTCGCGACCAATATTGTTCATAATCAACGATTTTTGGGTTTAGATCGCGTTATTTATAAATGTGTCGTAACCCTCCACCACCCGACACGGCCAATCAGTAAAAAAAGTGTCACGTTGACAAAAGACAAATAGTTCACTGCTTTAGCCCACCGGTGTGTTGAAGCGTGAAACCACAACATTTACAATTTGAGTACGACGTTTCGCTGGTAATTGCATCCAGCATCATCGGGCAATTCGCCAGAATGGTGAGGCTCTGCTGTGTCTCCCGTTCTTATATAGAGCAGCAGCAGGGTGACGTCATCATTAACTCATTAACTCATCAGGTGCAAAGATTTGAGGGGGGGGGGTTATTGTAATTATATACTTGATTAGTAATAAGGCTATTGTTACGATGCGAGTTGTAGATTAGTAATCATTTGGAATGTGTTCTATTGTGATTATGCTACATTAATAATCAGTTAGTGCTTGTTTCCCTTATAAGGAATTGTAATGCATCTTATTTAATAATACGCTTCCAGGCCGCACTAAGCCTGTAGCTGTCTGAGCGATTAAAGTTATTTCTGTTTCTCTCAATCTCAATGGATTCTCTAATTAGTCTTTGCCAGTAGTAACTAGTTTTACACAACACTTCAACGTTGTCAAAATCAATTGAGTGTCCCTGTTGACAAGCATGTTCTGCCACTGCCGACAGTTGTGTTTGCGATAGTTTAATATTTCTCTGGTGTTCTTTTAGTCTTACACTAACGTTACGCCCTGTCTGTCCAATATAGCATCTGCCACATACACAATTAATCCGATATACACCTTCTGTTGATAATTTAGGTAATTCGTCTTTAGTGCACGTTACTAATTGTTGAATTTTGTGTACTGTACCAAATCTTACTGTAATGTTTTGCTTTTGCAAAACACGGGCTAATTTGTCAGTTACTCCTGAGATAAATGGTATTTTTATTGTTTTAATAATCTGATCGCTTTCAGCAGTGTTGCTTTGCGATCGTGATTTGGCATTTAGTGCTCTGTTAATTTGAGCATTATTGTAGCCATTCTGTCTTAGTGCTTCTTTAACATGTTTAATCTCTCTCACTAGACTTTCATCATCTGACACTGTTTTAGCCCGATGTATGAGCGTCTTGATTAGAGAGGATTTCTGAGCTGGGTGATGATGCGATTTCGCATTCAGATAGGCATCAGTGTGCGTTTGCTTTCTGTAAACGCTGTGTGTTATTTTACCATTTAGGCCATGCCCAAGTAAAATATCCAGGAACGGGAGTGTGTTATTCACCTCCATTTCCATGGTGAACTGAATGGCCGGGTTTTGTGCATTGAGATGATTTAGAAAATCGTTAAGTGTATCTTTACCATGTGGCCAGACAACCAAAGTGTCATCCACATATCTAAACCAAAAGGATGGTTTTAATGTGCTCGAAGCAAGTGCTCTGGTTTCAAAGTTTTCCATGTACAAATTTGCTATAGCAGGAGATAAAGGAGAGCCCATTGCTGCTCCCTCCCTTTGTTTAAAGAATTCACCTCTCCATAAGAAGTAAGTGTTATTTAAACAATGGTCAGCGAGTTTCGGAATATCTTTTGGTAAATCTGTATTCTTTACCAGTGTATCAAGTAATTTAAGCGACTCGCTCACTGGAACCTTAGTGAATAGCGAAATCACATCAAAACTCACCAAAATATCATTAGGGTTAAGCTTAATATCTTTGATCATATTCACAAGATGTTCTGAATTTCTTATGAATGATGATGTCCTACCGATGTAGGGCTGTATTTGTTTAGTTACATATTTTGCTAATTTATATGTGGCAGAGCCAATTGTACTGACTATGGGTCGTAAAGGGATGCCGATTTTATGGATCTTTGGTAGCCCATACAGTCTAGGTGGTTTTGAAGCCCTTGGCTTAATTAGGAATTGCTCATTTTTTGGGATTAATGAATTTGCAATGATTGCAGTAGTCTTACGTTCCAGAGTATTAGTTGGATCTCGTTTAATTTTAATGTAGGTACTTTCCTCTAATAAATCTTTAATTTTATTATCATAATCGGCTCGTGACATCACTACAGTAGTGCGGCCCTTATCCGCTGCTAGGATTTGAATATCTTTATTTAGACGAAGCTCTCTTAAGGCTTTTGCCTCGTTCGAGCTAATATTTACTTTCGGTATTTTACTATTCTCAATTATTTTGGCAACCTCGTGTCTAGTCATCTCTGCCTCATTATGTGGAAGAAGTCTTACTGCTGATTCTACCTCAGCAATTATCTCATCCACTGGAATTGTGCGTGGGGTAACGGCAAAGTTAAGGCCTTTAGAAAGGACAGAAATCATGTCAGTGGTTAAATTAGTGTTAGTCAAGTTCATTACGGTTTTGTTTTTAAATTGTTCGTTTTTAATAGGGATTTGTTTATTGTAAAGTCTAGAAAATTTGTTAATTTGGTTAGCATTTGTTAGATTAAACACATTATCAGCCGATTGTTGTGTTATAGTATCGATTATATTCCAATCATGCATGGACACACTATTGCTTATATTTAAATGTAAATGCTTTAGCGATTCAGAAATGCTGGATAATTCACTCCTGTTGTGTTGTATTCTCTCTATTAATAATAATTCGCTAGCTTTGTGTAGTATTTTGTTAGCTTTAGAAGACTTTATGTGATGTGTTATTTTAACTGCGTTTGGTATTACCTTCGAATCTCTGCACCTTTTGAGGAACGCCAATGAAGATATCAATTTCATCCGCTTAATGCGGAGCTTCTCCAATTTTCTGGTTTTAAGAAAAGTATCCTCCCCATAGAGGTTAGTCAGTTTAACACGTAGGCTTTCGCGACCAATATTGTTCATAATCAACGATTTTTGGGTTTAGATCGCGTTATTTATAAATGTGTCGTAACCCTCCACCACCCGACACGGCCAATCAGTAAAAAAAGTGTCACGTTGACAAAAGACAAATAGTTCACTGCTTTAGCCCACCGGTGTGTTGAAGCGTGAAACCACAACATTTACAATTTGAGTACGACGTTTCGCTGGTAATTGCATCCAGCATCATCGGGCAATTCGCCAGAATGGTGAGGCTCTGCTGTGTCTCCCGTTCTTATATAGAGCAGCAGCAGGGTGACGTCATCATTAACTCATTAACTCATCAGGTGCAAAGATTTGAGGGGGGGGGTTATTGTAATTATATACTTGATTAGTAATAAGGCTATTGTTACGATGCGAGTTGTAGATTAGTAATCATTTGGAATGTGTTCTATTGTGATTATGCTACATTAATAATCAGTTAGTGCTTGTTTCCCTTATAAGGAATTGTAATGCATCTTATTTAATAATACGCTTCCAGGCCGCACTAAGCCTGTAGCTGTCTGAGCGATTAAAGTTATTTCTGTTTCTCTCAATCTCAATGGATTCTCTAATTAGTCTTTGCCAGTAGTAACTAGTTTTACACAACACTTCAACGTTGTCAAAATCAATTGAGTGTCCCTGTTGACAAGCATGTTCTGCCACTGCCGACAGTTGTGTTTGCGATAGTTTAATATTTCTCTGGTGTTCTTTTAGTCTTACACTAACGTTACGCCCTGTCTGTCCAATATAGCATCTGCCACATACACAATTAATCCGATATACACCTTCTGTTGATAATTTAGGTAATTCGTCTTTAGTGCACGTTACTAATTGTTGAATTTTGTGTACTGTACCAAATCTTACTGTAATGTTTTGCTTTTGCAAAACACGGGCTAATTTGTCAGTTACTCCTGAGATAAATGGTATTTTTATTGTTTTAATAATCTGATCGCTTTCAGCAGTGTTGCTTTGCGATCGTGATTTGGCATTTAGTGCTCTGTTAATTTGAGCATTATTGTAGCCATTCTGTCTTAGTGCTTCTTTAACATGTTTAATCTCTCTCACTAGACTTTCATCATCTGACACTGTTTTAGCCCGATGTATGAGCGTCTTGATTAGAGAGGATTTCTGAGCTGGGTGATGATGCGATTTCGCATTCAGATAGGCATCAGTGTGCGTTTGCTTTCTGTAAACGCTGTGTGTTATTTTACCATTTAGGCCATGCCCAAGTAAAATATCCAGGAACGGGAGTGTGTTATTCACCTCCATTTCCATGGTGAACTGAATGGCCGGGTTTTGTGCATTGAGATGATTTAGAAAATCGTTAAGTGTATCTTTACCATGTGGCCAGACAACCAAAGTGTCATCCACATATCTAAACCAAAAGGATGGTTTTAATGTGCTCGAAGCAAGTGCTCTGGTTTCAAAGTTTTCCATGTACAAATTTGCTATAGCAGGAGATAAAGGAGAGCCCATTGCTGCTCCCTCCCTTTGTTTAAAGAATTCACCTCTCCATAAGAAGTAAGTGTTATTTAAACAATGGTCAGCGAGTTTCGGAATATCTTTTGGTAAATCTGTATTCTTTACCAGTGTATCAAGTAATTTAAGCGACTCGCTCACTGGAACCTTAGTGAATAGCGAAATCACATCAAAACTCACCAAAATATCATTAGGGTTAAGCTTAATATCTTTGATCATATTCACAAGATGTTCTGAATTTCTTATGAATGATGATGTCCTACCGATGTAGGGCTGTATTTGTTTAGTTACATATTTTGCTAATTTATATGTGGCAGAGCCAATTGTACTGACTATGGGTCGTAAAGGGATGCCGATTTTATGGATCTTTGGTAGCCCATACAGTCTAGGTGGTTTTGAAGCCCTTGGCTTAATTAGGAATTGCTCATTTTTTGGGATTAATGAATTTGCAATGATTGCAGTAGTCTTACGTTCCAGAGTATTAGTTGGATCTCGTTTAATTTTAATGTAGGTACTTTCCTCTAATAAATCTTTAATTTTATTATCATAATCGGCTCGTGACATCACTACAGTAGTGCGGCCCTTATCCGCTGCTAGGATTTGAATATCTTTATTTAGACGAAGCTCTCTTAAGGCTTTTGCCTCGTTCGAGCTAATATTTACTTTCGGTATTTTACTATTCTCAATTATTTTGGCAACCTCGTGTCTAGTCATCTCTGCCTCATTATGTGGAAGAAGTCTTACTGCTGATTCTACCTCAGCAATTATCTCATCCACTGGAATTGTGCGTGGGGTAACGGCAAAGTTAAGGCCTTTAGAAAGGACAGAAATCATGTCAGTGGTTAAATTAGTGTTAGTCAAGTTCATTACGGTTTTGTTTTTAAATTGTTCGTTTTTAATAGGGATTTGTTTATTGTAAAGTCTAGAAAATTTGTTAATTTGGTTAGCATTTGTTAGATTAAACACATTATCAGCCGATTGTTGTGTTATAGTATCGATTATATTCCAATCATGCATGGACACACTATTGCTTATATTTAAATGTAAATGCTTTAGCGATTCAGAAATGCTGGATAATTCACTCCTGTTGTGTTGTATTCTCTCTATTAATAATAATTCGCTAGCTTTGTGTAGTATTTTGTTAGCTTTAGAAGACTTTATGTGATGTGTTATTTTAACTGCGTTTGGTATTACCTTCGAATCTCTGCACCTTTTGAGGAACGCCAATGAAGATATCAATTTCATCCGCTTAATGCGGAGCTTCTCCAATTTTCTGGTTTTAAGAAAAGTATCCTCCCCATAGAGGTTAGTCAGTTTAACACGTAGGCTTTCGCGACCAATATTGTTCATAATCAACGATTTTTGGGTTTAGATCGCGTTATTTATAAATGTGTCGTAACCCTCCACCACCCGACACGGCCAATCAGTAAAAAAAGTGTCACGTTGACAAAAGACAAATAGTTCACTGCTTTAGCCCACCGGTGTGTTGAAGCGTGAAACCACAACATTTACAATTTGAGTACGACGTTTCGCTGGTAATTGCATCCAGCATCATCGGGCAATTCGCCAGAATGGTGAGGCTCTGCTGTGTCTCCCGTTCTTATATAGAGCAGCAGCAGGGTGACGTCATCATTAACTCATTAACTCATCAGGTGCAAAGATTTGAGGGGGGGGGTTATTGTAATTATATACTTGATTAGTAATAAGGCTATTGTTACGATGCGAGTTGTAGATTAGTAATCATTTGGAATGTGTTCTATTGTGATTATGCTACATTAATAATCAGTTAGTGCTTGTTTCCCTTATAAGGAATTGTAATGCATCTTATTTAATAATACGCTTCCAGGCCGCACTAAGCCTGTAGCTGTCTGAGCGATTAAAGTTATTTCTGTTTCTCTCAATCTCAATGGATTCTCTAATTAGTCTTTGCCAGTAGTAACTAGTTTTACACAACACTTCAACGTTGTCAAAATCAATTGAGTGTCCCTGTTGACAAGCATGTTCTGCCACTGCCGACAGTTGTGTTTGCGATAGTTTAATATTTCTCTGGTGTTCTTTTAGTCTTACACTAACGTTACGCCCTGTCTGTCCAATATAGCATCTGCCACATACACAATTAATCCGATATACACCTTCTGTTGATAATTTAGGTAATTCGTCTTTAGTGCACGTTACTAATTGTTGAATTTTGTGTACTGTACCAAATCTTACTGTAATGTTTTGCTTTTGCAAAACACGGGCTAATTTGTCAGTTACTCCTGAGATAAATGGTATTTTTATTGTTTTAATAATCTGATCGCTTTCAGCAGTGTTGCTTTGCGATCGTGATTTGGCATTTAGTGCTCTGTTAATTTGAGCATTATTGTAGCCATTCTGTCTTAGTGCTTCTTTAACATGTTTAATCTCTCTCACTAGACTTTCATCATCTGACACTGTTTTAGCCCGATGTATGAGCGTCTTGATTAGAGAGGATTTCTGAGCTGGGTGATGATGCGATTTCGCATTCAGATAGGCATCAGTGTGCGTTTGCTTTCTGTAAACGCTGTGTGTTATTTTACCATTTAGGCCATGCCCAAGTAAAATATCCAGGAACGGGAGTGTGTTATTCACCTCCATTTCCATGGTGAACTGAATGGCCGGGTTTTGTGCATTGAGATGATTTAGAAAATCGTTAAGTGTATCTTTACCATGTGGCCAGACAACCAAAGTGTCATCCACATATCTAAACCAAAAGGATGGTTTTAATGTGCTCGAAGCAAGTGCTCTGGTTTCAAAGTTTTCCATGTACAAATTTGCTATAGCAGGAGATAAAGGAGAGCCCATTGCTGCTCCCTCCCTTTGTTTAAAGAATTCACCTCTCCATAAGAAGTAAGTGTTATTTAAACAATGGTCAGCGAGTTTCGGAATATCTTTTGGTAAATCTGTATTCTTTACCAGTGTATCAAGTAATTTAAGCGACTCGCTCACTGGAACCTTAGTGAATAGCGAAATCACATCAAAACTCACCAAAATATCATTAGGGTTAAGCTTAATATCTTTGATCATATTCACAAGATGTTCTGAATTTCTTATGAATGATGATGTCCTACCGATGTAGGGCTGTATTTGTTTAGTTACATATTTTGCTAATTTATATGTGGCAGAGCCAATTGTACTGACTATGGGTCGTAAAGGGATGCCGATTTTATGGATCTTTGGTAGCCCATACAGTCTAGGTGGTTTTGAAGCCCTTGGCTTAATTAGGAATTGCTCATTTTTTGGGATTAATGAATTTGCAATGATTGCAGTAGTCTTACGTTCCAGAGTATTAGTTGGATCTCGTTTAATTTTAATGTAGGTACTTTCCTCTAATAAATCTTTAATTTTATTATCATAATCGGCTCGTGACATCACTACAGTAGTGCGGCCCTTATCCGCTGCTAGGATTTGAATATCTTTATTTAGACGAAGCTCTCTTAAGGCTTTTGCCTCGTTCGAGCTAATATTTACTTTCGGTATTTTACTATTCTCAATTATTTTGGCAACCTCGTGTCTAGTCATCTCTGCCTCATTATGTGGAAGAAGTCTTACTGCTGATTCTACCTCAGCAATTATCTCATCCACTGGAATTGTGCGTGGGGTAACGGCAAAGTTAAGGCCTTTAGAAAGGACAGAAATCATGTCAGTGGTTAAATTAGTGTTAGTCAAGTTCATTACGGTTTTGTTTTTAAATTGTTCGTTTTTAATAGGGATTTGTTTATTGTAAAGTCTAGAAAATTTGTTAATTTGGTTAGCATTTGTTAGATTAAACACATTATCAGCCGATTGTTGTGTTATAGTATCGATTATATTCCAATCATGCATGGACACACTATTGCTTATATTTAAATGTAAATGCTTTAGCGATTCAGAAATGCTGGATAATTCACTCCTGTTGTGTTGTATTCTCTCTATTAATAATAATTCGCTAGCTTTGTGTAGTATTTTGTTAGCTTTAGAAGACTTTATGTGATGTGTTATTTTAACTGCGTTTGGTATTACCTTCGAATCTCTGCACCTTTTGAGGAACGCCAATGAAGATATCAATTTCATCCGCTTAATGCGGAGCTTCTCCAATTTTCTGGTTTTAAGAAAAGTATCCTCCCCATAGAGGTTAGTCAGTTTAACACGTAGGCTTTCGCGACCAATATTGTTCATAATCAACGATTTTTGGGTTTAGATCGCGTTATTTATAAATGTGTCGTAACCCTCCACCACCCGACACGGCCAATCAGTAAAAAAAGTGTCACGTTGACAAAAGACAAATAGTTCACTGCTTTAGCCCACCGGTGTGTTGAAGCGTGAAACCACAACATTTACAATTTGAGTACGACGTTTCGCTGGTAATTGCATCCAGCATCATCGGGCAATTCGCCAGAATGGTGAGGCTCTGCTGTGTCTCCCGTTCTTATATAGAGCAGCAGCAGGGTGACGTCATCATTAACTCATTAACTCATCAGGTGCAAAGATTTGAGGGGGGGGGTTATTGTAATTATATACTTGATTAGTAATAAGGCTATTGTTACGATGCGAGTTGTAGATTAGTAATCATTTGGAATGTGTTCTATTGTGATTATGCTACATTAATAATCAGTTAGTGCTTGTTTCCCTTATAAGGAATTGTAATGCATCTTATTTAATAATACGCTTCCAGGCCGCACTAAGCCTGTAGCTGTCTGAGCGATTAAAGTTATTTCTGTTTCTCTCAATCTCAATGGATTCTCTAATTAGTCTTTGCCAGTAGTAACTAGTTTTACACAACACTTCAACGTTGTCAAAATCAATTGAGTGTCCCTGTTGACAAGCATGTTCTGCCACTGCCGACAGTTGTGTTTGCGATAGTTTAATATTTCTCTGGTGTTCTTTTAGTCTTACACTAACGTTACGCCCTGTCTGTCCAATATAGCATCTGCCACATACACAATTAATCCGATATACACCTTCTGTTGATAATTTAGGTAATTCGTCTTTAGTGCACGTTACTAATTGTTGAATTTTGTGTACTGTACCAAATCTTACTGTAATGTTTTGCTTTTGCAAAACACGGGCTAATTTGTCAGTTACTCCTGAGATAAATGGTATTTTTATTGTTTTAATAATCTGATCGCTTTCAGCAGTGTTGCTTTGCGATCGTGATTTGGCATTTAGTGCTCTGTTAATTTGAGCATTATTGTAGCCATTCTGTCTTAGTGCTTCTTTAACATGTTTAATCTCTCTCACTAGACTTTCATCATCTGACACTGTTTTAGCCCGATGTATGAGCGTCTTGATTAGAGAGGATTTCTGAGCTGGGTGATGATGCGATTTCGCATTCAGATAGGCATCAGTGTGCGTTTGCTTTCTGTAAACGCTGTGTGTTATTTTACCATTTAGGCCATGCCCAAGTAAAATATCCAGGAACGGGAGTGTGTTATTCACCTCCATTTCCATGGTGAACTGAATGGCCGGGTTTTGTGCATTGAGATGATTTAGAAAATCGTTAAGTGTATCTTTACCATGTGGCCAGACAACCAAAGTGTCATCCACATATCTAAACCAAAAGGATGGTTTTAATGTGCTCGAAGCAAGTGCTCTGGTTTCAAAGTTTTCCATGTACAAATTTGCTATAGCAGGAGATAAAGGAGAGCCCATTGCTGCTCCCTCCCTTTGTTTAAAGAATTCACCTCTCCATAAGAAGTAAGTGTTATTTAAACAATGGTCAGCGAGTTTCGGAATATCTTTTGGTAAATCTGTATTCTTTACCAGTGTATCAAGTAATTTAAGCGACTCGCTCACTGGAACCTTAGTGAATAGCGAAATCACATCAAAACTCACCAAAATATCATTAGGGTTAAGCTTAATATCTTTGATCATATTCACAAGATGTTCTGAATTTCTTATGAATGATGATGTCCTACCGATGTAGGGCTGTATTTGTTTAGTTACATATTTTGCTAATTTATATGTGGCAGAGCCAATTGTACTGACTATGGGTCGTAAAGGGATGCCGATTTTATGGATCTTTGGTAGCCCATACAGTCTAGGTGGTTTTGAAGCCCTTGGCTTAATTAGGAATTGCTCATTTTTTGGGATTAATGAATTTGCAATGATTGCAGTAGTCTTACGTTCCAGAGTATTAGTTGGATCTCGTTTAATTTTAATGTAGGTACTTTCCTCTAATAAATCTTTAATTTTATTATCATAATCGGCTCGTGACATCACTACAGTAGTGCGGCCCTTATCCGCTGCTAGGATTTGAATATCTTTATTTAGACGAAGCTCTCTTAAGGCTTTTGCCTCGTTCGAGCTAATATTTACTTTCGGTATTTTACTATTCTCAATTATTTTGGCAACCTCGTGTCTAGTCATCTCTGCCTCATTATGTGGAAGAAGTCTTACTGCTGATTCTACCTCAGCAATTATCTCATCCACTGGAATTGTGCGTGGGGTAACGGCAAAGTTAAGGCCTTTAGAAAGGACAGAAATCATGTCAGTGGTTAAATTAGTGTTAGTCAAGTTCATTACGGTTTTGTTTTTAAATTGTTCGTTTTTAATAGGGATTTGTTTATTGTAAAGTCTAGAAAATTTGTTAATTTGGTTAGCATTTGTTAGATTAAACACATTATCAGCCGATTGTTGTGTTATAGTATCGATTATATTCCAATCATGCATGGACACACTATTGCTTATATTTAAATGTAAATGCTTTAGCGATTCAGAAATGCTGGATAATTCACTCCTGTTGTGTTGTATTCTCTCTATTAATAATAATTCGCTAGCTTTGTGTAGTATTTTGTTAGCTTTAGAAGACTTTATGTGATGTGTTATTTTAACTGCGTTTGGTATTACCTTCGAATCTCTGCACCTTTTGAGGAACGCCAATGAAGATATCAATTTCATCCGCTTAATGCGGAGCTTCTCCAATTTTCTGGTTTTAAGAAAAGTATCCTCCCCATAGAGGTTAGTCAGTTTAACACGTAGGCTTTCGCGACCAATATTGTTCATAATCAACGATTTTTGGGTTTAGATCGCGTTATTTATAAATGTGTCGTAACCCTCCACCACCCGACACGGCCAATCAGTAAAAAAAGTGTCACGTTGACAAAAGACAAATAGTTCACTGCTTTAGCCCACCGGTGTGTTGAAGCGTGAAACCACAACATTTACAATTTGAGTACGACGTTTCGCTGGTAATTGCATCCAGCATCATCGGGCAATTCGCCAGAATGGTGAGGCTCTGCTGTGTCTCCCGTTCTTATATAGAGCAGCAGCAGGGTGACGTCATCATTAACTCATTAACTCATCAGGTGCAAAGATTTGAGGGGGGGGGTTATTGTAATTATATACTTGATTAGTAATAAGGCTATTGTTACGATGCGAGTTGTAGATTAGTAATCATTTGGAATGTGTTCTATTGTGATTATGCTACATTAATAATCAGTTAGTGCTTGTTTCCCTTATAAGGAATTGTAATGCATCTTATTTAATAATACGCTTCCAGGCCGCACTAAGCCTGTAGCTGTCTGAGCGATTAAAGTTATTTCTGTTTCTCTCAATCTCAATGGATTCTCTAATTAGTCTTTGCCAGTAGTAACTAGTTTTACACAACACTTCAACGTTGTCAAAATCAATTGAGTGTCCCTGTTGACAAGCATGTTCTGCCACTGCCGACAGTTGTGTTTGCGATAGTTTAATATTTCTCTGGTGTTCTTTTAGTCTTACACTAACGTTACGCCCTGTCTGTCCAATATAGCATCTGCCACATACACAATTAATCCGATATACACCTTCTGTTGATAATTTAGGTAATTCGTCTTTAGTGCACGTTACTAATTGTTGAATTTTGTGTACTGTACCAAATCTTACTGTAATGTTTTGCTTTTGCAAAACACGGGCTAATTTGTCAGTTACTCCTGAGATAAATGGTATTTTTATTGTTTTAATAATCTGATCGCTTTCAGCAGTGTTGCTTTGCGATCGTGATTTGGCATTTAGTGCTCTGTTAATTTGAGCATTATTGTAGCCATTCTGTCTTAGTGCTTCTTTAACATGTTTAATCTCTCTCACTAGACTTTCATCATCTGACACTGTTTTAGCCCGATGTATGAGCGTCTTGATTAGAGAGGATTTCTGAGCTGGGTGATGATGCGATTTCGCATTCAGATAGGCATCAGTGTGCGTTTGCTTTCTGTAAACGCTGTGTGTTATTTTACCATTTAGGCCATGCCCAAGTAAATAAGAACGGGAGACACAGCAGAGCCTCACCATTCTGGCGAATTGCCCGATGATGCTGGATGCAATTACCAGCGAAACGTCGTACTCAAATTGTAAATGTTGTGGTTTCACGCTTCAACACACCGGTGGGCTAAAGCAGTGAACTATTTGTCTTTTGTCAACGTGACACTTTTTTTACTGATTGGCCGTGTCGGGTGGTGGAGGGTTACGACACATTTATAAATAACGCGATCTAAACCCAAAAATCGTTGATTATGAACAATATTGGTCGCGAAAGCCTACGTGTTAAACTGACGTGGTTGGTTTGTTGGTTTGTAAAGGTGGCCTAGGAGCAGTTTAGATACATCACTTTCCAGTGATTTTTGCCTTCTACAGCAATCGAAAAGTCATGTGGCTGGGTTAAAATAGAAAAATTCATAGATTTGCATAATCTCCTATGAGCACGGATGTCTACGTATGATGCAAAGATGTTCACATTTTGCAGACTGGTTTCTGCATGATTAAATGTAAAGAAAACATTTCATTTTGATTTAAAGCTTTCGTGACTGCAGGGATTCATATTCGTGGTTCTTTCGGTAAAATCACGTAGAAGAGAAATAATAAAATAATAAAAATAAAACAATAACATTCTCACGACGAAGAAATTTTCTTGCTGTGGTTTTCACACCTAATGATGATTGCATGTGTTGCAATCGAAACGTCGTAACCATTTTATAGTTTTATTATTTATTATTTTATTATTTCCCTTCTATGGGACTTTACCGAAAGAACCAAGAAAACATTTTATGCCATGTCTAAAGGGTGTTGTTTGCCCGATCATTATAGCTCACAGTTTGAGATTAATTTTCAACATTGAGATATTTTTGTCTATTTAAAGCATCTGAATAATATTAGTGGCGTCCCACAGTTTTACAATTGCGAGTGCTAAATAACCCACGAATGATCTATGGTCATTCTACATGTCGCATAACGTAATTTTAGATTGCCCAGAGGGAATATTGTCATATTAAATGTAAAAAATATAACAGTGCTTTGAAGGGAGCATTGTATAATGTACTATCCTTTGTAAAAATACAATTGAGTTCTTCGCACTGATGCTACTAATAAACTGTGAGTAATAGCAATGATAATCCTTTACAGATGAATGTCAATGTGCTGCTGGATGAAGGCCTGATCATGGAGGGCCAAGAGCTGGCTCAGATTTCACAAAATCCCTGATGTTACCTATTGCCAGGAATTGAACTCAAGTTGCGACGTTCTTCGCGCAGTGTGCTAACGACTGCACCACTGCTCCACCCCAAAGACAATGACAAATGCAGTGTTACCATCTGAGTGGTATTTTCGCTAGATCTAGCATCTTTTTGTATTTCCATATCGAAATGGTTTTTTTTGTCAAAGTGACAGGCGACAAATCTAGCGACTTCCTGGAATATGATGCATATTTAAGAGCTATTGCAGACTGTATGAATAATTCTGTATTAATGTATTACTTGTGAAGGGTTTCATCAAATAATGGATGTACAATGGGTGATGCTGATCAGTTCACTATGTTTAATACTTGGTAAATTGTCTCGTGACATTTTTGACAACGTTAGAAGGATTATCTAGTCAGAATCAGAATATGTATTTATACTGGAGGAATGCTATGAGCCATGAAGCTCATTTCACAGATGTCCAGAAATCACTAGTGACACATACGTGACTATATGATGTTTGTTTGATGTCTTCCCACTGTAGGCGTTGGCCACACTGGAAACAAAGTTAGAAAATACGGTACATTCATATTAAGCAACATTCAGAATCAGTGTGCTCATGCATTGCACACGTTTTAAGTAGCGTTCACCAGTGTTGGCAGTGATTGCTGTTTGTTTACACGCTGCTGGCATACTTTCTATGGAATAGGAACGTTGGGTCTTTCATTGTTTTGTTCCCAAACAGAGTGGGACTTGCATTCCAGTAATCGCCGGTTCAATGTGTCCATAGTGCGTCACTTTAAATTATGGGCACATTTTTTTTACATCCCCACCGTAGTAGATTGCCATGTATTGTGTGTGGTGTGAGGTAAAGTGTGCGTACTCCCACCACTTTGAAAACGTCTGGACAGCATCGAAAAGTCGACCAAAGAAATATCCTCAACAGGGACTTCTCTCGACTGATGCTCCTGCTGTTGTGGAGTGACTCATGCAGCCAGCTATGGCTGCAGAGTTTGGTAGTACATGTTGTTCACGTCGTTTATTGTGAAAACTCGGTCACAGTTCCTATGATCACTGTTTCATTGCTTTTATGGCTTTATTTTGGTGATTTTCAAAAAGTTTTTTGGTTTGTCCATGTTTGTTTGTTGTAGTATAGAGTTAGACTGATGGCCTTAATCTAAGTTGTCTTGTGGTTGTTGTTGTTGTTTGACTTGCATCCCACTGGAATTTTTGCACACAGTGTTGGTGAACGGTGCTTTTTCTACAATATTTTGCTGTCTTTTCTTGGATTTTCTGTTTGCGCATAGTCACTTTAAGATGTTTTCTTGTTCATGTTTTTGTTTTCTGTTTGTTGCGGTTGCACCCGATTCAAGAGCCGAAAGGCTCACAGGGCTATACCAAATAAATGAACTTGAACTTGAACTAGAGCTTCCCCAGTGGAGGCGCTTCTGCCAACAGTTACACGAGAAAGAAATTGCTGCGCTACGCCATCACCGCGTGTTTCCCCCTCTAATTGTTGTTTTTTTCCTCCACAAGTATTTCATTCCCAAGGCAATGCGGTACACACAAAGGATATGACAGTGGGTTGACAATAGCACAAACACAGTACGGCTTGCAGTGCAATGGAAACCTGTCTAAACCGCGTGTTTCAATAAACTCTTCAACCCTGGTGTCTTTCTAAGTTCTGATATCCCTGTAGGAAGAGGAGGAGGAGAAGGATGGGGGGAGAGGGCTAAATGCCTAAATGCCCAAATGAATGCTCTTAAGAATCAATGCCCACTGAAGGAGAGGTAGTGAAGGGGCACCATGTTGTTCCCCCCTCTAATTTAATGTAAAAAAAAACTGAATTCAGTACCTCTCGTGCTCAATACAAGTGTTTTTTGGGGCGGTGGTGTTTGTCAATGTTGGCTGACCTGAGGAAGTGCTGATTGCATGTTAATCATTGTGAAAATTGTACACGATTCATTTACATACTGTCCACATGACATTCGCCTCGGCTTGTCGTTACAAGTTGAGCTAAGGGAAACAAGTTGCAGTGCGGGTTTTTCCGAGCGTGCACTTTGAAAATAAACAAAGTAAGATAAATCACATCGCGACCACGAGAACCGCTCTTACACAACGACTCTTTTGCAGATCACCAAACGAAGCTGTGAAACCTGAACCGAGCGGAATTTATTGTAACCCCCCCCCCCCCCAAGTGATTATGTTCTAGAGACTACGTAAAAAATGTAGTCAATAGAACATCATCATTGATGATTTCCAGAGTCCTCAGTTCAGTGCAATACGAAGACGTTACAAATAGTTGGCTTCATCTTCTTGGTTCTTTCGGTAAAGTCACGTAGAATGGAAATAATAAAATAAAACGTCGTGAGAATTATTTTATTATGTTTTATTTTTATTATTTTATTATTTCCATTCTACGTGACTTTACCGAAAGAACCAAGAAGATGAATCCCTGCAGTCACGAAAGCTTTAAATCGAAATAGTTGGTTTGGTAACAGAATCCCGAAGGATGGTTCCAACATGCCCGACAACTGCGTAAGAGGCCTTCGTCCAGATGTGGATTGACAATAAAGAGCTCTAATTTTATTTCACACACGTACAATATTATATACGACGGTATTTGTAAGGCTGTGTTTTTTGGCGACAAAGTCAGCTCACCTCTGTCACGGCAAGTATGTATGCCTTCCACATTTCCATAGTTTCTGTGTCCGCCTACAAATCCAAACAGCAAGAAACCGTCAATGTCACACGCTTTATAATGAGAGAGGTGCAAACTTAGTGTGTGTTTTGACAATACTATATGAAGTCAAATATGGGCGTTGTGACCGTCCGAATGCATCGCCATTCTTTCGTCGTTCTATACACACAGATACATACCGCGAAGTTGTGGTGATGTAGCCAGTGGTCAGAATTGCAACACAACATTCTGCCACGCGTAAATAAAGACTCATTTGACGAGTTAGCAGGCAACGGAAGGGGTTTGATCAGTACACGCTTAGTTATTGATCTCGAGTGAAATTTATTTTACTGATTTTTTTCCGTGTAAATGCTCCCAATTTGATAGTAATTTTGCTATTGGCTGCACGAGTCGCGGATTATATTCGGATAACTTACAGAACAGTGCAGTCCTTTGTGTTAGAGAATGGTCTACAGAAGAGGCTATCACATAGTCACCTTTGAGATCTCTTCGAGTGACCTCTGGTCCACAGAATATAAAGTATTTTTGTCATTTGATCTACATATGAGAGTAATGATAGGCAAGCCCATATTTTATTACTTCGGAGCTGGTATTTCAGCCAGTCAGTGGTGTCCGGGCTAAGACCATCAGCCTACTGTACACGTACATCTGATATGACAACATGTCGCTGCTGTGATTCGAAGCTGGAATCTTAGCAGAGCCAAGTTCAGTCCTCTGACCTCTACGCCACCCGTACACATCCTCGAGTGACATGTATATGGATTGAAGCACGAGTAATTGCCCCTGGCCTCATCAGACGTGAAATTATGGAATGGGTAATCGAAATCCAAAAAGATTACTCAAAACCCTTGGAAATAGACATTATCTGAAACGTGTAACCCCTGACACCACAGTGCCACCGAAAACGATGTTGATTGACAATGTCATTTAAATTTCAATGATAAAGGGGAAAGAGAGGTTCCTGTACACGATTACTGTTATCAAAGAATAAAGGTCAACAACCTCAGAGCTCAGGACATTATCTGTGCTCTTAGTGCTTAGCAGCTGTTGTCTGTTGATGAGGTTGCATGGCAATAACTCATAATGAAGATGCTGATGTTGCGGTTACATATCTAGCTTTCTGTGTCAGTTGTACTCACATAATTAGAAAGAGATATGATTAGAAAGAGATAGAAACAAAAAAATCACGAGACGTTTCCGTGACATAAAAAATCATGACAATAGCGTTCCCTGCTTGTGTGTCTTGGCCAATGTCAGTAATATACATTCCTACGTTGATGAAAGAACGTGTCCAGGAGGACGACCACCATGATGACGGAGCGATGAGATCAGTGCATGTACAGAAATGAGACGGATGGTAGCAGCACTATACTGTGAGGGATGCCGACGGCCGTGCTTCAGCGGTGGATAAACGTGCGACGTTGGGCCAAACAGATGGAGCAACGTTGGCCCAATATTCCCTGTTTACTTGGCAGTGATTGATGATGTAGGTTAATGATGTAAGTTCTATACCCACGTGCTTTATGTATACATCTCTTATCTCGTCTATATCTGGTATCTCTTCTGACTACAGCTTTATCCTATCTGGTACAGAATATCTCTTTTGAATACTTATTTTTCTCTAATACAGGGCAGGTGCTAGGAGCGTGCTAGGGTGAGCCCAGCACCATCAAATGTCCCTTTGGCCCACCCAAATTCACTTTCCTTCGTGATGAATCACTGTTACGGTGGCCACTCACTCAACAGCCCTACTGCCCCCAACCCTCAATCCGAGAGAAGCCGGGCCTGCTTTTATAACGTTGATCCTTACCCACTTATCGATAGTTCAACGTTCATGTGCCATTTTATTCAGACACTGTGTGTTATTTTGGTGTGATAAATCGGAATTTAGAGGTAAATAGATATTGCTTTAATTTCGTATTTTACTTATATTTAGCGACTTGCTTACCTTTTTCTCTATTTTGAATTATTATCGTTTTTTTTGTATTGTTTGTTGTAACTTTCTGACCCGCCCACACTGGAGTTCTGTGAAAAAAGAGCTCCATATCTCATCGTATTCCTTCAGTCTAAATACATATTCTGATTCTAATTATGATTCACTTCTGAATACATCACTCTCATATCTCTCCTGAATACATTCTATGCCACCTCTTATCAATTTTTATTATTATCTACCTCTCAAAAGATCTGCCTCTCTTCTGAAGAATCCATTTTACTTATATTTCTCTGATAAATGCACGCCACATCTTTCTTAAATGTGACTCTTCTGAATACATCTCAAACCTATCTTGGCGTTGGATACTCATTGCGTTGTCTGTGGACAATGGCCATTCATGGCATGTTAGTCACACTGACCCTCGGGCTGTTGCTCTTTATCTGCAAATGTGCAGGCTTGGTTAATATTTTAGGGGTTTTCGCAGGTCCTCAGTGCTATAGAAAAACGTAACTTCAACTGGATCGCCCTTTCAGCGTTAAACATTGACGACAATAAAAGGTCACAGTCGCAAAAACAGCTTGAATTATTCACAGATGACAGTATTATCAACCGCTTGTTGTTTACCTTCAACTTGAGCTCAATGGTGGATGTTTTGAGCTTCATCTTGCAGGATGACGTGCCACGCATCATAGAGCTGACCATATGGAAAACAAGTGGCTTCGCAAGCGGTATTTTTTCTGTGTACTGCAAGCAAAAAAACAACAGAAAAATGTTAGTTTATGCGACATCTGGAAATGCGTGGGGTATTGAATAATATCCCACAATTATTACACCGGACAGACGGCATTTAATAAGTCAGGAATGATCGATGGTCATAACAATACAATATTCTCATATTGTACAGAGGAAAGCTTGACATTAAAAGTTCATTAAATAATACTGTTTTGAAGAAAAAAAACCTCTGTGTTGTACTCTATAAAAATACAACGAATCAGGTTATTTTAACAGTGAAGTTAATATAAAAAAAACATAGGTAGTAAAAATGGATATTAATTTACAGCACTTTGTCAGTCCAGTTCACCCCTGTATGAGGGCTTCTCCGTGCCATGTCAGTCTTGGTAGTTATTTGACCATACTTCATGCTGGCGAGTGCAGGTTGGTGAAGGGAGCAGTCGGGAGACCGTCCACGACTGATTCAGGCATCGCTCGCCACTCATGTTAGCCGTGGCCAAGAATTACATTTGGGTCACCTTCTCTCCGTTGTATTCATTACCCTCCTTCCACTTCACCAAGCCGCACTGACCAGTGACCAGCATGGTGAAGTATGGTCAAACAATGCCCATAACCGACATGGTGTGGAGAGCCCTTCATCCTGTAATTAATTGAAGAAGGGCTCGAGCATAACATGATTATCATCAGCCATAACATATACATTGCTGGATGAAAGTACGACTTTTTTATGCTCATATGCATCTGCAGCTCGCTCCCTCCCCCGCCTTTGCATGATTACTTAATATGTTCTTCCAGGATTTCCTGTCGTCAATTCGCATTAGTTGTTATGACTGTCATCAGCAAATCTGAGATGGCTAAAATCCTCAACGTTTGTATTCATGCATTTACATTTTTCCAATATAAATATCAGAAAACGTCCACAAATGTCGCTGTGCATATAACTTTGGCGAAAGAGTGTTCTTCTTGTCCTACATCCCTTCAAACGTATTTTCTTATTTTATCTATGCATTCGCAGTGCAGATGTAAAAGCTTATTTTAAGATTGTTTCTGAATTGTTATAAAGCCTCGCTTTGGGTGAGCTTGGTTGACCGCACACGGTTTCCACCGACTCGAACAAGGTCAGGATATGTAGTCAATGGTAGAAATACCTTTTCGAAATCCAACGTTGCTCAAATGGTTTTTAGTTGGCTTCTACAATTGTATATCGCAATACTGTATACAGTTTCATATAATGTTCGTTAACAGTTTACATACACGTGAAAGGAGACCAATGGAAATTTAAATTTTTCAAAATTAGTTTTAACACCAGTTTTGAAGAAGAGGAGAATGATTGCGGTATAATTCAATGCTCACACATAAAAAAAAAATGCATTGTGAATCCTGTAGCATATTATTTTGTAGAGGTATCTCATAGGCTACGCCGCATCATAAACATTAGAGTGATTTTATTCGTGAAACTTTCATCGGTGCGGGGCAAACACACTTCATGACGTAATTCAGCTGTCCTCTGGCAAATAAACTTATAAGAAGTGTGGTTGATATAATTTGCATAATAAAAAGATACACTGCTCTGTTCACTGAAGTGACTGTTATTCATGTTGTTAACCTTGACAAACCCAGATACGAGAACAAAGTGCAATCAGTACACTGGGTTTATCACCCTGCACTCCCTTCGTTGACAAGGACCTATGCCCACACACAATTACTGCAACATTACAATGACCAGGTGAAGTACTAAAACGTCTTTGCGGTTACAGCTTAGTTCGACAAATTAGAATTTTACTTTTCTACCGAGACTGGAATGTAGTAATAGCGAGCTTCACTCTTCCTTGAGCACGTTGGCCTTTTAACGAGACCATGCTCCTACTGGTTGGGCACTTTGTGGTTTATAAAGAGGTCACTTGGTCTTTTCATGCCTTGTTGTCAAACCAATAAATTACAGGCATAATTAAAGTGAAACGTCTGTAATATGTACAGTATGTTATAGGGTGTGCAGTAGCCCTCTGTACTATAAACCCCGGTGTCTTGAGATTGAGTCCGAGCCATGGCTAACATCAGTGGTTAGCGATATCTAAACTAGTCCTGGGCCTCCACTCTCACCGACCCGCACTGACCAGCATGATCAAAAACACCCAAAATAAACATGGCATGGAGAGGCCTTCATCCAACAGATCCAACAGTGGGTTGACAAAGGATATTTCTTGTCCAATATGATATTCAATGAAAAAAGTAAAATACTGAATGTTGAAATGTTACTCACTACTGCGATATGCCATCACTCAACAATTGTTGAGTTACTTTTTACTTAAGTTGTAACACATAAAGTTGCTTTACAGAGAACTTAAATTTATATACAGTCTTGACTTTGACCCTTATGGACTTCCTAACAGTTGGCCCGAGCACTTCAATTAAATTGATTCATGAAATGGGGTATAAACACTGGCATTTTAAACTGGGGGAACATTGTTTAATATGGTCCCTGTTCTCAAGACGAGGAAAAGGCAGCAGTGTGAAATATTAGGCGTCATCTTGGATATGTTTGAACCTAATACAGTGTTTCGCGATTACCTCAATGTCACGGTCGGTTGAGTAAAAGAAGAGAATGTTTCCTCTGAGCTCTACCCAACATATTTTGAGTGCCTGTTCGGAGAAAAAAACTTCCCGTTAGTTGGCATAGCTGTGAGAGCACAGAAAGCTTTAATAAAGCACGTTTTTTGAAAAACTCATGGGACCATGCACAAAACTTAATTCAGTGCACCGTCACAATGTGACCGTCACATATCCATCTTGACCAATTAAGTCCCCACACCCAGCGTGGTGCAGTATGCAACTGGCATACTACTTTTCTATAGATGTTCACATATCCGACTATTTTTACATATCTGCATATACCTCAGTCCCCATGTGACCTCGTGCTGTATGCTCAAATGATGGCATTAACTATCAGCACTCCTGTCATTCTGCCAAGTGTCTACAGGTATTTGTTTTTCATCACATGAAAAGTCTGATCTTCCGCAGTCTGGTCTACCAATAGCATGAACCACAATAGAATGCAAACAATATTTAGCACCACATATCCATTTTCTGATTACATTTAATCAGCGATCAATACATTCCCCTTGTGGACAACACAATATCGTGTTGCCGGCACAAGATGAACACGAGAATCAAGAAAAAAGCCAAACGACGTCTTACTGCACCTTATCTGTTGATGATTTTTTTTCAAGAAATCCTTTCATGTACACAGGAAGCGTCGTCTTCTGGTCTCGCATGATGGCTATGTCGCGTTCTCTCTGTACACGAAAATCCATCGTAAGTCCTCTGTCGTCTGCCCGGGGAATCCTGATGCGACACTCACACTCACACCGTGGGCCACTGCTTCTGACTCTCGGTGTGGTGGTGGTGGCATGTCATAAAGTCGGACTCTGGACCAGGAAACACTAAAGTGGAATCGCCGTGTTCATGTTTAAAATTACGCGTATTTTTTACAGGATTATTAACTTGGATATTTTGTCTCATAGTTTGCTGTAATTTACCGATGCGGTGTAATGTCTCCTTTTGAGTAAAATGGCAATTGCCGGCACTGTGTTGAAGTAAATCTGTGGTTGACACAACATTTATTTAAACTAAGCCACGCGAGAAGCCATTCAGAATATGTGTGTGATTCTATGCAAGGGAAAACTAGAAGTAAGTATGGGTATGTTATTAAAAACACATTTTGGGGAGAAAAAATTACGATCACTTCAGATTGAGACTTACAAAAAACCGTCTTGATATATCTACCTATTCCATTATCACGTGAGATGTCTTGTTAGTCATATCTCTTTTTAAACTTGCCTGCTGGAATGTAAAGTGGACTTGTCTATCTTTCTTCTTATTGGTTCTTTCGTTGTTTTATTTTTATTTATTTTATCATTTCCCTTCTACGTGACTTTACCGAAAGAACCAAGAAGATGAATCCCTGCAGTCACGAAAGCTTTAAATCGAAATTTGTTTATCTTTGTAAATGTAGAAAGGTAAAATGGGGGGAAACTGAATGCATCAGGTGACCATCGGGTAATTGCGACATAATGCGCGCGATGTGACAGGGGGACACAGTTGTGGAGTGTGGGGGAGGCTTGTATTATCAGCAGTTTGCTCCTTCACCTATCTCACCGATGTGAAATCAGAATTGCTGGGGAAATGAGGGATGGGGGGGTCTGTGGTTTATTCACCTGATAGGCTCACAGTGACGACATCACATTTACCCCCTCTATTTAAGGCCAAAACAGGAGGTATTCTCATAATTCTGATGAAGATGGTCGTAATTACCAGCGAAACGTCATACTCGCATTGTAATGTTGTCGGTTTACTCTCCAACACACCGGTGTGTGCTGAACGAGTAACTTATTGGCATGTTTTGTTTACGTGACAAACCTTACTAATTGGCTGTGTCGGGTGGTGGCGAGTTTAACGACACATATTTACGCGATCTCACCCAAAAAACCTTTATTATGTATAGTATTGGTTGTGAAAGCCTACTATGTGTTACACTGATTTGACCATTCTATTCCACGCTGGTCAGTGCAAAGATACCCACATGAATGGCAACACACTATAAAGCAGATTATGTATGCATGTATGTTGAACTGCTTTCACACCGTACGTAGCCAACATCAAAGTGCAGCGTCACATTAAATACGCACTACAATAACAATAGATTAAAGCGATTTGAAGCATGTTTTATTTGGGGGGGGGGGGGGGGGTAGAGCTTTGTGACGTCATATTTCAGGGGGGGTCTGACTTTTTGTGACGTCGTGTGACGAAGGGGGGGGATCAAAAATAGTCCAAAATCGCGTGACGTCATTTATGGACGGCCCCCTATGTGCTGTGCAATAAATTGTAGGATTATAATGATCTCAAGCGTGCATCTGTACATACTTCACTGCGCAATTTTAAAATTTGTTCCATTTTTTTGGTTTTATGACCACGATTATGATGATAGCAGCAACATTTCACAAATTATCAATCATCAACAGCGGGCAGCTACCTCCAGAGCTCTCGACGCAATCAACAACAGAGGGCCAATCTCCACGTGGCTCTCGACCGCCACAGCGTGGGACGTAAATGTCACAAATTGCCAATCACGAACAACACACAAAACAATTTGCGAGTAACCAACCTCGAGGTAGCCCTCTACTGCCGCGGCGTGGGCAAAGGAAATAACAACACGGTTACTTTGTACAGTGCAACATAAGCGCCGCATGGGATTTATTTATAGGTGAGCCAGACTTATTACAGTTCTGCTGAGAACCTTGGCGCTGAAGTATTGGGACTGCTCACGACGCTGCCCGCTTCTAGCAAAGCGTCTGCCCGGGGAGGAGGGGAATTGGGTTAATGGATGGACGTTTGTTATTAAGCATTTGGGCATCGCAACCAAGCTGGGTCCGTTGACCACATCGTTACGTGTTGTTGTAAACACGTGTTGTTGTTGTTGTAAACGCGTTTCGCTGGGTGGGCAAGAGGCCGCGGTGCAGAGCGCCGTGTCAACATTTAGGTGGCAGAAAGTTACGAAAAAAAAGAGAGTCGGAGGAGCTGTGTTTGGGACCCCTTTCTCTCTCTCATCTCTCTCGTTGGTTTCCGTGTTACAAGGGACACGGGAGGCGGTTTTGGGCGGACTACAGATACCACCACCACGTCGTCGTTGTCACTTCACCAGAGCTGGGAGGAGGTGTAGGGTGCAGGGAAGGTTGTAAGGTGCAGGTGGTGGGGGTTGGGGTTGGGGTGGGTGCCATTGCAACAACGAATTCCTAAACGAAAACGTGGCTTGCGTTTATTTTAGCAACAGTTTGTTTCGACGGCGAAAACCCCGCCCGAGCAAGCCTCTGGCCGGCCGTCATCCTCTCGTTCTGATCCGGCCTCATCAAGCCCTGGGGGGCACCACCGGCGTCATTCGCATTGAGGACTCTCCTCCATCTTCTGTGCCGTTCTAGTTCTTGTTTAGGGGGAGGCTGGTGGTGGATTACTTTGGGAGTTAGGGGCAGGCTGGTGGTGGATTACTTTGGGAGTAAGGGGGAGTCTGCTGGTAGATTACTTTGGGAGTTAGAGGGAGTATTGTAGTGGATTACTTTGGGAGTTAGGGGAGGCTGGTGGTGGATTACTTTGGGAGTTAGGGGGAGTGGGCTGGTGGATTACTTTGGGAGTTAGGGGCAGGCTGGTGGTGGATTACTTTGGGAGTAAGGGGAGTTTGATGGTGGATTACTTTGGGAGTTAGGGGCAGGCTGGTGGATTACTTTGGGAGTTAGGGGGAGTGGGCTGGTGGATTACTTTTGGAGTTAGGGGGAGTGGGCTGGTGGATTCCTTTGGGAGTTAGGGGGGGGTGGGCTGCTGGATTACTTTGGGAGTCTGTTGGTGGATTACTTTGGGAGTTAGGGGGAGTGGGCTGGTGGATTACTTTGGGAGTTAGGGGGAGTGGGCTGGTGGATTACTTTGAGAGTCTGGTGGTAGATTACTTTGGGAGTGGGCTGGTGGATTATTTTCGGAGTGTGCTGGTGGATTACTTTGGGAGTTAGGGTGAGTCTGGTGGTGGATTACTTTGGGCTCGACCCTTCCAAGGCGGTGGTGGAGTCCGTGGGACCCCGCCGACGAGAAGAGCCATGTGTCTGCCGTGCCTCCTCGCCCAGGTGAGTGCTCCGGGACAAACACGGGAAACCTTCAAAGAGGTTTTATTTGGGGGGGGGGTTAGATAAATATATTAATGTGTCGTTAAAACCCGCCACCACCCGACACAGCCAACTGGTAAGGGTTGTCACGTAAACAGAACGTGGCCAATTCGTCACTAGTACAGCACACCGGTGTAGTGTAGTGTATAGTGTAGTAGTGTAGTGTGTACTGTTTTGTGTATAGTAGTATATAGTGTAGTGTATATAGTGTAGTGTATAATAGTGTAGTGTATAGTAGTGTAGTGTGTAGTAGTGTAGTGTATTGTCTATAGTAGTGTATAGTGTAGTGTAGTGTATAGTGGAGTACTGTATACTAGTACAGCACACCGGTGTAGTGTATAGTGTAGTGTGTAGTGTATAGTGGAGTGGATTGTGTATAGTGTAGTGTGTAGTAGTGTAGTGTATAGTGTAGTGTATTGTGTATAGTAGTGTATAGTGTAGTGTATAGTGTAGTATACTAGTACAGCACACCGGTGTATTAGAGAGCCAAGCCACAATATTTACAATTTTGAGTACGACGTTTCGCCAGTAATTACAACCAGCTTCATCAGGCGACAGCCAGATTTGTGGAGAAGTCCACCTGTTTCTGTCCATACGTGGAGGCGTAGATGTGGTGACCACGCTTCGTGGTTTTAACGACACGTACATTTACACGATCTAACTCAAAAACCTCTCATCATGGATGATATTAGTCGCGAAAGCCTCCTGTGTTAATTAAACTGACGGTAACCCCTTGCGAGGGCTTGTGTCTGTTCGCTTGTTCTCCCTAATGAGTACGTGCGTGGCTGATGCACAAGTGATGTTAGGTTTGGTGTTTGAACATCTTAACATCTGTTTTATTGCCAGAAAGGCACGTACCGAGTTCGTTTTTTGAAGTGTAAATATGTACAAGTCGTAACTAATGATGGCGATACACGGCCCTCCTCGGCATATCCACTGCTGGATGATGACGAGGAGGAAGATGCCCCCCCCTCCCCATGCTTCACCACGCCGGCAGCATAGATGCGGGAGCATAGGAGTAGAGTACAACACTGCACTCTCCTCGCTGCAGTGCTGTCTTAATGCACACCTCACACCTTCACCTGATTTATCAACCACCTTACGAGTACACCATGTACACATTTCACATGTGTGCATGCGCTAACTTATACCAACATTGCATGAGATCACGAATAATTGTTGTTACCCCGTCTCCCATTGCACAAGGGGCCTGTGTGTGGTGGTCTGGGGGTGTGATTTAAAGGGCTGTAGGTGTTTGTGCACGGATAGAAATCGTACTCTACGTGTATCGATAAAGTACTGTACTCTGCAAATGTCTGTACAAGTGGCAGTGACTGTCATTGTTGTAATGCGATCTGGGGATTGTAAAAGACTGTAAGCAGAGAGTCATTGTCAATGTCCTCCTTAGGCAGGTGGTGGTGGTGTGTACAGGGTGGTAAGTTGTCTTGTGACCCCCCACCCACCCCAATTTAATTGGCTCCTAACATTGTTTTTCCTTCGGCATATTAATTAATGTTTTAAATAAACCTTACTTGAAAATTTTTTGACAATTAAGTGGGGAAGGTGGGGCCACAAGACATCTGGACCACCCTGTACAGTTCGGTATTGTACGACAGCATCACCAAACAATTGGATACAGTATCTGCCTTTGGGCATTGGCCACAGTCGCCTGTACAGCCAATACACAATTAACACACTACTACTACTACTGCCACCTTTAGTTAATCATTCATACCATACGTCATCCTCCCAAGCAAGTATGAACATTATTTGGTTGACGCTACTGCTGCGTTGGCACTGGGTGATGCACAATTAACAACAACAAAACCAACTCAACACATTTGTCCACAGCAACAGCGGCCTTTAATAAGTTGTATGTGCCATGAAGAAGGGCTGTTGCCCCGAAACGTCGCCCATTATACATTCGTACCCTTTGAAGGCCACAGTGTTCTTGACGAATGCGAGTTATTTCTTCTCTTCCAAGTGTAATCGGTCATCAAATGCCACGATGTGTGTGTGTGTTTGTGTGACGATGTGTGTGCGTTTGTGTGACGACAGCATGCCATGCAAGCGTGTGGGTGCGGTGGAAGAGTTGAGTCATCTTGCATCGAGTGGGCCCCATGACTTCATTCATAGCCGTCAACCCCTGAGCAGTGCCCTCCTGACCTTATTACAGGCCGATTCAGACCTTATTGATCACCCCGTGCCCTTATAAACGTTCATCCTGCAAAGTCCCATCACAAGGGAGAAACACAAACAGACAAAGAAATAAAATTTGCCCGTATTGAAACGGCTGTACGCCGTATGGACCCGAAAACTCTATTTCCCTGTACAACAACAAGGGCTAAACCGTGTGGGTTGACACGATAAGAGTTTTTTTTGGGTTAGATCGCGTAAATATATAAATGTGTCGTTAAAACCCGCCACCACCCGACACAGACAACTAGTAAGGGTTGTCACGTAAACAAAACGTGCCCAATTCGTCACTAGTACAGCACACCGGTGTATAGTGTGTAGTAGTATAGTGGATTGTGTATAGTAGTGTATAGTGTAGTGTATAGTAGTGGAGTGTATAGTAGTGTCGTGTATAGTGGAGTGGAGTGTATAGTGTAGTGTATAGTGTAGTATACTATTACAGCACACCGGTGTAGTATAGTGTAGTGTGTAGTAGTGTAGTGTCTTGTGTATAGTAGTGTATAGTGTAGTGTATAGTGGAGTATACTAGTACAGCACACCGGTGTAGTGTATAGTGTAGTGTATAGTAGTGTATAGTGTAGTGTATAGTCGTGTAGTGTATTGTGTATAGTAGTGTATAGTGTAGTGTATAGTGTAGTGTATAGTGTAGTATACTAGTACAGCACACCGGTGTGTTGGAGAGCCAAGCCACAACATTTACAATCCGAGTACGACGTTTCGCCAGTAATTACAACCAGCTTCATCAGGCGACATCCAGATTTGTGGAGAAGTCCACTGGTTTCGTTCCTTATATTTATAGTTAGACTTCTCCACAAATCTGGCTGTTGCCTGATGAAGCTAGTTGTAATTACTGGCGAAACGTCGTACTCAGATTGTAAATGTTGTGGCTTGGCTCTCCAACACACCAGCGTGTTGTACTAGTATACTACACTACACTATACACTACTATACACAATACACTACACTACTACACACTACACTATTATACACTTACACTATACACACTACACTACTATACACAACACTATACACTACACTACACGGGCGTGCTGTACTAGTATATTCCACTATACACTACTATACACCGGTGTGCTGTACTAGTGACGAATTGGCCACGTTCTGTTTACGTGACAACCCTTAGTAGTTGGCTGTGTCGGGTGGTGGCGGATTTAACGACACATTTACGCGGTCCAACTAAAAAAACCCCTCTATCATGGATATTGGTCGCGAAAGCCTACGTGTTAAACTGTGTTGACACGGTATGTGACTTTGTTTTGCCATGCACCCACACCCCTCTTGAGCCCAGTCTCTGCAACATTGCCTCCCAACGTGCTCGCCGAGATATTGCGCAACCTGCCACTAAGTGATGTGCTCGACCAAGCAGATGTGCCCCCCCCCTCCAGCCTCTTCCAGCGTAGTTGGATTACGATCAACAATCCTATTTACCTTACACGGAAAAAGTGACATCCTTAAGAAGAGCACGGCGGTTCTGTGCGGGGTGGGTTGGGGGGGTGACTTGGTGCAGCTTGGCAGAAGCGGTAATAAGCCGAGGATAAGTCGGGAACAGATCGAGGCTTTGGTGGCATCACAGGAGCAACAGAGGATACACATTGGGGTTGTATGCCCCCAACCCCTTCCTACCAATTCAACAAAAGCCATTGCTGTCAACCCATACGGTTTATCCGTATTCTTGTCCAGGGAAATTGAGTTTTCAGGTCCATACGGCGTACAACCGTTTCAACACGGGCAACAACACAACAATTGTTTGTTTGTGTTTCTCCCCTCTGATGGGATTTTGTAGGATGAACTTTGAGATTTACAAGGGCACGGGGTGACCAATGAGGTCTGAATTGGTCTGTAATAAGGTAGGCACTGATAAGGGGTTGACAGGTATGAACACCCATCCACTTTGTTTTCTATTTTTGAAATAAACAAGTCCTGCTTTTTTGCTCTGGGAAGGAAAAAAATAATCCGTAGATACTCTTTGTTTTTTTCGGTAAAGTCAAGTACATAAAAAATAAAATAAATTAATGAAAATAAATAAAATCATGACGTTTCGGAAGCACCTACGTGACTTTACTGAAAAAAAACAAAGAGTATGGATCCTTGCAGTCAAGAAAACTTCAAATCTAGAAATAATCCATAGAGTTTGTATAATGATTTTAAGTATGAAGTTGTCACACCCATCCAACTACGGTATGTATGTTGAACTTATTTCGCACCGTACATAGCCAACCGTGATAATCGGAGGTGTTAAAGCAGTTTGTGATCATTTTTTTAAAAATAGATCAGGTGTAGGGGGAACTGCAACGGATTTATTTACACTGTTCGTAATTATTAATTGAATCGCACAGAGTGCATATAATCCACTTGTACCTGACCCTGGATAGGCCAGAGAACAGAAGCCAATTAACAATCAAATGTCACCACAATTATATCTATTTTGAATCGGGTAATACGGCACAGTATTGTAGTAGAGCATGCAGTAGCTATGTACCTAGCGTGCCTTAAACATATAATTGCCTAGAACCTTGAGTACATTAAAGCTTAGTACTGTAGTCATGTATAACAGGTTTGATAAATAGTTAAATAAATATTTTTTGAGACAACTAGAATGAGCATCAATATATGCACACCTATTTAAGGTGGACTGTGATGAAGATTACATAGCAAAACAATTTTTGTTTGTCTGGATAGATGGGGCTGAATGGGCGTGGCACAGGCTAGAGAAGAGATAGACTGAAGTGGTACATAAGGATGATTGGACTTCCTGATGACTGGTACCAGCAGTGTCAAGATTGGCCTCTGGAAGGAGGTTCGTGAAGGATGCTGCTGGGGAGTTAGAGGCAGTCACCCTCCAGCAACAACGAAGGGCAAAGGAGCGATGGTCACAGCAACGAGCAGAGCGCCAGGTTAAACGGACGTGGCCGACTGAGATGACTCAGTCGGTCAACCCCTAACACCTGGATCTATTCTTTGACCTACCAGCAGGCCTTCGACACTTCATGTGGCCTCAAAGTGCACCTAGCATGGCACAAGCACCATGGTGACTTCACTGCCACTTAGTGGTAAACGGTTGTTCTCGTTGTTTGAATGTCTCCATATGTGTGTCTCCATGTGTTTCTGTTTGTGTGTGCCCATCTCCGTGTGCGTGTCTCTGCATGTCTGTGTGTGTCTCCATGTCTGTGAGTTGAGGGCTGGGAGTGGGGGCTGACGGCTGTCTGCCATACTTCTTTATGCATGACCAATGGAGAGGGGATGGCGAGAGGTGGTGGTGGAGGCTTTTGACATTTCTTCCCATAATTTTGAAAATACCGCACGGCACACCTGTGGACTGACTCCTACTGTAATAATGCAGAAATGTGTCACCACTGCTTAAGGTTGATCAACTAAGATTAGTGCCACCCAATGCTGGTTTGAGCAAATAGACATGTTGTTCTTGTAATGCAATGTATTATGACAGTCATTACAAAAATTATAAATTCATACATGGTGACCTTCCAATTATCTTGATGCGAGGGAGAAGCTATGACAGATCCTACTTTCCAAGCCCATCTGAAAATAATTCCTGATTGATTCTTCCTATTCAAATGTATGTGGGAATAGCTGGAGTTTCTCCAGATCAATTGGGAGCATGGATAATAGCAGTTGTGGGTTATAGGGCCCCAGGTAAAAGGAATTGATTTATACCTAGCCTTTTGCCCGTCCAAGGACGGGTGTATTTCAGTAAATTTGAAACTTGCAAGCGAAAAGCAGACCGCGACGTGATGTTCATTGCATCAATTCGCGTGCAATTTGTAAGACTTATTTCATTTAAAAGTTATAATCCCTTGTTCAGCAGGACGTCCTTTTTACGTCTCAACAGCGTCACGGAGACCGCATGACGTGAGGGTTCTGCCTTTGTAGTGAGGGTTGTGAGTTGATGCTGAGGAGGGGCGAGGAGGCGCCTCACCCCCCCATGTGGAGTGACGTCACCTGCTCATGATTATAAATGAGGGGCGGGTCCACGTGGAGTGACGTCACGCGCTGGACACAGACAATCTTGGCTCATTATAGTAGTAAACTAGCTGTACTACCCGGCTTCGCCCGGGACTTGGATCCACCACGCCCGGCCACCTTTGTCTCCCCAGTGGCGATGTTCACACACCACAGCAGTTACTCGTTTTGAGGCTGAGTCGACCTAGGGGAGGCCCAGGACCGGTTAAAATAATCGTCACCGGTGGTGGCCGTGAGCGGGAATCGAACTCGGGTCGCCGGGTTCGTAGCGCAGCACGCGAACCACTACACTAAAATGCGTTACTCTTCCATGTGCGCGGGTCACGTGACAGATTTGACGTCACAGCTCAATTGCCCTGCAAAAAATTATGCATTATTGAGCCCCCCCCCCTCCCCAAAAAAAAACAAAAGTGTATTTTCATAATTTTTGCACGGTGAACAGTCTGGAAAGTACCCACATGGCAAATTTCAAGTTTGTTGCATGTCGGGAAGTACGCTAAACATTTTGAAGAGACACACATATTCACAACTTCGCCTTTTATATATGGAGATTGAGGTCATGTATGTATGTTGAACTTCTTTTGCACCATACATAGCCCACCGTGCTAATTGGAGGTGCGATGTACTTCATTTCTGTAAAAATGTTTTTAGTAAATAGGTCTAATAATTTTGTTCTTATCACACGTATATGAATGATCATGATCGTGGATGATGATAACCAACTTCTTTTTCAACGTTATTTGTGTACCTGCTTGGTGTCATGTACTTATGCTAACTCGTGTTGTTGTGCATCTTCCTGCCCTTCATTCGTATTGGCGTGCAGGTGGCATGTTGCTTCGGATCGACCGCCTGCTCGCTATGCTGCGCGTGCTGCCCCACCATCAAGGAGTCGACGGGCTCGCGCATCATGTACACATTCTACCACATCTTGGGCACCATCGTCTGCTGTCTCATGCTGGCCCCAACCATCTCCGAGTCGCTGAAAAACAATGTGCGTTCGGCGCTTTGACTTTTCGGTCACTGGCGTGTAAAGTTACGTTATATCCTGCGGTAAAAGTTAAAATATCTCAAGGTCCCACCCTGCAATTTGTTGCTGATGCCAGCACTGCTGGCGGAAGGGCCTCCACTAGAGGGAGCTCGAGATAGCCCCTCTATACGACCTATTCTTCCACACCAACCAGAGGTCTTCGAAGAAGTGGGAGTGCCCACACTTTACCCCACCACACGCGACCTGCAGTTATGAATCCAAATATATTGCTGGATGGACTAAGGCGGGTGGAGAAATTTAAGAAACGCGGCCATTGTTTCAACTGCCACGCCAGGGGATTAAGTGGAAGTTTAGTGTGATAACCATTACATTACAGCAACATCCAATGCTCTATAGCACTGTGTTTTAATTTGATTATGGACTTAAGAGTTGGGCATTTTAACAGTTTTTTTGATGGATTAAAAATGTGGCACAAAGTAAATGTACAATGTACTTCAGTGGTGACACTCATTTCCCCTTTGTAGAACTTTCACGGGTTTATTTCTATTTTAAAAAAATATTAATACAGTGCTTGCATACAATAATATAACAAATTTTTAGAAAATTTTAAACTCTACATATGTCCTTATTTCATCAATAATTTATTTTGCAAGCATTTTCCATGTGAAGACAAATGGTGTTGTAGTCATAGGCACCTATTTGAAAGTCTTGTTTATATATTATAAAACCCCTAAAGTAAGATATCTGTTGGAGGGACTGAACTGGAAAACAGCAAAATATGTATACCTAGGACCGCTATTGAAGTAGATCAGACTCAAATTGATTTGGTTAAGAGGCTCATGATGGAGAAGTTTCATTTTAGTGCACAAAGAAACATGGATAGCCATGTGCTTGAAATATCACGGAGAAATAGGAACGTGAAACTTGTTCTCTGACATCCACCGATGAGACATCATTCAATTCAGCTCATGTGCAGGTGCTTAGGTGGTTTATTGTATCGCAGGATCGTGAGAGATGGCAACAGCTTGGGGGGGGGGGGGGTCCTTTAGCAGTGGATTTTGTCATATCTAATGATAACTATGAATGCCTGTTGATGACTAAAACATGGTTCCTTTTTAAATCCTTTATATTAAGTTCACTTGCTTGCTTGCTTGCGCGCTTACGACCGTGCAAATCTTTCGGTCGTTTTTTAACCCACTTCCCGTGATCCAATCGAGCTGACATTTTGCACACAGACTCGTTATGCGTGACAATTTATTTTCGTGAAAATTTTTTTCAAAAATTTTCTACATTTTAGGGAAATTTTTTTTAGATTTAATTACCAATTGCTTAATGTTGGCAGGCAATCATCTCACCCATTGAGGTGGCAGCCATCTCAAGCCAGAGAACGAGAGGACTCTAGCCGCCCGAAAACCGATGCCACGCATATAAAGGATTTATAGTGAAAAACTTTGTTTTTACGGGTTAATTTTTTTACTTTGCACGTGGCTGTATTAAAGCTGCTCAAGCAGAAGAGCCTGCCTCATTTATAGAACCAAGTGGCACGCACAACTCTCTTTGAACTGCCAGGATTATTTCACTGTGTAAGCCAGGCTCTTGTGATATATACTGTATTCATGAGTGTCAATAAATGCACCACACATTTCGTCCTTCATTCTGTTTATCTCCCTTTATTTCCAAAAGGTGCCCTTTTACTCGGACTTCTGCAACGCCATCCAGGCCGGCGTGGACTGTGAGAAGCTGGTTGGCTACTCGGCGGTGTACAAAGTCTGCTTTGGGATGTCGGCCTTCTTCTTCCTTTTCGCCATCATTCTCATAAACGTGAAGACGAGCAAAGACTGCCGCTCCTACATACACAACGGGTTTGTGCTTGTGTGACCGTTAATGATTGTTAACAAATTAATGGTAATTTTCTGTTCATACAAATTCATAATACTGTATAAGGTGTTTTTTTTTTAATCATGAACCAGTTTGCCCATATGTGTTTTAGGTATTTTGTCACTGTTGCATGTAATTATTTTTCTTGTACTGTATATGTGCTTTGCTATTAGCCTTTTCTTCTGTAGTGCTTGTATTTTTTGCACTTTCCCAGTCTCCCGTGCAAATAAAATACATATGTAATTGAACTCTTCTACGGTTAATGATCTGCGGTATAGGTAGCGTTTTAGCCATTACTTAAAAAGTTACATGCAGCTAGGAAATGCATCCAATATGTTCAACCATGTTTATTGCTGAACACTGGTACATGCAGCGCTCCACATGGAGTACACGATAGCACTGCATCTAATTCATAATCAAAATTGAATGCAAACCACATGGAGTGAAACTTGGCCAATCCAGGATGCCGACAGCGGTGTGTGGTCACCAGAGTAATACTACTGCACGTGGAACTGGGGCATGCACATGTGCTGCCAGGTTTTTTTTCTTGCCCCGTTATGAACCCTGAAATAAGTTGCTTACGAGAGTGAATGTAGCTGATCTTGATGACCAGCCTTGCATATGGTGTACACCTGAGTCTGGTGCAGTAGTGACCAGTGATCATCATTAGAATTTCACTGGTAATTGCCATTCTAAAATCCCTTAATAAGCTGCAGAATACCAGATATTTTTAAGCACCCAGTGCATATGTGAGTAAAAATTATTGTGTATTGCCTGTACAGTAATTAATTAACATGGATAAACGCATGTCTTTTTCCTAGGTTTTGGTTTTTGAAGTTCCTCATGCTGGCAGGATTTTGTGCAGGGGCATTCTTTATTCCAGATCAGAACACCTTTCTAAAAGGTAAGGAGAAAATCGCACCCCAAAATGAGGTTGAATCAGCAGCAAGCACCACACTTAGTTACCTGTATTAGTTTCCTCAGCAACGATTGTTGCATGAAGTAGTTGAATTGAAGAACATAATTAATAAGCAGACAAAACGTCTTCACATTTTCGTTTATTTCACAACTTCACGAATTATTCATTTGCAATGGTGTAATTGTACTATTGGACCTATAGATGGCAGTGTTGTAACAAAGAAAACTGATTTCATCGCAGAATGAATTTACACGTGGTTTGCGACTGTACATCGTGCAGGAATAACTTTAATTTGACATGTAACTATTCACTCCACCATAGCAATTGAAACAAACAAAAAATCCGAATGTTATCCCATTTGCGCTATAAGCGTCACCTTATACAGCCAAACAAATGTAAACTTGACGAGCAGTGCATTGCCTCATGTTAAAGAACGGTCCGTGAAACGAGATATCATGGAACTACTTCTGAAATCTCTTAAAGTTATGTCTTGTTTCAATTTGTTTCTGTCTTGTTTGTAAAATAAATGTCATGTCATCATTAGCCTCAATGTATAGTATATGATTCGTAATTTGCATATAATCGGCATAAAGCGTACATGTTGAATAGTTAAAATGTATCATTCAATCCAGGTATTGTAAGAGTGAATGGATACATTGTTACTTGTTTACTATTGATGGATATAGACTGAAAATACCTATTTTTTTTATTTTAAAAAATTCTAGTGCTGTAACTAAAGTAGAGTTATTCTAATTGATGTTCCTTAAATTATTTGCGTGTTCTGCCAATAACTTGGTACTGTACAGTTTAAGGTACATTTACCATATACACATTGATAGAAAGTTTCACAATCATTGTCTTTTGCTCGTAATGTGTCCAATCTTGCATTTACTTTACATGTGGAATTATAGTGTTGTTTTTTTACAGTACTGTACACATTATTTTTGGGCGTATCGATGGTGGCATCGGGCGGCACACTGACCTATGAACCTGCCGAGCTTAGTTCAATACCCAGCCATAGCAAGCATCGCCTACGAATGATATCTGAATCTGGTCTTGGGCACGACCTGCCCCCCGTCTCCCCCCCCCCCCACCCTATACCACATCTTAACCAACTGGCACTGAGCAGTGTGGTGAAGTATGGTTAAACAACCACCAACATTGTGGGGAGGCTTTCCTCCAGCATCAGATTGACAAAAGGTTGTAATGGATGAGTCGTCGTTGTCTTATACTACCAACGCAGTGTACATCAAATTAAAAGCCGGTTGATTTGTTGTGTGTTGACAGTGTGGCAGTATATTGGGATGGTTGGAGGTTTCCTGTTCATCCTCATTCAGCTCATTCTCCTCATCGAGTTTGCTCACTCCTGGAACAAAAACTGGTGAGTAATTTTCGACGGCAATAATGTTACTATAAAAAACACGCACAAAAATGGTATGGTGAATATATTTTCAAGACCTGTCTTTATAATTTCCATGTACATCCATTCATCGGAATAAACAATGTAAAGATACACTGTTACTCACTGAGAAAGTGACAGCAAGATGGAACGAGTTCATCAAAACCGATATCCAACAACAAAATCGGACAGAAGCTTTAATAAATATAACCCGTGTTTGTCGGAGACAACATTCCAAACCGGTATCCAAGCTGGGGCTTGAAAAATCTGGTATTCTGCAGCTTAGCAAGGCATTTGAGAATGCCAATGTTAGGTGTGGCCAATGTAATAATACCAAGCTACTTGTAAAATGTGACCAGGAAAATAACATTTAATCCGCCAGCCAATGTGCCTTGCAGATTAATGTAAGGCCAGGTTCCTGTATTTAAACCTTAGACTGGATTAAACTAAACTGGTTCTTCAGTAATACAGCACAAACGCCTCTTTGAAGTGTAAACTATGCATTTTGCAGTAGCTCATCTGTGGGACAGACCCTGACAACAGCGCTGGGCTATCCGATAGTATTGGGTTAACCACGCCACACGATACCTTGACACTTGGTGAAGTACAAAATTGGTTCAAGGTTGCCTCGCTTGGTGTGAAATGGTGTGTGACCTGTGTAAGATAGAGTGTGGATGATACTCTGATATGAAATGAGAACTGGGTTCGTGATTGAGCCTCTGCGGGTCATTTCCAGTGGCTCTCGTCACCTCTTTTTTTCATTACTTACTCAATTTAGACATTACCGCTGACACGAGACATTTATAAATAAACGGAACACTTGTCGCTGTCACACTGCTGATTTGTTTCTTGTCCAGCTAAAAAAGCGACTGAACTCTTAATTAGCGGCGTACGCCCCAAGTTGAAGGTAAAGGTACAAGGCCCACCTGGTTTAAATTACAGTTCCTGCCACACAAGTCCGTCACAAAACTAGAAATTCAGGTTCCGGTTCGGTGCACAGGCCCAGTGCTCGCACCCCTGCACGGTGCCTTTCCTCTGCACACGCCTGGCCTTCCTGATGACCGCACGTTCCGAGAATTATTCCCTATGGTTTTTTTTGTTAATGGGCTCTCCACAGTGAGATACTTGCTCGCGCTTACTGGTCCAGAGGTTACGTGGCTCTGTTTGGAGTCTGGGGTTCATAAGTGTGACCCTGCCCGCTGTGATAATGCATTCCAGGCATTGGATCACACAACGTAGAGAGTGCCTTGCGATTTCTCTCATGAGCCGTCCGCGCTCCTTACAAGAGCAGGCCTTTGTTAGTGAAGGTGCTGTCCACATTGACCAAGTGGAATAAAAACAACGAATAAACTGGCCTCTTTATAAAGAACACCAGAACACACTACGACGTTATTAAAGTTAATAAAATAAAACTGCACGACCCTCTGGACTGCATTTATGTGATGATAAAGCTTATTGGCTAAAATAACAGACACGTAATTGGTAATGAGATCAATTGTGATATCTCAGCTGTGCATGCACCAAAGCCACCTGGTTAAAGCAATTGAAACCGGTTGGTAAATAAACAAATTAGCTATAAAGATGCTTTAAATATTTTTACGGTGCTTTATGTCTTGAGTGCTTACATTTCTCCGTAATTCATAGGAATAATTCCAGTGTTCTTTCTGGGATTATAGATGCCGCAGCATGGAGGTGTTACCTTTTCATTATAATTTATTTAAGTATTGAGGGTTCTTTGTAATTTATGGCTCTTGAAGGTGCTTCCAACATGCACCTGCAGTAAACTGTGCCCCTGCTGTTTAACGGTAGTCAATGTCTTTACATTTAGAGAAATTGTTTTAATAATGGTTATTATAAACCATAGAATGTGGTGATATAAATAATATTCATGTCTAAATAGATAATTTTAAGATAAAGTCCACCTGCTTTAGGCCATGTGTGCAGCCAAACTTGCCACTACCCTTAGTCCTATGGAGCTGCTGTTAAATTCACTTCCATAGACCCCTGGCATCAATATCTGTTTCCTCCTGAAATCATGCTCCCCTTTTCTTGCCTGCTGTTCCATTACAATGCCATCTTTCCTCCCGAGTCTATTTCTTTTTCCTTAGAGTGATTGTGATATTCGGCTGTGTAATCTGATCGATTATATTTCCTGCCTTATTTCTTGAAATGTTTGTAAGGTGTGGACCATTGTAGGCTAAATACCGAATGATTGTACAGTATTTGCACGGTGTGTTTTGATTTTCAAAGCATACTGGTTCTTATATAGTATATGTATTTTTTTGTCATCCGGGAATGTGCCAAACACAAAAAGGGTTTGAGTCTAGATGACAGAAAAATGTACAGTAAGATGTACATTACCATCATTATTGACAGCATGGAGGTGTTTTAAGGAATGATACAAGCTATGGATTTTCCAAACATACTACTAGCTTGGCTCCACCTTCGTGTACAAATCTCCTTTTGACTTGCTAAAGAAGGGGGCCTAAATCTGCCTTAATCGGCAGAAGGCACTCTGTGAAGTGTTCTAAACCATAATCCTGCAAAACAAAGTTCCTGCTTAAAATGCAGGGGGCAAAGGTCACTTCTAATAGCCCTCCAAAATCTGTCTTCTATTAGCATGCAAACGTGAGCTTAAAACATATTTTGTCTCGCGTGATTGCAATAATGCCATTAGTCTCTGTTGGGGTGCTTGTTTACAGACATTTGACTGCTTCATATCCAACAAAAGGAAGATCTTTGTGTGCTGTCATAATGCGTGGGGAAAATTACAGTTGTGGCTTCACTCCCATTGTTTTTCAGTGGCCTCTGAAAAATACTTGAAAAATATTTAACTCTTCCTGGTAAATATGCAGATATAGGATGAATTCTGTTCTGCATTTTGTCCAACATATAATGCTTAGACTTTTCAAAATGCATGCCAAGCTGGGAAGCGGTATCTTCAAAGCCAACCTCCATTATTCCAAAAATTAACACAAGGCATATGGTCGGGTACTTTTAATCACATTAACAGTAAAAACATACACGTATTCAGTAATAAACAAAATAGGCATTGAGGTTCCCAGAGAATGGCAGTCTAGAAATTGATTAATTCATCTATCTGTGCAGTGCTTTGAGTGTGACAGCCTTATGTGTGTGTGTGGGTTTTCTCCGGTCAACTCCAGTTTCCACCCACATGCCAAAAACACCCATTAATGGAATTGGCTGAACATCTCAATGGTAAAGTGAAAATGTTCTCTGAAATTCAAAGAAAAGTATTATTTCCTTCGCTGAAAATATAGTTACTGTGCTTTAAACAAAACAAGATGGTAAACAAAAAAAAGAAAAAATATCCAGTCAAAAGTGTTTTATGATGCCAAAAATATGTGCCTGCGCAACCCACAATGTTGTTTGTGATACCATCTCAGGGTTGTGCATTTATCAGTACAGATCACAATCAGCCCATAAGGCATTGCACTGAAGTAGTGGCTCAGCAAATAGGGAAATTTTCAAAAAGCACTCCTACAAATCCACAGAATATTAGCTTTAGCACTGCCAAAACGTGCTGCTTTGTTGTGTTGATTGTGGGTTTTTATTTTTAACATTGCTAAAAAAGAAATCTCAATTATATACGTGACCAACTGTGGAACGTAGGCTTGCCGCGTGAGAAAGGCCACCCTGTACTTTAAAAAATATTTGTGGTTTATGAACTAAGGCCAAGAAATTAGTCTGTCATTTCAGATTTTTTTTCTCCACACCGTCACTGCATCACAGGCGCCATGCCACACACAGGCGCCTCTCGCCGCCGTAGGTGGGCTCGAGGACAAGCAGCCCTGTCGTGAGCAACTCCGCTGCCTGACAATGAGGGCACCCGGTTACATTCATGCTGTCTAATCCCCATCGCAGTCAGTTGTAGGTGTGATTGTTCGAGTTGTTACGATACTATTTTAATTGGAAACACAACCCATGTTGGCCGCTTCGAAACGGATCACCAGCAATCCTGAACGTGACCTTATGTCTGCTCGCATTCACCCACCGCAGAGCTGACTTTCCCTTTACAGATTCCTCAGGAGAATCGGTAGAGGAGGCTGCATTCACACGGGAACTGACAGCGGAGTTTTCTGCACTCCTGTCAGTGCCGTGCAGAGGAATGTCTGGTGTTTGACCTGTGATGTTCTAATGCACGATTTTATTTATTTAAATTGAGCATTAGGATCATGGTACATTGTACCGTTTTGGTATTATGTTACCAAACGTGTAACAATGCTAGCTTGTCAAATGTCGTGGGTTCAAATACATCGCCAAATTGCTATGTGTGATGCAGTCTCTCCATTCTCAAACATGTGTCAGCTGGTACCGATTGTGGAAATTAAGTTTTTCTATGGCAGAGACTAGTCTCTCCACAGAACAATTTCTGTTGACTTCATGCCAAGTGTGTACTACTTAGAGGGCTTTCCACCAAATGTTGCTTACAATTAGGTACTGCTTCATTGAGGAAAACATGGTACTGCTTTATCAGGCCTAATATATTTAATCACGTTTACGAAATTGTACCACTCTACATCAACGTAGAAGGGAAGAAATAAAATAATAAAAATATAACATTTATTATAACGTAGAAGGGAAGAAATAAAAGAATAAAAATTAAACATAATAAATGTTGACTTTACTGAAAGAACCAAGAAGATGAATCCCTGCAATCACGAAAGCTTTAAATCGAAATGAATGAATGGTGTTTTTAGTTCAGGAGTAGGATTTGACTGTCGTGTGACCAAAGTTTTGCTTTTCTTTGCTGCCCTCCCCACCATTTTACAAAATGTCCAGACCGTGATGAAGTTGTGGCCGAAACGTCGTGATAATTTTATTTTTTATGTTTTATTTGTATTATTTTATTATTTCCCTTCTACGTGACTTCACCGAAAGAACCAAGAAGATTAATCCCTGCAGTCACGAAAGCTTTAAATCGACAAATGTTACCCACCTTCACAATGGCAAATGTCATTTGGCATTATGTCGGCAGTAAGCTTTCATCCCTGTCTTTGTTGCTAATCCTGCAATTACAATATCCCAAAATAACAGAAGGATGATGAGCAAGGTAATGCTGCAATTGACTTGTCAAATTAAAGGCTATACAGAGGTATATATTTATTTGAATAAAATGTCTTGCTACCATGACCAAGAAGTGATGGAATGCTTCCATTTGTAGTTGATCGCGTTTTACTGGTGTGGCTGATCACATTTTACCAGTGGTGATAATTTGGGCAGTGGCTGCTTGTGCCATGTACAGTATCTGAGGCCATGCATTTTATTCTTCAACAGCAGGATCCATTGTTTGGTACCCAGGACTAAGTCCACCTGATCCATTCATTCAGTACCTCCCGTCATTAGCTGGAGGATGGGAAGTTCTGCTAATCACTTTAGAGAATATGCTTTCCCAAGTCACTTATACGCTGCGTACACGTCCCACCAGTCTTGTTCTCGCACATGATGTAACCATGCCTTTTTGTCCAACCTCAGCTCTGTTTAACTTCAGCCACACCTTTAAATATAATCGATGTCAGTATGGTCCATGGAGTTTTATTTATTTTTATCTTGAAAAACCACATCCCTCTACCCTTTGCTATGGATATTTAATTGACCATAATAGGTATCGAAGAGCCAAGCTCATCCGGATCTCTCTTCTTGGTGTTTATTTGAGAGCCTTACTTTGTGCAATGAAGTTGCTAAAACTCTTTAGGTAGTTTAACATGCTTTGGATTAAATAACGTTTCTTTTACGTGCAAAAAATATACTGACATTTTTGATGTGAAGAGACCAATGTGGGAAAGAGGCATTATGTCTGCTCATGTATATTATTACATATATTCTCCACATGGACGCGCAATGATTATCGCATGTTATTGATTCTTCAGCTCACGAAATATGCATCAAATAGTATTTTTAAGATGTTATGTGTTTTATCATTAATGTAGCATGGATTGAGTTCATGTGACCCGTTAATCCACTGGAGGCTGTTACATTAATTAAAATTTTCAAATGAATCGCGACCTTAAATCACAACGTTTCAACGAATTTTCCGGGGGGACGGTTGGCTACGTACAGTGCGAAAGAAGTTCAACATACATACTTACCTGGTTTTAGTACATTGTATTTTAATATATATGTAAAAATAAATTTGTAACTAAATCTCTTATCGTGGCCAGTGAGGGTCCTCTACTTTATTTAATCTTTGTAAATGTATAGAAGTTGTGAACTAGCTTTATACCAAAACAACATGTTTGCATGCATGCGGGAATCATAGACACATCTGCAACAAAAATGGAAATACAACATTTCCTAAACAAACAATACAATTCAGCGCAGTGAATGGGACATCTGCTCCAGGTGGCAGTGTTTCATGTCAAATGCGACTAGCTGAGATTCAAGAAATTCTGGCACATACATTATTGTCATTCCAGTAAGAACATGCTTATGTATGCATGAATACAAAATAATTATGAACCTAAATGTCACTGCTTGAATGTGCAATTTTGAACGTGAATTACGTTTTGTATTTGTTGTCAGTTCTAAGCCAGTAACAAATTCCATAATCCGATAGGACGGAATACTAAATTCCATAGTCTAGCCACTTTTGACTTTCCAAAATTGTTGTCGACCAGCCACTACTCATTGTACTGATCCCATTAGGATTATGTTTGGAGTGACTGTTGACTAGGACCCTTTCAATACTTTAGGAGGATGAGCTTGCTGCTATAATGGTTTCACTCTACCAGCCATGATAATAATAATACTCTCGCAGTAATTTCAGTGATACTGGGAGATGATTACACCCCGGGCTCCATTTCACCATGCACAAATGTCATAAACAAGCTACTCTGTCTTCTTGGTTCTTTCGGTAAAGTCACGTAGGAGGGAAGTAATAAGAAGTAATAAGTAATAAAATAATAATAATAAAAAAATAATAATAATTTTCACGACGTTTCGGCCACAACGCAAGCAGCCGTCCTCAGGTGAAAACCAGGTCCGTCGAGGCGACAGCGTCTGAAATTCAGACTCTGTCGCCTCGACGGACCTGTTGCCTCGATGGACCTGGTTTTCACCTGAGGACGGCTGATTGCGTTGTGGCCGAAACGTCGTGAGAATAATTTTATTTATTTATTATTTTATCACTTCCCTTCTACGTGACTTTACCGAAAGAACCAAGAAGATGAATCCCTGCAGTCACGAAAGCTTTAAATCGAAATTCAAGCTACTCTGCATGGTGCCAGGGTCTTCCTGGACCTAATTCACATATATACCCTTTACAGACACAGATCTCCTGGGAGTCAAGCATCTCCTTTTACAACTAGCATATTACTGTCTTGACATCATCTCTGTCGGTGATGCCAATCCAGGAGTAAACAAATATCCACATTTCTATGGCATAGGCAATTCTTTCTTTTATTTTACTTTTTAATGTTTTTACCTACGTGACTTTACCGAAAAAACCTAAGGATATTAATCATTGCAGTCACGAAAGCTTCAAATCTAGAAATATAGGCAATTCTCTCATGTGTGTACATGTGCCTATGTAACAGACAGAACTGTGTACTAAACAAGTCAGATGCGCTTTTGACGTTGTACCATGATATCCGACGTTTTGCCCCACGTGCTCGGAGCAATTCAGTTCCTGAAGGAGCTCTCGGCACGTTGAGCGGAATAGGGGACAATTGTGCCGAACAACACGCAGTGCAGGTCGAAAACACAACGGCGAAAACCCATCGAGTAAAACAAAAAGCCTGTTTCTGCAGGTCTTATTTTTAACAATAATAGTGGGGTGCCTTTTACAGGAAAATGCACACAGTATGGTTGCACTTTGTGGTTTGGTGGGGAGACTGAGTGGCTTGGTGAGGATGGCTTTGGGTGGTGGGTTTTGTGGCTTGCCTGTCTGGCTTGCAATGTGGCGAGGCTGTTCGGTTGAGTGCAGCAATGGGTTAGTGAGATGTTTTTTTATAATTTCTTAGAGGACCATTGCCAGACTCACTAGGCAGTCTGCTATCGATGGCCCAATGCCTTGACACCATCCGGGTTACACTAGACTGTATTTGAAACATAACGTATAATTGTTCATCGCCATTGGCAGCATGTATTTTATGATTTTTTTTTCAATATATAATCGGCTATTCTAGATGAGCACCGCATTTGTTTGCTTCAAAATGTTCTTATATTATATATTTTTTCTATACATCTTTTAAAATGTTGAACGTCACATTTACACGTTCTACCCCATCCTTCTACTTCACTTTGTGTGATTACATATCAGTAATGTTTAATTAATACCGACGTTTTTTTAAAGTAATAATGCTCTGACACATTTGAAACCAATCCAAAAGGAGATGTTTGCCACAAGTAAATTACAGCAATAAAAAACACACAAGTTTGATGTATGCAGTCACCTTGCTTTTAGCAACATTTGATATAATGCTATGTGGACATTTTATTTACATATCTTGTTATTTTATGTTTCGGTTAGCAACATTGAGTCTACTAATTGTGTATTACTTGTACTAACTAATCTGTGCTTGTGTACCAACATGTTGAAATCACTTGTAATGAAGTGACATACTTTGATGCAATTTTGTTTGATCTCTGCCCTATGAGGGCCTCTTTGAGGTCCTTCCAGGATTAATAAAAATGCTGTTGTGCCCGCTCATGTGCATAGCCAACCAATAATTTCCCATCGGTGGAAATTAGCCAAAATGTACAGTGATTGAGGTTTACTGTTCACAGAGAACAAATGCAATTGAGAGATGTTTTACTTTTAAAAGTAAGTGGGCTTGACCAGGCCGTATCGCAACAAGGAATCATAACCAATGAACTAGACTGGAGATTGAATGACAGCCAAATGATGGAGACATTTAATCGGCTCAGGCACAGTACTGTGAGAGATGGTGACGACGTGGAAAGGCCTTCATTCAGCAGTGCATACATTTTTAGTTGATGATGGGCAACATTTGGCTACATGATGTTTTGAATGAATACATATACACATTTAGATTTTTAGTGAATGAAATGTTCATATTCGTCGTGTCACAAGGTGCAGAGGACACCCTTCTGAAACTTCCTCAGTCTGCTGAGCATTGCATCATGTCAAAATGGCTCCAGACGGTGTCACCACAGCAATTATTTTGGAATAAAACACATCCTTATTAACCAACATGGGCTAATCATAATCAGACAATATCAATCCACTGCTGGATTAAGGCCTCGCCATGCTGTTGCCATTTATCATGGTCCTAAATTGTACCTTTTAATAATGTACTATAATGTATTTTTTGTGAGCAATTATTTGTAATTTGAGCTCATCAACTCCCAATACCAGAGTACCTTTTGTTGAACCAGATTTCAGCCCAGCAGTGCTGCTCAGTACTTGGAAAGGCATTGGCCTTCTGAGGGATCCAAGCCAAATTACTTTATGTCTACTATATTATACAACATAAATATGAATAGATACTACACATGCGGTTATGTAATGGATTCCACAAGCCAGTGTATTGTTCCTGCATTCTTTGTAGTTTGTGTTGAAAGGATAAGCAAAGCTCAGAACAAGTTGCCTGTAACCAGTATGGTGGCAGAGGCAGTGGTGACATGTGCTTAAATGCAGTGTTTGTAGATTGCATTCCGACTCTGGCACGAATAGCAGTGCAGTGTTTACTGCTGTCCATCCAAACACGGGCGACACAACATTGGTAGCCAAAGTGTTTAGGCATTTTTTTAAAGCCCTGTTTTGATTTTCTTTGGATAGAAGCCCAAATTAACTTGAGACTGGTAGCTTGAGTCATAAAATGTATAGAACACACCAGATGGCTTGATGGGCTTTGTTTTGTGTTATCAGTAAAGGTTAAACCTCTAAGAGAGGAATAGATAACATCCCATTAGTACTATAGGCTTTTTATGTTGGCACAGAGCTTTAAAAAGTCACTCACAAATGATCCATTGTGGCCTTTGTTGTATATATAAAATACAAGTAAGAAAGAATAATGATCGACTGGCATGTCAAGTTTTCTCAACTCTTGACTGGTATTTCTGGACTTGTTCCTGTTTAATAATATAGTGGGTACATCACAACTTTAACAAGTAAACTCGTAAAAACAAAGTTTTTCACTATAAATCCTTTATATGCGTGGCAGCAAACTTAATATAAAGGATTTAAAAATATATTCGCCTGTGGAGGACGCGGGGATCGATCCCGCGACCTTTGGCATGGGAAGCGAGGGCGCTACCAACTGCGCTACTCCGCCACGGCCTGTGGAGGGGTTACGCTCTGGGCTCTTACACTGTTACGTTCAGCCAAAGCCATGAATGAGTTCTATTTGAATATATGTAAAATCTTTTTTTTTGCCTAAAAAGTGTACAATTTTGGGAATTTTTTTTCATGAACATTAATTGTCTCGCACAACGAGTCTGTGTGGAAAATGTCAGCTCGATTGGATCACGGGAAGTGGGTTAAAAAACGACCGAAAGATTTGCACGGTCGTAAGCAAGCAAGCACGCAAGCAAGCAAGCGAACTTAATATAAAGGATTTAAAAAGTCATCGCATCATGCTTTGTCAAATTTTTGGAGAAGAATTCATAAACAAGCAGCCCATTTTATTTGTTTTCTGACTTTTGTACGGCAGTGGGAACTTGTGATGTCTGTGAAAATGACCTCGCAATCGTTTTTCTGTAGTGGAAACACTTAACGTTTTACAATATGTCGTCCTTTTTTGTTGTTGAATAAAACGTAAAGTGACCATTCCATCATTAAAACTGCCAGTCGGCCATTCTGGGTGTTATGATTGCATAAGAGAAGCAGAGAGTTAGCGTTAAGTGTTTCTACTTTGGCATCGTTAACAGCATTTAATAACAGGGTACGTTCTGTTGAGGTGCTTTTTGAGGTTCAACTAAAGGTAGGAGAACATTTCCAGTGCGATTGGCATGCTGGGTTGGCACAGTTGTTACCTGTTTTTGGAACGAGCTTTTAAATAAAAGTGGAATCTTGGAATCTTTTGCATGAACCTGCATTTGCACCGAGTTTCTGTCAGCTAAGAGCTTGTGGTCAAGCCGTGTTATACTTGACGCCGTCTTTAAAATGTAAACGGGGAGCATGACGAAAAGCAGACCCAGGAAAAATCCAGTGCAAGCGTGGAGTTATTGTTGAAGTCCAAACCTTACCTCTATGCACAGCCTACTGCTGTGTGTTTTTAAGACTGATATCACCTAAGGTATTACATTCGTTTATTTCATAATTATTGTTATCTTTTAAGCTGTCTTAAATAGCCAGTGTTTGCATTACTGGACCAGATTTATTAATGAATAATGACATAACAAATTACAACGTTTGCACATTCTAAGACACGTACAGTACATCTTAAATGAACACATTTTTACATAATTTACCTAGGAAATTCAAATTAATGATGTGCATTTCACATAGAGGACAGTATTAGTTGGGTTTAAGGTGACATAAACACACGAAGCAGGTGGGCCTCGAAGGCTACTGTCTCCCAGTACGTCTTAAATTGACGGTAATGTTTACTCGAATAGAATGTGCCTAGGAAATTCGGACTTGAGTCTCAAGATATATGTTATGAGCGATCTGCTTCACATATTTGTCCAACTCCTTGCCTGTTTTTTCTGATACGATAAGCCAAGTTTATTTGCTTAATCAAGTAAGGACTCAAGAGACCAGGATAGTCGCATTTCCAAGCGTGAACTGGGTATAACACTGTAATTGTCTGGAAATACCCTTGCCTATGAGTGCATAAAAGTGGCTCTCCACACAAACAAAATCTATAAGAAGTTGCTGTACTAGATCCTGTATTATGATACAGTATTTAAAAAAAATATTTTTAAATTACATGTAATGGAGCAATGGAGTAATAGTTGGCACACTCCACTAGAAACCTAGCCTCCTGAGTTGATTCCCAGCCATGGCTAACGTAAGTGGCCAGTGATATCTGAACTCGTCCTGGACTCCCCCTCCATCTTACTTCACAACACCATACTTTCACCACACTGAACAGCATGGTCAAGTATGGTCAAATCATTCCCATGGCTGACGTGACCTGGGGAGGCCTTTATCCAGCAGTGGACGCACAAAGGGATGTAAAACAAAAGCTATTTACACGTTTATACTGGTAGGAACCACCTGGTGGGGAGGGGCTGGGTGGGGAGGGAGGGGCTGGGTGGGGAGGGGAGGGTGGGTAGGGGCTGGGTGGGGAGGGTGGGGCTGGGTGGGGAGGGGAGGGTGGGGAGGGGCTGGGTGGGGAGGGTGGGAGGGGTTGGGCTGGGTGGGGAGGGGCTGGTCACCCCGTGGTGCCCTTATAAAACTCAACGTTTCACCTACTCACGCCAGCTTGTGCCCGCCCTCACAGTCGGGCATAGTTGCGGAATACACCACGCCGCCGTTGACCCTGGCCATTGACCGAGCAACCCAACGTTCCTACCAGCTCCCTCCGCAGGAATATGTTTTTTGTACAAAAGAAAAACTCAATTACTTTGTTCAGAAAACATTAAACACTGTCAATGGCCAGCCTTCCAATGTTAGGGCTTTGAATTTGGCAATTCTGCGGTTCAGACATAAGACATTGTCTTTCTCTATCGACCACCCTGAGAGTAGGATATCCTTCCCTCATGATTGATCCCATGAAGCAGCAAACTATTAATGCAGGAAAAACCACCACTTTGTCTTCTGTCCTGTGGCAGTTGGAAATTTAATATCAATATTAAGTTGAGTGGTCAGTAGCTTTGAGGTGAACGTAGGCGTAGACATTTTTTTCTGTTCGTTTGGATTCATCCAGTTGTTGCGAAACATGTTTTTACTTTGCCTTTTGAGAATCCCAGATGTCCTCTTGTAATTCATTCTAGGCTTTGGCATGGAGTGCTGTGCTATTGAAGCTTCTGTGAAATATTTTTTAATGTGTATTATTACCATATTATGTAGGTAATATAACTGATTTTCTTCCAGGTTTGTTTGTGTCTTCCCACTGCTTGTTACAATAAAACTGTCACTGATCCAAAATAAAATTAGTGTAATTTGTAATTTTACTTGTCAGTTAAAATTATCCCTATACTTTGAGAACATGCATGCGCTAGTTTCTCATGAACAAAAAAAACTTGAATTGTATTCTTAATAGTTTTTACTTGTTGCAAAGATCTCCCCAGTAAATGTGCTACGTTGGCCTAAGGTTGCATGTTTTTTTTCTGGCTGTACTTATTAGACTAACTCCACCTACTAACCTTTCTACCTCGACCCACGTACCTACCTAATCCCCTACCTGCCTACCATCCATACAAACCTAACTCCCTATCCATTTACCGACCTAACTACTCACCTTCCTGCCTGCCTATCCCTACCACCTACCCGTTTACCCACCTCTCTACCTACCTACCCACTTGCCGAGGTGTCGATCTCTACCCACCTACCTACCTGCCTACCCCTAGACATTTTCCTACATATTTACCTACCTGCCTACCCACTCACCTGCCTGCCTACCAACTCGCTTCCTGACTTGCCGACCGACCTGATCGGTGTTTCCGTTGCGCTCTTTCGCCAGGCTCACCGGTGCCGAGCAGAACAAGGCCTGGTACGCGGCGCTCATCACCGTCACGCTGATTTTCTACGCGGCGGCCATCGCGGCCTTCGCCCTCATGATCGTGTTCTACACGAACCCGTTGGGCTGCGCCCTCAACAAGGGCCTCCTGTCTCTCAACCTCGTCCTCTGCGTGGTCGTCTCGCTGCTCGCCATCTCACCCTGCGTGCAGAAGCGTGAGTTCCTCGCAGTATCATGCTTGGTGTGGAGGGGGGGGTCTGCAGTGAAGTGATGGAAGAGATGTTTAATTTTTCTACAAAACTAATGTGTTGTTGTGGAGCATTCTGGGTAATGGCATTTATAAACCGAACTCTGTTTTGTGTCTTGTCTCCACATATAACTATAGTATGTTTTAGTCCATTGGCCAATTGGCTTTCTAATCCAATATTATCCAGCAGAATTTGTTTAAGCAAGCAAAATTTGAACACTTTAAAGGGAGTGTTCTTTCCAAATAACATCTGGAAACCCAGAACAATCTGTTCAATAAGCCTGACTGCTGATGAAACTCAGAAGGTAGAAACCGGTCTAGAGTTTGCTTGCGTAAACAATTGCTGCTGGATAATATTGGTCTTGAAAGCTAACAGAGCATTGGACTAAAATATTTTACTTGTATGTGGAAATACAATGGCGTTCCACTTATATCTTTAATTGCTACCTCTAATACAGAGCATTTATACTTGGAAGATAAAACAGTTGAGCCGAAGTTGTTCTGTTGAGGCCTGCTTAACCATTCGTGGCTGCTTAAGAACGAAGTAACGCATTTATACTTGAGCACCACTAGTGCTGTCACAGAATTGGCGATGGTCTCTTCCAAGCTCACTTCAGGAGCAAGGTTGCTTACCTGACAGGCTTGCCATTGACTGCCACGTGACTGCAGAGACCAGGCACAAATATTTGTGTGTTGCTTCAGCATGACAGGCGAAAAATGGCAAGTATGAAGAAGGCACTCAGAGGCCGACGTGACAAAGGGCATTCTGTCAAGTGTAAACACTTCATTAGTAAAGCAATTGCTCTGTTGTAAAAAAAAAATCCCTCCATCCATTTCCTCGTAAATTCACGCACCCCACAATCCAGTGTAACCACTCACGTGCACAGTGCTCTTAGGCAGATGCATCACTTTTTGCAGTGAGTCACTCTGCACGAAGGATGGGCTCGAAGTGCCTCTCTGCTTGTTTCATCTAGGAGATAACGTATAGCACATATGTGCAGGGATGTGCCAAGTTGATTTATGTTTGCTGGTGGTCTGGGGATTTTTCTGACTCATGCCTTATCTATCTATTATGTACAAAAAAACCTCACTGCATTTCTGAGTGTGAAAGAGACCAGTGGGTTTTGGTAATCTTATAACTTATTCCATACCTGTTGTGGGTGAATGCTCTGTGCATTTTACATAAACGCATTCAAAACTCACAACCAGATCGAATTATTTTTATCACTTGAACTGCATAACTGTGTCTTTCATAACTTGCTATCATCACAACCTCAAATAGTGTGACACTTGAGGCAAATAGTTTTGTTCTGTTCATATTATATTTTTGTGCATAGTGCTGCCAGGTTGAAAGTTGTTCCGTGGGAATGGGTTGTGTCATAATCATAATCACAGTCCTTTGTCAATCTGCTGCTGAATGAATGCCACCTCCACCCCATGGTAGTTGTTTGACCATTCCTCACTACCCTGGTCAGTATGGGTTGGTGGGGAGGACAGGACTAGTTCGGATATCACTCAGCACTGATATTAGCCACGGCTGGCAATCGAAGGTTCATAGCACGGTGAACTAAACACTGCAACATTTCTCCCCCCCCCCCTCCCACGAATGTACAATGTAAGCTTGTATGTCTGCGTTCATATAATATACCATGTGTCTCCACGTGCTCATTGTATTTGAAACCTGTGTGCGAATGGTGTGCGACCAACCACGGGAGCCCACGCGGCACCATCTCTTAGCGGAGGTGCAATGCTGTAATCCCGCTTTGATCACTTGCTGCTTGAAATTGTCCAGCGTTGCTGTGGAACCCTTCCCTTTAATCCCTCTGCCTGACCTCTATAGGTATAGCCCAGCAGCAACATGTTCTTCCCGTGGTCGCGTGGATTTTTCTCCGGGTCCTCCGGTTTTTCCCTCCACATTGAGAAACTGTAGAATTTCGGCGGCCGATATCCACCTCATTCTAGCTCTTGCGGAGGGCTTCTTGACGCTTTGCGCCTCGCTTGTCAACCCCCACTGATGTCGTCTTCTTCCCCCCCCCCCCCAATATGTGCAGATACTACTGACTCTATTGTATGTAGAGTGTAGGCATGCATACCTACAAAATAATACATATTTTGGTGGGGGGTGATTTATTTTTTTGGGGTAAGTCGACAATTTTTGTTAACCTGTTGGATCAACTTTTTACCCCCACATCTGGGGGGGGCGGGTGGGAGGTCCATTTTCTTTAACTTTTTTTTATTCAGGCCTTCTGAAAGGCTCTTAAAATTGTATAATAGATGCATTTACAGTACAGTAGCACCCCTCTTAACGACGGTAATTGGTTCCACGAAACCGGTTGTCAAGCAATTTGGAAATACATGTTAAAGGCTTAAGTCGTTTCTATAGCATCAAAATTTTCCATTTTTCACCCAAAAAACATACCTTATAATATTTAACAATGGATATTAATACATAAAGATACTAACAACATTATAAACACATACTGTTAAAAGAAGCATGGTTAATGAATGCATTTATTCATATTTACTGTACCTACAACAGTCCGTCGTTAACAGGGGAATGGTTATATTCTTGGTTCTTTCAGTAAAGTCACGTAGAAGGGAAATAATTAAATAATATTAATATAAAACAATAAAATTCTCACGACGTTTTGACTGCAACACAAGCAATCATCATCAGGTGTGACATCCACAGCAATAATTTATTTTTTTCAAATTTTCTTGCTGTGGATTTCACACCTGATGATGATTGCTTATGTTGCAGTCGAAACGTCGCGAGAATTTTTATTGTTTTATATTTATATTATTTTCCTTCTATGTGACTTTACCGAGAGAACCAAGAATATGAATCCCTGCAGTCACGAAAGCTTTAAATCAAAATTTAGGGTAATGGTTGTTAAGCGAACAAATTGGGCTCTATGGAGGCCGTCGTTAAGTGATTAGTCATTAACAGGGGTGGTCATTAAGAGGGGTTCTACTGTATTTGGCTGTTATAAATTTACACATGATAAGCCACTTCTGCAAGCTCTCATTTATAGCCAGGTCGTTTCTGAAAAAGAGCTGTATAGCTCAGTGGGCCTTACCTGGTAAAAAAAAAACATCACCACAATCTACATTATCTCCTTATCAAGGCCCAGAAGAATGTGTCATTACGGCTTTGGCAACTTTCACAGACTGACGTTTTTAAAGCTGAGATTTTGACTCAGTGAGTTCACATTTGTAAATCTGTTCATTTATAACCAGAACAAATGCATCCTTATCCAGCTGTTAGCTTGTTGGATTACTGTTAAAATTTTTATGGATTCAGGTCAAACACAATTGTCAAACAATTGAATTTACTACACTAATGTTAAACTGGCAGTGAATCAAATGTACTTTAAAGAGTATCTATTTACAAAATGTATATGATATGCCACACTCAGAAATGCAACATACAGAATGAGTCAGTATATCCTTGCTGGATTGGCTGAAATTATATATAGCACAAGATGTGTGTGCCTGGAATGTTTTACGCACTCTCGCAAATCTTGAAATGTTTAATGCACACATGGCATATCCACCCACATGACCGATGTGCCGAAGCTGTAAATGCTTCTCCCAACACATTACCACTTGAAGGAGGTGTCCCGAATAAATCTATGGCGTATCAGTGTTTTCAATTTTATGGTGGAAAGTTTACGTAGTGCCTTACAATTTTAGCCATGCAGGCCTCACTGGACACCATCATAAATAATCTATAAGCGTTGGCGCAGTGTGACCAGCGTTGGCCCCGTCTTTTCCTGTTGTTTATGTTGAGTGCTTCTGCACGTTACACGAGCCTGCGTTTGCAAGAAGCGGCACAACTCCACTGCCCAACTCAGGAGTGTTTTCTGTTTGTTTGATATTTTGTTGAAATGTCCATGTCAATCACTGCTCACTCCATGGGGTGCCAAAATAAATGTGCATTTGTTTATTTCTGTTTTAATATACGCTTGCATTTATATTTTTATACACCATATGCGGGGTAGACCGGTGATGGCACGGTGGTTAGCACGCTGCACCATGAACCCGGCGACCCGAGTTCAATTCCTTGCCATGGCTAACATCAGTGATGAGTAATATCTGAACCGGTCCTGGGCTCCTCAATCTCTTCACCAACATTGTACTAACCAGTGTGGTGAAGTGTGATAATACAAACCCTAATGACTGATATGGTGAGGAGGACTTCATTTAGCAGTGTATTGAAAAATGGGTTTAAAAAAAAAAAATGACTTTACCGAAAGAACCAAGAAGATGAATCACTGCAGTCACGAAAGCTTTAAATCGAAATTCAAGCTAAAGAGTCACACCGCTCAAAGAGTACTGCCGACAGTGCTCATCTCCTTCAGTGACCAGAGGTACACATTTCCCACTCTATGGCAGGAGCTCATACAACTGTTGTTGACTTTTTACAAAGTTGTATGAATGATTAAAGTGTTTATAAAAGCACAAGTGATATTTATAGTGCATACCTTCAGGTTAGCTTTTGGAATGTCAATTTTATTATTCTGAGCGCAGACCTGTAGACAGAGGGTGGCATTGTTCTCCCCACTGATGGCGAGGCCGTCATTAGCAGATCACCCAACAGTGACGTTCCTCCTTTCAACCCCGCCCGGCGGCTCTCACAGGAGAAGTCCCTTTCTGTGCCTCGGCCCGTCCGACTGAGCAACTCTCCTTGATGCGTAACATAAAGATGGATTTATGGCGTTTGTTAGACAAGCCCACTCCGAACCACAATCACCTCTTGTTCTGCCGGGGCTTCGGACAAATTGCTGTCTTTCAGCACCGCCGCTGCTGCCGCCGCCGCTGCCACTTTTCGGCCTAATGCACGTGATACCCAACACCTGCACTTTCATCTGCGCGGTGGCCGTGCGCCGTCCCCGCTGCATGGGGCCGCGCTCGCTCGCTCGCGGAGCGGAGCCGGAAGGACCCCGGTATGGTCTGCAGTACACGGCCATTATCGGCCGTGTAAAATTTAAATGGAACACGTCGCTGAAGCGTGTGTAATTACCGTAAATAGATGGGAGTATTAAATTCGAGAAAATTCATGTGGCGTTATTATGTTGACATTCTTGAATATAGAATTTCAGCCCGCAATATTTTGTTTGCTTTATCAGCAGTGTCATTCATACCCCTGTGCGTTGTTACGAGTTACATTCCAGATACAGTTGCACAGCCCCCCATAGAGGCAGGAGTTTGGGAGCGTTGAACAAATAGCATTCTTCTCGGGAAAATTCATGAAAGTGTCTTCCGTTTCAGGTTTTTATTTTTTTTAATGTTTACCCAGGAGAGCCTCACTGAGTCTCCATGACTCTTCATTCAGGAGGTTTCCTCTAAGTTTTTTGCAGTCGGTGTGATGGTTACTTTGTGTAATTCCATTTGAGCAATATGTTGGTATTTTTTTTCATTTGGACCATGACACCAGCACATTATGACGTACTCTTGCAAACGATCTTCATCGTCTGCTTTGAAGCAGACGGCGTATATTTTTACGATGAATGTAACTGTAGTATTAATCAGGGCAGCCAGTGGTATTGAACCGTGAACCTCCAACAAGCGGCAAACTCACTGGCGCTGCTGGGCCATGTCACCACCACTTTTAGGTGCACGAGTTGTACCACTCTGCAGAGGGCCATGCTTAATTTTAAATTATTCTGCAACTTAAAGTTGTATTACTTGTAAAAATAACATCTCCGGTTTCATAGTGTATGTTTCACACTGAAAGTCTACGGAGAGTATTGCATGCAAAAATACATCTGAGAAAGAAAGTGAGCGTGCGTACTCCTCGCGTTTACTGCTGTTGAGCTGTTGCAAACGATAATGATACGTGCAAATGTAGAAGGGAAACTGGACTCATCTTTCGTCTTCTTGGTTCTTTCGGTAAAGTCACGTAGAAGGGAAATAATAAAATAATAAAACAATAAAAATTTACCATAAAAATAAAACATAATAAAATAATTCTCACTTTGTGAGAATAATTTTATTATGTTTTATTTTTTTTATTTTATTATTTTCCTTCTACGTGACTTTACCGAAAGAACCAAGAAGATGAATCCCTGCAGTCACGAAAGCTTTAAATCGAAATCATCTTTGGTCGTTCAGGTGTATTGTCAAATTAATGTATTGTATATGTGAGACCTGCAATCCCCAGACTGATATCGTCTGGGGATTTGGCTGTGACACTGGCAAACAATGACTTACTCTAACCAGTGACATCACATGATTTTTTTTCCATTCAATTTCAGCAGTTATTACCAAATTAGCACACAAAAAAATCTTCCAGCAGCTGTGTGAAATGATTAATTGACTCCTTGCAAGTAGTTTTGTTGAATAAATTGGATCGTCTTATTGAGTTTGTAATGTTTGCGCTTGCACGTCGTATTTAGACACTTTATAACTTCAATGTACGACGACTATCTTCACTGACATCTTCACTACTACTGGCTGGCTGCTTCGTCTTTTGGGTCCATGCGGCACAATGGATAGTGACAGCCCCTCTGTGATGAATACACTTTGACCCTGTGTGGTCTGACCCTTTGCGACCAGGAGGTGACCTGTAGTTTGGTTTAATCAGGTGCATATATTTATTTAATTTATCTGGAATCTCTTCCCATCCCCTTCCACCAACCAACAACAGGCTATATGCAAACTTACACACCCATATACTTTCTCATTCATTTACCCGCTAGACAAGACACACATTCCGGGGGTCTCTCTATAAACATTTAAGTAAATTGTCATCCGTCTGACTTCTCACTAAATGTAACTTGGGTCCCTTATTTTAAGATTCCCTTTAAAACCCAGCAGCGGATACATGTATGACTATGTTGTGTCTTTAAATACAATGTCATCTTTATGTAATGCTTAGTATAGATACAATGTGGGACAATTTTGTATGTCTTGCTTTGTTTGAATTGTGTTCGAAAGTGTTCACAAATGTTTACCGTATTCTATATGCATTCAAAAAAAACATAAAATGGTCATTCACCCATAAAGCTTCCGCATTGATTAAAACCACAGCAAGGTAGTTGAGTAGCACCAGCATCACATGTCAGTAAGCAGACACTTTCATAATTGGAGTTTCAGTTCACAGACATTGACAAATAGTGTCCAAATTGCTTTGTTTCAGTTTAGTTTGTTTATCAAAAGACCATCCAATGTGACTAATGAGCAGAAGACTGTCTTCTCTACTGATTTTGATGAAAAGGTTAAAGTCATTCACCCCCTGTCATTAAACTCAACCCCTAATTACAAATATATGGGACACTAGCAGAGTTTGTATATACTGTGCACATAGAAATTGGGTACAAAAGGTAATTAAGCTAGAGTGTGGGGTATGACATAAAACTCCCATAAATCTCCACAGCAGTAGTGTTTAAAAAAAAAACCTGTGTTAGTCTACAATGGGACATGTAAGAAAAGCCTGCACAAAATCCACGTTTGTGAATGAGCCGCGAAAATGGTGATTTAGCTTAAAACTCTTTTTTCTTTAATCTCCTCGAGTTTAATCCTTTCCGATGCGTAATTATTCATTTCCCCGTTTTTCTTTAGAGCCTTCTAAGTACTGAACCTCTCGGGGAAACCGAATTGTTGTTGGAACCGCTGTATTTCATTTAAGTCTTTCCTGTAACAAATTAACATTGGTCCTTCGAGAGGTGCTTCTCAAAGAGCCTTGTAGATATTTGTCATGCCACTAATTTATTTTTGTATATTTTTACATCGCGTGCAATTATGGGTTACTTTGTTTAAAAATACCAACTGCCTGTTCAAACTTTGCCTGTGCGACACTTGGCGGGCGATTGTATTTGAAGCAAAATTAAGGACGAGCTCAGCGACTGTGTATCTCACTCCCCTCCCCCCCCCCCAAAATGTCGGGAGGGAGGGGAGTGAAATACAGAGACCATTAACCCCAGCATCCTTTGTTGAAGTCTCGCAGTTTAGATGTTAATGTGCAGGGATGGTGAGATGGGTGAAAATAACAATGCACTTTATAATCGCAGCGCCACATGGTACGGGACTGCAGAAATTGTCTCTCTCCGTGGCCTCAATGGATAAGAATGAAAGAGAGAAAATTGTTCCCGAGCCGCTCGAGTGCTTTAATTACAGGAGGGTTGACTCACACCAGGAACACTTTGCCCTGTGCACCCTATTGTACTAAATCCTGTTAGTCACAGTGAATTAGGTTTCTTAAAAGTGACCACGATGACCACCGTCGTCATTGGCAGTATTGTTTAAGCCCAATGATTTACACATCCAGGCATTTTCTTTTGTTTCCGATAGGCCTGTGTTTGGATAATTTCTACAGGTATGTAAACAAACATTCCTTTATGTACCCAATGTAAGTGTTAATTTTACTGTTAATTAAATTAAAAGTGCAGCAGTGTAGCGGTGCATGGATGGTGTGTTTGTGTGTGCACTGCAACATGAACCCCACGGCCGGCGTTGGATTCCCGGCCACGGTTAACGTTGGTGGCGAGTGATATCTGAACCGGTCTTGTGATCCTCTCCTTCAGCAGCTCGTACTGACCAGTGTGGTGAAATATGGTCAAACAAGTCCAGTGAACACTTTGGCTCCGTGAGGCCTTTATCCAATTATACACTTACATTTAACGTATAGTCATAAACAAATAAACACAATAAATATTTCTAACATGATCGCCATTCTCTATTTTTATTCCAATATCATGTATTATAGTGTTGTTATTCACAGGGTTGTTCTCAATTCATCATCAGAATCTTCATTTATGATGAAGAAATCCGATGAGCCATGGAGTTTTTTTTTTTTACAAATGTCCAGAAGGGGTAGGTCAGAAAGTTACAACAACAGTCAGAAAGTCACAACAATAAATTATTATTCATTTGGTAAGTCAATTTAGAATGACCGATATATATATATTTTTATTATGTTTTAAAATAAATGTCTTCAGACATTTCAAAATAAACTTTATTCTAATGTTTTTTTGCACATGTTTTGCCATGCATCACAACTTTTTATTGCTAAGATATTCTGCAATATTGGCTCTCAAGTGTAAATATTCTTTTTTTTTCTTTCTACGTGACTTTACCGAAAGAACCAAAGAGTAATTCCTGCAGTCACGAAAGCTCCAAATCAAGTGTAAATATGTTTTCTCTTGTTTTGTTTGGTGATGTGACTTTCATTTGCTTGATGAGCATTGACCACATTTTTTCATCTGTAAGAGTTCACTCAGAGTTTATTATGGGTTTGCTGCCTGAGCCCTAGGGCATTTCTACAATATCCTAACATTCATACGCACGCCACATGCCATTGTGTCTTCGCTGAAGTTCACTGTGATCTTAAAAATATCGCACGACGTATTTCGTTACCGTTTGCGTCAACACAGATGAAGTCATAAATGGAGTACAGCGGGCATGTTTCATAAAAGTCCACTGCATATTGGCACGTCTGTCGTAATCGAGTTACGATCTTGTTCTTTCAGGGCAACCACGGTCCGGACTGCTGCAGGCATCCATCATCAGCTGTTATGTCATGTACCTGACATTCTCCGCCGTGACAAGCCGCCCTGCTGAGACCGGTGAGTGCTTGCATGCACGCACGCGGTGCCCTGCGTCGGCCAAATGCCACTCGTGGGCCTTGCGGAGGTCCGTCCCTTTCACATTGCACGCCAAAGACACGTGAAATGACCACACAGATGGTCAGCAAAAGCATAGTAAAAAAACGCACAATTGAGTGTTTCTCCACTTGTGTGTGTCTCCAAGATGCAATGGTGGGGGGGGGGGCAGGGGTGCTCATCTTCATTGGTGGCTGAAAGCCAGCGGTGGAAAGTTTACATTACTATGGCAGGGGCCAGCCTTCCCAACGGATAGCCAGCCACTGTTGAACAGTAAGCACAGCTGTGATTCCTTTTTATTATATAGTTTAAACACAACACGTTTAATTTCCTTAGTAAAATAGTGAATATAAACCAAACATACGAAACTTAAGAGATTCTGCATATTCGTCAGATTTTATATCTGAGACCGCAGAATGCAAATCTTTATCAAAATGAGCTTTTTAACAAAACAAACTTGAATGAGAGAAGGTGGAAGGCAAAGCAGGGGTTGGGGTGTTACACATGCATGGTGTTTAGAGGTAAGTAAGCTATTGATCAGAGCCCATCAGTCACATCTCATTCATTGTATTTCTGCCCTCAATTTCCATTAATTTTAATGTAACCTGCACATGCAGGTAAAACGTAGGTCCACAAGTAGCAGGATGAAGTGACAATAAATTTCGATTTAAAGCTTTCGTGACTGCAGGTATTCATCTTCTTGGTTCTTTCGGTAAAGTCACGTAGGTGAAGAACACCTGAGGACGGCTGCTTGCATTGTGGCCTAAACGTCGTGAGAATTGTATTTTATTATGTTTTATTTGTATTATTTTCTCACAGTGAGAATTGTATTTTATTATGTTTTATTTTTATTATTTTCTCACAGTGAGAATTGTATTTTATTATGTTTTATTTTTATTATTTTATTATTTCCCTTCTACGTGACTTTACCGAAAGAACCAATAAGAAGTGTCAATAATTTAGTAGCAAGCAGGTATGAATGGTCAGTAGCCACCTTATCACTCTTTTATGACACTTCCGGATTGGCAGTGGAACGCCGGCTTCTCGTCTCGCCCCGATCCTGCCCTCCTGCCTTCTGCCTTTCCATTCCTCTTGTTAAGCCCTTTGTTTTAGTTTCCTCTTGTTCTCTTAGCCTCCTGTTTTTGCTCTTCTGTCTGTTTTTTCATCTTTCGTAACGTTTTTATAGCGCCCTCAGAACGATTGTTTAAGGGCGCTTTATGAATAAAAATGATCATATTATGATGATTTATTGTAACTACCATGGTGTATGTTGATTCGTCCACCCATGTTGAGTACTCGGTGTACCATGCTGACTGTTTTGTGTCATCCATACCGCCTCATCCATGCCATGCTGCAGGTCAAGCACTCCTCGTTTTGTCAATTCAAGAAACCTTTGTTTTACATATCAAGCCATCAGTAGTGCTCTTTGTTGCTGGTCATTTGGTGTTTGGGCCTTTGGGGCCTGTGCTTAGCAATCGTGATAGAAATTAGTTCCACTTCCAGTAGGCAAGGGGAAGCCTTCCATATGCATGGCAGCAGAGCAATGTACCGGCACAAATCCCTTTGAAATCTTTGTCACATACAGCTCCAGTTGACTTCTGTGTGCACATTAACTCCGCTACCTCCAGTTCTAATCGCTGTTAATCGTTTAGGACAATTCGTTGCCATGCTGGGTATGTCTTACATCGCCAGTGTAACTCATTTACAGCTGATCCTACGATGAATTAGGCATAATTGGAAAGTTTCACCATGCCATGATTGTCTTCTAGATTTCCACTTATGTCAGACCGACTGCAAAATAGCGCTATTAAAGACAGAAGGCCCGGATTAAGGCGGTTGTTGTAATTTGCTGTAAATGGCCAGCACAGATAGCAGAAATCCTAAAGTCTGCATGATCAAAGCCCGATCATATTTCCCCACTAAATCCATTAGGGAGGGCTTGGGGCTTCTGGCAACACTTAAAAGAAGCCCCAGCAGGGAGTATTGACTCGGACAGGCAGTGCAGTTCCCTTTTCTTCACATCTCATTTCCTTTGCAACCAGGCATGGCCTGAATGTACCGTAAAACATTTATCCCAATTTGTTCCTCAAAACTAAATCGTGGTAGTATACAACTGTATTGAACTTTGTTTATAACTGCAAGTGTACACAGTATCATCATTCATAATTTCATCATATTTTTTTCCCAATTATTGACAATATTCTTTTGTTTCATTTCATTTTGAAAATAGTTAAATGTTTCCATCATAAATGAACATTTTAAAACACGAAATTAATTATAAAATGGACGCCAACCACTTAGTTAAACTCACCGACAGAATAGATAATACATTTTTACCCATCAGGGTCTTAAATATTTAGAAGCTTTTTTTGCTGAATACACCCAATGATAGCGAGTCTTGAGGACAGGGTTGGTGAAACAATGTGTTCGAAGGCAAGAGTGATGAGGCTACAGGTCTCAGGTGTTAAGGTCACATAATCGTACACATTCCACCAGCAGAGTGTTTGTGTTTCCTTGTGACTGAACCGGCAACTCTCATTAGCCCCCCCCCCCCCCCAGCATCTTCACTGAGGTTTGTTTTACCTTGTTTGTTGTTTTCTCAAAACACTTCCTGTTCCCAGTGGCACTGGGCCCCCATTAGGGCCCTGACTAATGCACAGCAACACGTGTGGCCCAGCTCCTAGACCTGCCGCTGTTTGTAAACTCACAAACGTAAACAATAGAAATACAAGCACAAGCATCTGTCTGTCGAGGGAGGTGGGTGTTTGGCTGTGTGTGTGGCTACGTGTGTGTTGCTGTGTGGGGAGCGGTGGTGCAGCGGTTAGCGCGCTGCGCTATGAACCCGGCGACACGAGTTCGATTCCCACTCACGGCCAACACCAGTGACGATTATCTGAACCGGTTAATCTTCCCTGATAGTCTCCCCAAGCCTTCTCCATCTTCCACGGTCTTGCGTTGTAACCGTCCGTTTACTTCCTGCACATAAGATGTTTACATTGCTCAATCTCTGCTGTGGGTTCGCTTTTCGGCGTGCTCCCTCTGACCACCACTCTGTCATTTGGCTTGACCACCAGCCAACGTACCTTTGAGCAACATGTTCTGCCCAAGCCCACTCACTTTTGGTACAGTCAACATATAACCTCATTTGCCAGTAAAAAATATGATAATTGTTTTTTTACCCTTCTATCTGGCAACAAAACTGACACCTTTTTTACAAGGAGTCATGTTTGCATCGACCACAATACCTGCAGTCATAATGCAAACAAAAAACATAACTGTCTTTGAGTTGTGCGCCTTTTGGCGTCATCTGGTCCAACACCATGTGAGACTAGGCTCTAAGGAAAGCTGTCTCGGGTGTGGACCAATGAACTTCAAGGACAGTGCATACATTATCAGAGTTATGTTTTTTGTTTGCATTATGACTGCAGGTATTGTGGTCGATGCAAACATGACTCCTTGTAAAAAAGGTGTCAGTTTTGTTTGCCAGATAGAAGGGTAAAAAAACAATTATCACAGTCAACATGTCTCTAACTTGCGTATGTTCTCTAATCCATGTGCCCTTCTTTCTCTGTCTCTCAGTTTCATTTCAAGCATTTACCTCTCCATGCTTCTTGGCACATGTTTCAGATGTTCTTCTATCTTCCTTGTCTATTGTCCACGTTTCTGATCCATATTCCATTGGGAATTGAATATTTTTTGTTTGTTTATTTTGGACTTTTTGTAACTATATTGAAACTTGTTGAACGTCTTCAACAAAACATGTTATGATGCCTTTGCTGTGTAACTGTAGTCATCAATGCGAGCGGAATGAACCAGACGATCTGCTTCCCAAGCTCGAGCGAGGATGGGCAGCGGATCGGTGACACGGTGGTCGCCATCGTGGGCTCCATCATCATGTACGGCTGCGTGCTCTTTGCATGGTGAGCTCCCGACCGCACCTCTGTCACACCCGGCCTCATCACCGCGAGGGCTCCCCATCAGTGGCCCTCATTACTACAGTCTCGTGTACAATGTAGAGGCAGCTAGGGAGATCAGCTGCTATCCTTAAAACAAGTCTTCCACCGATTGGCTTCCTCCCCTCCATATATGTTTTTAAATCTACCGTTCACCATCACGGAGATTGTACAGTTTTCAGAAGAGACTCACAGTTTCAGGAGGTTCTCAGCTGATAAAGTTAACTGAACTGGATAGGTTTTGCAATAACTGTTAGGTATCACCTAAAATCACTGTTGAGGAAAGCAAAGGGAGAGGACAATAACAAAACTGCGCTCGCTATCACTCGTCGTTATCACAATGTCACCCGTTGCCGACGAGTGCCCCCTCTGAACGGAGCTCGAAGGTGGTCTCAGGGCCCTCCGCACTGCCGATGAGGTGGCTGTCATCTGTCTGAGCAAGACAAGCAGACAATCACAAAATAATAATAATAAAGAAATCGCTCAAGAACAAGAGTGTGGTGATATGAGGTGAAGAGTGATGAGCAAGATGGAATGGGATCCAGGGAGTTTGACACATGGACCTGCCATAACCCTCACAAGTAAATGAGTCATGACCATTTTTTCTGGTGGTGGAGTTTTGCCTGATTGCTTTTTGTGGATCTGGAGGAACCAGGGTGCCCTGGGAAAACCTACAGATGCGAGGGGCAGATACTCAAACTCCACATTTCTCCATAGCAATCTGCTTGTAATGCAGCTTCCATCATAGGCCTCTTGCTGCCCAAATAAATATTATATATGCCCCGCACAGTCCCCGGCCAGTGATTACAATGCAACCGCTCATTTTTTTGGGACATTTGTTTTCGATGCCGCAGCGTGCATGTGTGCAAACACGCCTGCCTGTATGCTACGTCAAACACCACTCGCCCCCAGCAGGCCCAGTTTAAACGTTGAGCTCCGTGTGTGTCCTCCCACAGTCGCTAGAACAATATTTTGCTTTTCACTACTTGCTTCTGTGCATTCACGTGGTAATACTCATCCCTGTATTCGCCTGCGGCGAGTCACGTTGGCTTGGCACAAACCCCCCGAACACTCTTTGCTCGCCTGCACAATGCCCTTTCGTCTGCCCAGACAGCGACGCCATGCTGTACAGATTGTAGCGGGTGCATCCTGATATAAATCAGTCAATCGATCTTTATTTCACGTACAGGATGCATAGAGCAACAGGAATGTAAAAGGGAAAAGCCGTCATGACCTGATAGAAATTGCAACTAATAATCGCATTCATTCAAAGTAACAAAAGTCACATAAGTATTATCATTAGGTGTGATTAGTGCCATTAAATCCTTAACAGGGAATTGGCAGCTCTTTTGATTCACACTACAGAAAATCATTTTTGCATTTGCAAATAAATATTTTTATTGCACTTTTACCAAAACCCGTCATCTATAACAGCGTACGAGTTGCATGATAGCTGGATAATAAAAAAACGAATCGTTGATGAGAAAATTAATTAATCAGATGAGTAATGTTTTGTTTGCAAGTAGGGGTATAATGTGTCTATGTATGTTGCACTTCTTTTGCACCGTACGTTGCCACCCGTGCTAAGCGGAGGTATGGGAATAGGGATATAAGAATAGACTCGTGTAAGTGTTGCATGTTGTGGGTTCACATCTTCCCTGCAGCTACTAGAGATGCCACCACTCACTGCAATGTTAAACAATCTACTCATGGCCCCTGAATCTCAAGAATCCATCCAAATCACCCGGGTGAATTATTATTATTACATCTTTATTCTTATTTTAGTGAGTATGTGTTTAATTGTTTTTTACGTGCATGGTGATGTTTTCTGTTTTTCTGACTTTTGTTCCTATTTATCCTCCTTTGCTCCCCTTCCTGCCTGACATGGAAGTAATGAAGCCTCCTACTTAGCGCAGGCCTTTGGTCCCTGTTGGGTGATCAACGTGTATAAATATGAGTTTAAAGTAAGCACTCCGCTCAACACATGCATACCATGCTGCGCAGTAGTCCGCCTTTCCCTTGCAGTGTCTGTAGTTTTACTAAGCTAGAATATTCGTAGTCGCAACTTTCCCGATAATTTAATTAAACATGTCTACTTGTTTATTTAACGAAGCAAAACAATCAATGAGATGCTTCTGTAACAAAACGTAGATTTGTTATTGTAATCTATTCTTAGACCTTACTAATAAAAAGTGCAATCATCTCCATCTAAGTTAATTCCTAGTTTTATCACGAGGTCAGGCAGACAGGCCCACCGTTTCAGCGGAGGCTTCTTGTTCCGCCACGTCTTGCCGATTTCCATATTCGTTGTCACCCGATTCAAATTGATGCCACTACGTCAAAGCCGTTTTCAAATTTCTCATGGATCAGTAGTAAATGTATTTTAAAGTTCTTTCGCGTACCATAAGCAGCCAACCATGCTAATCAAGAGGTGTGAGGGAAGGACAACAAACTAAACACAAAATCTGTTAAAAAAAATAGTTTTCAGTCTAGATTTAAGTGCATAGCTCCAGTGGCTTCCTAATATCGGAAGTAAGAGCGTTGCAGACGGCCGCAGACGCACATCCGAAAGCACGGTATGCTGTGACCGTCCTTGAGAACCTGTATATCGGCCACCAAAAGTGTGCTTGCTTTAAAGAGTTACAGAAAAATAATGGCAAAAAACAGCGTGCAACCGAGTATCCAAATCCTCCCCCCCGGTAGTCTGGCTACACTCCCTGACAAACCTTTCCCCACTTTCTCTCTCTCTCTGGCTAACGAGCTCATTTACAAGGAAGTGCGGTGCTCTTCGTTGCTGGCCGATTAATACATCTTCTGTAATTGGAGCACAAATCTTGTGTTGCCTCCGAAACGTCGTGATTTGTATTTTATTTTTATTTTACTTTTATTAATTTTAATTATAATTTTTTACCTATGTGACTTTACCGAAAAAACCTAAGAACACAAATACACTCCTTGTGGATGCAGCTCTTCAGAGATTGCCTCTGATTAGAAAGTGTAATGCACTTTTTTTAAAATATGTATTGTACGGTACAACATCGCTCATCCGACTCGCTGGGGACTGAGGTATAGGTGAATATGTGAAAATGTCGGATACGTGAACATCAGTAAATTATGACATTTACACCATGCCCAAAGAGGTTACTGGACAAAAATAAAGTACAGATTTATTTAAAATTGGGAAATTAATGTACGCCGCATGAAGAAAAAAAATCCTCTATGTGAAAATATCGTATTTGTAAACATCTACTGTATTTAAAATAGCGGTTACGCGATGCACAAATACTGCATGGAGTGCTGGCAGTTAATTTGTCAGTGTGGATATGTGACGGTCGGATATGCGACTTTGTACTGTATATAGAAATGTTCTATCATTGCCTACCCTGCCCTGCCCCCTGCACCTGCCCTGCCCTAACCCTACCCTTGTAGTGTTGGATCCCCTGTGCGCTCGTCTGTGGCTGCTCTGGGTATTTCCAGCGACGAACGACCGTCTGCGACAGTGAGTGACACCTTCCCCCGCACCGACTATTTGACGGACTGTCAGCGTTTCTCAGAGGCCTGCGGTGCTTGCCCCAAAGAATGGCAGTGAGAAGGAATAGACCTGCGAGAAAAACTAAAGAAAGTGGTGTCACACCATTGTATTGTCAACGATTGAAGTCCAACTTGCTGGATTTTAATGGTACACGGGAGTGGGCGTTGGTTACTCTGTTGATGTTTTTATGGATTTTGTGAGCGCTGATCGCTTTTGCTGGTAATTCTAGACCGGTGACAAAGCGAGCATCTTTTAACGTGCGGTGTATTTTCACCAGGATGTCCCTTCACGCCTCTGCTCGCTTAGTTGGTGCTTCCAGCCTTCATCACTTAAGACTGAGCATAGCCTCAGCTTGACTTTGGGACATCACCAGGATGGCAAGATTTTTTTAAAATAAAAGTTTGAGGATATTTGCGCTGAGAGACAGAAAAGGAACACCGAAATCAGGAAATATACACAAGGCATAGACATCATATTGACGGTTAAGAAGAGTAAGTGGACACAGACCGGACATGTCACTATAACAGGATGATGGCCAGTGGTTGAGACTCGCAACGGAATTGTCATCAAAAGAGGGAACACGGCCGGAGTGATGAGATCAGCTTGGGGTGCTGTGGTGGCGAGATGTTATCGTCCTGGCCTGGTTTGCGGGAGGTTGTGGGTTCGATCCCAGCCCCTGACACTCGGATATATGGAGTTTGCATGTTCACCCCGTGGACTTTTCTCCGGGTCCTCTGGTTTTTCCCTCCACGTGTAGAAATATGCCACTTCGTTGAGCTCTCATTTGTGGCCAGATCACTTCTGAAACAGATCTATAAAGCTCAGTGGACCTTACCTGGTAAAATAAAATTGTTTTTGGTAAGATAGATTTTTGTATCATGTGACCGTTAATAATGGTGCCGGCTTTGAGATGCCTTCATCCAGCAGTGGATAGCTCAATGATGATTGTGAGTTATTTTTAACAGACGTTCAAATTAAATTGTCAAACATGGAATTTTACTAGAGTACACCAAATTTAATGTAACATAGGATGACATATCTGATCGTTAAAATGTTAGTTTTATCGTTACATTTTAATTAGAGCATTAAATGTCTCGTGACATGCAGCAGGAGTAAAATGTAAACTTAAGTTACAGGAACATTACTTGATCACACTGTAAGTTTATGATCAAGTGTAAACAGTTTGCAAATGGCACATGAGACAAATTAACCACAAGTACTTGTTTTGGACCAAGACGAGAGAAAAACCAGACAGTCCTGGCAACCTGAAGACATTCTGAACAGGATTAACTTCTCCGTTGCGTTTGGTAAAACATGGTTTTGTTCAAGAGAACTGACATTTGAAAGTTGATTTTGCAAACTAATACACGTCCCCTTCGTCCTGTTTCAGGAGGCGTCTTGTTGTTTTTGCTGCGTCCAAGACGAGGATGGTAAGATCGCATTTCTCGTGCGCTCATTCAAGAAGGCGTACACCGTCAGACCACGGGCAGTTTCCAACAGTCAACGCTCAATTATCCAGGCCAGGGACGGGGGGTCGGTCCAGATAAAAAAAACACAGATAATGAAAAACATAGGGATATTCAGAGATAGAAAAAAATGTACCCGTAAAAACAAAGTTTTTCACTATAAATCCTTTATATGCGTGGCATCGGTATTATTTTATTGTTAATTTCTGTGTTTCTTGAGTAAGAGTTTCATTTTTATCACATTGGTATTTTAACTAAAATATGAATTATTTTTTTCCTTGAAAGTGGAAAATTTTGGAAAAAAAATTTCACAAAAATAAATTGTCACGCACAACGAGTCTGTGTGCAAAATGTCAGCTCGATTGGATCACGGGAAGTGGGTTAAAAAACGACCGAAAGATTTGCACGGTCGTAAGCGTGCAAGCAAGCAAGCAAGTTAACTTAATATAAAGGATTAAAAAATAAGATTAATCCTTCATCTATGTAGGATGGGGGTTAAAATGAAGAATGTGTTGCCGGTTTTTATTGTGGTTTAAAGTAATTGTCCACTAAGTCACAGACGTGTTAGGAGCAGCTAATTATCATGGGCGTGGAATGCCATATCTTCTCTTATTTTTTTTCACAAGCATGGTTGATCCACACCCCAGATAATCTAAACATTGATAATGGACAGTTAACTGTAAATGTTTTACCCTTCCACATTTTGCAGCGTTTTTTTTTTACAACCCACCATTGCATTTCTTTTTTACAAAGGGACACCTTTTCCTCACCTTACATTTTTTTTTTTAAATGACACGTTTGAGAAATTATTCCACGCTCGAAAAATGTTTAGCCCGTTTGAAACTCGACAACAGTTGTAGCAGGTGCAAAACAAAGTGACGGGAAACAACGGCGTTGGTGTGTGTGTTTTGTGGTGGGGAAGGGAAAACGATGGGGAGTGGGCGCAACTTGCATGAAATGCCTCGGTCTCTCTGAGATAACATTCCATGTGGACCTTTTTGCACGTCAGTTATACTGGCAGCTTGCCTGACCGGTTATGACAATGCAGACTAAATATGATCGACTGAGCAACAGCTCTGGGATCACCTTTTTCCATTAGATAGCGTTCATTGTATTTTCCAAGCAATTTCGAGAGCACTCTGTACTTGTGTAATTTATTAAAACGGCGGTGGCTGCCTTGAATTGTTGAGTGTACACAAAGGGATACTGTCATCTGTAATTGTATTCGATTAACAGATTACTTGAGCCATGAGTTGTGTTTCACGTGTTAGCAAGCAACGATTGAGAGTGACACAGTGGTTGGCTACATGTTATAGATTTTATAGCATAGCATTTGACAAATGTATAAGTTATGTGCTCTTTGTTTATACATATCCAATAATCTCCCAAATTATGCTAAATTTAAAAGGTGGACAGCAAATACATACCTTGTTTTAAGACGTTTCTATACCAAATGCATGTTTATGAAAACCCTTTAGTTTATGTCTGAGGTGTCACGGATAATTTAATATGTGAATCTGTTTGAATTACCGATACTTATGTGCAGTTGGCTGACCCCATTTGCTAAGGGCCCTAAGCTGCAATCTTACACAACACATGCAGCGAAGCAGGCTACAGTATGTGACTTCTGCGGCATGTATTTAAAATCCTGGCACACTGCTATGACTAAAGATCATAAACAGTGCCCACAAGGCAATCATGCTTTGTAATGCACAGTTGTATGTTTAAACATATTTATATTGATGTTCTTTTTGTCATTTCTCATTTTGATGTCGGAAAGATGGCAAGATGGCATTTCACTCATGGCACAACGGTTGTTTTGCAGCCAAAATATTTAAATATCCATGAAAGATCTGTCTTAAAAAAAATTATATTGTTAGCAATGCAGCTGGATTTGTCTAACCCATTGAAAACCATCATGTTTGCAGCATGCTGTAACGGAGCTAATCTCCTTGTGATTTAATTAGATTCTGAAGTGTCGCAAATCAATGGTCTCAGCCTGGTCACCAATGTCTGCTACAACAATAATCACAATAAATAATTGTATGTGTTTAAAAAATTGCTAGCAGTATGTTACAATTAATTTCAAACAGCGATTCACTGCTCTGACCCAAACGCATTCCTCATCACACGACCTGACACTGATAGTGCATTGTAAGATCAAATAAAAACAACAACATTACTGTCCTCGTGGTTTTACGCTACATCTTACACCATCGTTGTTTCCATTCGCAAGGTGCGGTCTACGAAGAGCCGGAAGATGGGGGAGGACAGAAGGTGGTCTTTAACGAACGCGACGGCGTGGTGTACAGCTACTCCTTCTTCCACTTTGTTTACTTCCTCGCCTCGCTATACATCATGATGACACTCACCAATTGGTTCAGGTGAGTCACCGACCCGATGGGCATTCTCATCTTATTCCTGTTGGGGGGGTGGGCAGCATCATGTGTCATCGGTTGCTGCTCGTAGGTTGACAGGAAATCCAGGAATAACGATTGGACAGGGTTCGGAAGAGTCGGTCAAAAACCCCCTCTTGAGATGGGTCTACTCGAGATCGGCGTCTGACGAGGAAGGCCTTATGTCTGCAGTGGCATGATCAAGCAAATCAAGGGCTGCACGTTTACCTTTTACATGAATGTTGTTCATCCATCGTGTGCGTGTTTGATGTTGGTGTCTTCTGTACCTATTCATCTAGTTTGTCAAAATAGTATGAACATAATTTGCTTTTGCAAAACATTGATCACGTCAAATAAATTATATATCCCGTAGGCTTTCTATATTCATACATATATCCAGAAAGAGAAACGCATTGCAACAGCTAAATGCGACAAGACGGCGACTGTTGCGTTCTGCCACATTGGCGTACAATGCCACTCACGTTTTGAGAAAAGTATGAGAGGCACGCTGCACTCGGGTGTATTCAGGGCAGGCAGGCCTGTCAAAACACGTCAGTTGTTGCACTTCCTCGACACTGACACGCTTACACAGTGCGCTGGAGAAGGAGTAATCTACAGAAGCTTACTGTGTCTTTGGCAGTAGATTATCCACTGATTTCAGGGTTACAACATTCTCGGTTTTGTTTGTTGGTTGTAAGGATAAAAGAACCCTGTTGCTTTAATCCCGGAGGCTCTCTGAACAGAGCGCGCTGCTAGCGGATACTTGTTCCTCAGCCACGGACCCTGATGACATGGTCAGGTCCACACACTGGCTCCTCTCTTGTGTCATCACCAGCAGTTGTCACAGCGGATACCGATTTTTTAGGATGTACTGACCTGGGGCAGCGGTTTATAAGTTGACTTGGAGTTGCCGCTGGGTCACTGGAAGGGGGGGCGGACCTGTTGCTGCTTATAACGTTGTTTTAAAAATAAACTACAAATTTAGGCCGCCTCTTGTCACAACCTTTACAAGTACCTCTAGAGGCCAGACGAGCTTCTCTTTCAAAACAATCAGAAGGGTTAATTCCATTACGGGAATTTTACGGCGTAATTCAATTGTTAAACAAAATTGCATTCATGCCTCGAGGAGAAAACAATCGATGCCGAGCGGCGTTTTAACACACGAGCGGATTTAAACAGATGTCCGTTTAACACGTAGGCTTTCGCGACCAATATTATTCATAATAAACGTTGTTGGGTTTAGATCGCGTTATTTTATAAATGTGTCGTAACCCTCCACCACCCGACACGGCCAATCAGCAAAAAAGTGTCACGTTGACAAAATACAAATAGTTCACTACTTTAGCCTACCGGTGTGTCAGCAATTGAGAATATGTAATGGTTCTGTTTTTTTTTGTCTTTTAACGCTATAAAAAAAAGTATACACACCAGCTGGTAATTGTATAGCAAGGTGTGGCCTGTTTTTTGTAGCACTTTTGTGTCACTAAGCCCAGCAGTACTGGGTGTGTTACCACAAGCACTTTGGTGTTGTGACGTAATACGCAAGCTTGCTGTGGTGTGTCACAGTTGTTAACGTGTATTAAAGCAGTTTCAAAGATCTCAGCAGCGAGTGTCCATCCTAATACTGGGCGTGTAATGATGCTCCCATTAGTTAATTAAAGTCTATTATTTCGCTCAAGATACGTGAATCTCTTATTTGGAATTCATACAAATATGCGCAAATGTTTAATTCAGGTTAATGAGGGCAACAAACCTGTACAAATGAGACCGAAAAGCAAGAAACAATAAGACAACTTGATAAAAAAAATAACTTGTCTCACTTTACCATCAGGTTGACCACAAAACTTGATGATTCAGCAAATTTATGACAGGGGTAAATCATTACACGCTTGATTATTTGCAGGATCGTTTGGTCTAATGTTTAACCTTATCTTTTTGTATTATGCATAAGTAAGTTGACTTATCAGTTGGGTTTGTTTGATTGCCAAAATGTTATGACGATTCGTTGAGCAGACAATTCTTCCTGATCAGTGTATCCCGTTCTTATTTGTTTAAATCAAAGCAAACCCGATAGCAGTTTCACCTTAACTGTGTCTCCTCAGCAAGGTGGTAAACTCTACTGCCTGGTCATCTGGTATTAGTCGTAAAAAACATCGGTGAAGACTACGGAGGCCGGAATTATGTTGCAACATAATTTAACGTAATTTAATGTGTATGTATATAAAAATGTTCAGGATTACATTATCTGTCCAAAAAACATGTTTAGCTGTAAGTATACTGTTAAGTGTGTGTTTAAGTCTAGATTTGAAGCTTTCGTGTGTTTAAGTTGATATCATTTGTCTGCAGTACACAATGGGACACAGCTAATTATTTGCATAAACTTTCATTCATTCTAGGATAGCTAGTGAAACACATTTCTCATAATTAAATTATTTTGGGACATTTGTGTTTGGTGCTCGCAGTATTTAATTGCAGTGGTAGCAACTTGCCATTTAGTTTTGAAAATTGTAAGAAGCATAATTCGATATCCTTTGTCGACACACTGCACCAGAGCTAAACTCCAATAAGGCCACAGCTCTAATGTGAAGGATCCCACCACACCCACCCTGTGTGCCTCCCCCACCTCGGAATCATCACCTGAACGTTTATCCCGGCAGCTACGAGAACGCCCGGCTGGACACAGCATTCACGCAAGGCAGTTGGTCCACCTTCTGGGTGAAGATGGCTTCATGCTGGGTGTGCCTCTCCATCTACACGTGGACTCTGCTTGCCCCTCTCTGCTGCCCTGGTCGTGACTTTTCGGACTAAATGCACCCGCGCCGGAATGCCAACCCACCTTGCACCTGCCTTTGCTGTGCCCCCGTGTATTGCAGATTTCTGCTCTACCACGATTTAAGTGACCCACGTTACATGCACCGAATCTGTTGTCTCTGTAAAATGGCTGACTTTGCCATCAGGTAAATATTGCATGCTTCTATACGAGATGTTGTACATTGAATTTAATTTGACTGTTTGCTCCCTGGTAATTTGACCTCATTACCAGTTTATGGGTCATAATTTGAGGAAGCTTCATATTCTGTGTAAGGTTTTCTAGTTTCACATATTTAGATAATAAATGCAGGTGTTTGATATATAATTGAATTAGCAGAACTCCTTTCTGGGTCTGTGTGTAAAAATACAAATAATTCCTAGTCCATCAGTGTATTGGCTTTCCAGACCAAATAGTATCATGCGAAATTGTTTAAGCGGCCAAATGCTGGACTGGTGTCAACATTCTCGGTCTCGTCAGTGGAGTAGAGTCAGGCTTTGTTAAATAAATGTTGCCAATAGGCCGATGGACTAAAATATATTTGTATTATTACGTGGAGACAGAATGGATTACGCTTATAATTATGTTAACCCATAATGCATCACGGCAACGCATAATGATTATATACGTGCAATTCGAGTTTAACAATTATGATGCACCAGTGTTGAGTTTCAATTGGCCACGGTGACGCTCTGGTTAAGTCACTTCACTCAAAGTTGGAAACTTCTCAGTTAAAGTCCCGTGTTAAGAACCGACTTGGCCTATCATCACTCCATTGTTGAAATAATAAGTACCGTTTTGTGGGAGGTCAACAGTACTTCTCCTTGGGAAGATTGGCCTTTGCCATGGAAATTTTGAATTTCCACCACTGGTTTAGAGTTGCCACTGAAGGCCAATGTTTTATTAAAACTGTATCTCCACAGTAGGGAGAGAAAAATGTATATGGAACTTGCAGGTAATATCCTAATAAACAGATTCAATAGCTTCGAAGAGCAAACTGATTAAATTGATGTCAACCCTTTAATTATGAATTAATTAGCATAGCACGGAGAAAATTAGGTTAAAGTTTGAGGAGAAAATAGAGAACTAGATACACACTGATAATTGGTTTTTTACCCTTCTATCTGGCAACAAAACTGACACCTTTTTACAAGGAGTCATGTTTGCATAGACCGCAATACCTGCGTCATCTGGTCCAACCCATGTGAGACTAGGCTCTAAGGAAAGCTGTCTCGGGTGTGGACCAATCAACTTCAAGGACAGTGCACATTATCAGAGTTATGTCATTTGTTTGCATTATGACTGCAGGTATTGCGGTCTATGCAAACATGACTCCTTGTAAAAAGGTGTCAGTTTTGTTGCCAGATAGAAGGGTAAAAAAAAATTATCATATTTTTACTGGCAAATGAGGTTCCCATGGTGTAGATACACACTGTGTGTAAATTACCGGAAACTTCACACAGTAATGTGAATGTAGTTAAATTCTGAAAATGAACTTGACATTAAACCAAATTAACAACTGTGTAAACACTTAAAACGTGGTCAGTGCTTATCTTTAAAATTTTTGTTAATGATGTTAATGTATAAAGACTTTTCGGTGACATGTTGCAATTGGAGGCAATTTTTTGATACATTTTATCCAGCTTTCTATTTACACACGTCTATTAATGTAAGCAACTGGTTTATATTCCAGAACAATGATTTCAGCATATCGATACGTTTGCCACAGTTAATTTCGCCTAACTGCTTGTCCCATAATCGCTTGCATAGATTTTCATCGCACTCATAGAATGTGCTGATGAACTTTTAAGTTATTTTCTAGACTTACAAGCACTCCTGATAGAATTGTTTAACATTATAATTGCTATTAGTACAATATGTTAAATAAGAAGCGTGTTTGCTTTTATTCGTTTAACTTGTATGTATTTGTTGTCGTTAGTGCATTTCATGCGTTGCATTATAAAGAAACGTTATAAAACCAACAAGCATGTAATGATCCACGATTTTATTAAAAAAATATTTAACTTTGTGTCTCGTTTTTACCATCGCGTTTGCATTGTTTCTACATTTTTTTGTATGTCTTTGCGTGGCAATGTTGATCACAATATTTAGCCTAAGCATTATAATTGGCCAAAATCTAAATAACTTTTCACGTAAATTAAATTTGCATAAATGAACCTTATAAATAATCTTGATGTGAACTTTTCAACGACGGTGACGTAAGCGTAATATTCGTCATCAATTGATGCGTCGTTACAAGCCTGAAGACATCGCTCTCTGCATTTACGGTATTTGAGTGCGACGATGCATTGGAGAAGTACAATATATTGCATGTTTGTACCTTTATTGAATGTAATGGTAGTGGGGGAAACCAAAAGTTTTGTTCATCATTCACAGTAACTGTATTTTATACTGTGAATAATAATAATACTGCGTCGTTTAGTATCGTCAATTCGCACACGAGGTTAATGTCAAATTTGTCGCAATCCTATTGGCTGCTTCGCTGTTAATTACGCCACAGCAGTTGACCTTTGTGATGTGTGGATCTCTATAACGACCCTCATCACCATCACGGTGCAGTGGTGTGCGGAGGCAACTGATGTATCCACGAATGCCTTTTGAATTAATGAAGTTATACGTTTCAGGTATGCATCTGTTGTGTTTGTTGACATCTTAAATAAAGCATTCTTTTCTGGTGTTATTCGTTACAGGCAACATTCATCACTGGTTATGATTGTGATGTGGTTCATGATGTGGTGGTATCGGAGTGGCTCTTAGATGGAGATATGACCTGCTTTGTGTTTACATTCTGACTCAACAGCAAGATATGTATGCACCTCTCAGATTTGTACATGTCTCAATGTTGTAGCAACCAGACCAGCTGACATCATGGTTTTAAAAAAAAGTATATGTCAGTCCCTTTATCAGTCCACTGCTGAATGAAGGCCTCTTCACACCGTGGCAGTCATGGGGGTCGTTTGGCCCATACTTCACCATGTTGGTTAATGCTGGTATAGGTGAAGTGGGGCGGTGGGGTCAGGACCACTTCATATTTCACTCGTCACTCATGTTAGGCAAGTCCAGGAATTGAACTGTGCCCTAACCACGGTGTCTGCTGGTTCATCCCCAGCGGATTTGGTATCTGGCTTAAATTCAGGTTCCTATTTTTGTACGACAAAATTTGCCATGTGTATATCTTAATAATTACATCCAAAGCCTGTGATACAAAAGTAAAATATGTACTCAATATAGTTATTTGCAGTGGGCTGCTTTTAACTGCCGAGTTAATGTCGTTTGTGGTTATGTTCGGTGTTATTTTAAATCGAATTTTAAGCGATTTTATTTCAACTTCCCATCCGCACTCATCAATCTCCTAAACCTCGAACCTCCTTGACTACGTTTGGTAGATGGATTGAACTTTGTAAAATAACTCAACAACCTTTGGCTAAATCTATCAATGTTAGCTGAGAGTTGAGTGTGGACAGTGGTTAATGTATCCATTCAAAACAACACGTCGCCGCTGTGAAACGGGCACCCACATAAAGTTTTAGTTTGGCAATTCGTATTTTTTTCGTAATTTGTCGCGCTCTAAAATTATTTGCTAGTTTAAGTGCTTTTTCAAATGAATAGCCCTGACTCTCTGCAGCTCGCCCGTTAGTTTATGGGCTTTTTTATTTTACGCTGACCGCCAAAAGTGAATTACGTGGCTCTCTTGTTCCGGTGTGGTCTCGGTGCCTAATCGCTTAAAATCAATTGAAGCAATAGCTGCCCGCAGTATGCCGTGGATGTTATTTGTTATGAAACTATTATCTGTGGAGCGCGTGCTATGTGGTCACATCCATCAGGGAGACCGCAGGGAAGAGAGGACTCCCGACAGCTATTGCACAATGTTCAAAGATAAATACATAGCGGGCACCCAACACCCTGCCGCGAGGTCTTCTACAGTTGTGCCGTATGGCTCTGCGATGTGTGGTTTGGGTCGAAGCGGCCTGTCACTTGGCGTGGTGTTCGACGTTTCGCTCCACGTGCTGGGAGCTCCTGAAGAGGCGACTTGAAGCTCCACAGCACGTTGAGGGCATTGGCAGATTATTTCGCACCTCCGATTAGCAGGGTTGGCTACGTACGGCGCGAAAAAAATCAACAGACAGACATCGTGCCAAACGAAACGCGGTGCACCAAAATCGCAGCCGACAGCTATTTCTTCCATATAACTCCCCCCCACTCACCATTGTATTATGAAGGCGAGGATGCAGCTGAATGTGGTAAAGCAGTAGCAGCAGGTGCCACTTGCCAGTCTCTTTCCAGCATGACAGACGGGACACCACCACGCTCAGGGTACATGCCGGCTCAGCGATCTGATTGAATCGTCACGATTCGGTGTGATGATTTGAATCAACTATACTCTTACGCATGGCAATAATAAAGTGTGTTCAAGAGCTAAATGCCAATCAATGTCGTGGTCTGCGAACCACGAGAGGCATTCAGGAGGGGAGAGTCCGTAGAGTTTTGCTCTTCTTCCATTGAAGGAGCGCAGACGACGATGGTTACTGTGATTTTATTTGTTTAAGTAATTTTCAGAAAATATTTGTACAGTCTTGTATTGTTTCTGTGTTTTTTTTCGAGCTTGTAAAGTTTTGTGCATTCCCTTAGCCTGCATATAACATGAGCGTATGTTTGTATAATTTGTGCACATTTTTTATCGATTCTTACACGGACGTTCTGATGCGTGTACGTCGAGTGTAAGAATCGATTAATCGTTGCATGCTTTGTCAACACCAATTCGGTCGTGGTTGTGCAGGCCAGTGAGTCATCCCTGTCATATGAATGTGGAATTTTCACACCATTCGCTGAGGGCAGCCAACAGCCATCCTCCCACATAATTCTAATCTCAACATTGTTACAAACTCGCATGTCATTTTCTCAAATGAAATCATACGCATCATTAGATGCATCATAAGATGCATGAGAAATGGTAACGGCTTGGGGAGGCTTTCATCCAGTAGTGGATAGTGCATGACTGATGGTTGAACATGAGATCCCATGGTATTCGCTTGCCGGTTTTTATTTTGCCGTCAAATATAATTGCAGTTGCCAGATTTTGACTGCCCCATTATATTATTTGGGTCTTTCGGTAAAGTCACGTAGATATCTACGTGTCTTTATGAATTCCTGCAGTAACGAAAGCTTTAAGTCGAGAATGCCCCATTATAGCTGCTGAAAATCACATCTCCTTTGCTGGAGGGAAATCTTCGATCAATAACCATCATAAGGAAATCGGTTGGCATCAGATAGCACTGATGACTTCACAAATGAAAGTGCATCTGATAGCTGTATACCCTATGAGAATTGTGTCAAACCTCTTTGTTTCGAGTCGCCGTCCTGAATGAGATAACTAGCTAAGCTCACGTGAATGCCCTTCCGAACGGTTTGCTGCTTACGTCTTCTGCAAAACATCACTGCTCAAGATCGGAACGTGTCGGTGAGTCATCGGGAAAGAACGGGATGTGGTAACGCAATATGGACTAAGAGCTTGGGAGGAGAAGCAACAGGTGAATCCTTGCCGGCGAGCTAATGTCAACATTTACCGAGCATAAAGGGGAAACACCTCGTGACCTGGTAAGGAAATGCCTGCTGTGGGACAGACATTTTGCAACGTTTCAGCTTAAATAGCAGCGGGATCAACTCTTGGCAGGTGCTTCGTAATTGACGCCAAACTTCGTCTCTTCCTGGCTCTACTCTCCGATGCGTGCAACACAAATAATACTTGCGGGGATTTTCCCACCAGGGCAACTTGGATTATTCACCTGCCCTCGTATCGAATGGCCCGGATCTAATGGGTAATGTTTTTTCCTTTTCCCTCTCTCTCTCTCTTCTCCCTTCATGCTTTCAAGTTCAACGAAAACACCTTTGTGGAAGAGAGTAAATGTAATGCTTTGCGTGAACTTGTTTATTATTGCATTGCGTAGCGGTCATTATTTTATCCACTTTGTTCCCCCCTGCAGTTTCCTGTTGAGGAGTTCAAAGTGAGTGATCGGTGGACGTGAACCTCCCTACCCTCTAATTTGTGGCGACAGAGCTATTTGGCTGCTACTTTCAAACGGCTCTATGGACTGGGTTCAACTGAACAAGCAACAAAAAAGGCAAGATATTTAAATGCAGACTTTAGCAGCAACGTAACAGCTGCTCTCAGCGAAAAAAAGGCGTTGGACATTATATTAACGTGCTGCCTTTTTAGAGTCGTCTGCTCTAAGACGGCGTTTGGTGGTGAGGCATTTTAAATCTGTATTATGTAATCGCTACGAACGATACAATCGAGGGCTTTTAACATTGGCGGGGGTGGGCACGGGGAGGCAACGCCTCACCACCACCCCCCCCCCCCAACTGTACTCCTTTATTAATTTATCTTCAATAGTTGACAGTTAACATTTTAAATAAATTGATTCATTTTATACACAAGAGATGCCTAATCTGAGGGACAAAGCGAACCCCTGCCACCCCCCCCCCCCCAAATATAGAAGTCACTCTCCGCCTTTGACTTTAATAAAATTTAGCATTAAAATGTCTCAATATCAACCTAAAAGCCAACGCTTTATTTCGCATTCATCTTCCCTCAATCAGTACGTGCTGTGGACCCCCTGCCCTGTTCAAGCCTGTGCATGCGAACATTTATTTATGTGCACATCTCGAAATGCGGTCGTATTTAGATGCGATACAAATCCAAATGTCACCCTTGCTAAAGTGCAAGCTTCATTCCAAAGCTTCTCAATGCAAGGTCATCTCGGGTTCAATCTCACACCACTGGCATGAAGCGTGTTACACCCATCACTACCCAGCGTACATCCCAGCATCTTCTTGGTTCTATCGGTAAAGTCACGTAGAATGGAAATAATAAAATAATAAAAATTCAACATAATATTATTTCCATTCTACGTGACTTTACCGAAAGAACCAAGAAGAGGAATCCCTGCAGTCACGAAAGCTTTACATCGAAATACATCGCATCACTTTACAAGCCACCGGGGCCATCACCATCACTATTCCTGCATCGACTGATCGAGAGCAAAGGTCGTGGACACCAAAAGGTAAATATGGGAATCCCTCCGAGCCTGCAGGCTGGAACGTGAATCCACGCTTGGCAGATGCAGCCCTATTACAAACAAACAAACAAAAAAAACAGCCGTGCCTCGCAGCCCAAGTTGCCTGCGAGGCCAGACCGTGGGCTCTCCAGGTGAGACTCTAAACGTTCAGGTAGCAGAGGTCGGCGTATTATGTCGGCACAGGCAGTCCTGCAGGCAGAATTTTTTTTTTCAAACATATTTATCTGGCGAGCACAGCAAACAACGCATGACACTAGAACCACGCACTGTCAAATAGGCCATCAATCACACGCACGCAGGCGCAGGCAGAGGAGGAGGAGAGGTCGAGGGGGAGCCACCCGAGGCGCTGTCCGCTCGTTCAGCCCGCGGGTGGCTCCGAGGCGAGCGCCTTTGGGAGTCACTGCCGCTCGAAAGGGAACCTCGCGGATGCCCTTCAGCGGCACGGCGATGGGGGAATGTGCGTCAAGGGGGCCGGCATTCCGCACGCCACGATGGATTCCTTCTCGTCGCGATGACAGATGAGGGCTGAGGTCTCCTTACAGCTGTATACATACTCCCCGAGTCCACGCTTTTCACGTTTCTTCCCCTCGTCCTCAATCATCCCAGACACCTGCGGGGGCATTGCTCGTCGCGCTCGCCGTTCGAAGACCGCCGGCTCGAACTCGATATCAGAGTCGTTGCAACGCTTTCACAATTTAAAAGGATTATCTCGCGTCGGTATAATGCGCCTAAAAAAAGCAAATGTATGCTTTCCCCCCCCCCCCAAGTTTAAACTCGCCATCAAAAGCAGAAGCTGCGAACGCTGGTCACTCGTGCGACACCTCATAATAGTGCGTGCGAACAGGGCCGGCCCGAGGCATAAGCGAACTAAGCGGCTGCTTGGGGCCCCCTGGCCACCAGGGGGCCCCCGAATCGTTTTTTTTTACAATTAAATAACTTAAACAAGTGATATAAATGAATTAATGAATGAATGAATAAATGATTCAAGACAAGAAAATTCTGTCGACAACTGCTGCTTTGTCACGGCTCACGGATGTCACGGCTCATTGACAATTCGCGTGGGCGCGGGCGCGGGCGCGGGCAGGTGCGCGCAATTGTACGTCACGATAATAAATACGCCTAAGCCATGTCACAAAAAAGGACGTATCCCTCTGGTGCCGAAAAAAGAAAAAAGAAAAGGACCGAGGAGGAGAAAAAAGAGCGAGATAAAGGTATGTTTGCATTATTATTTACAGTATGTTTTGTGCAGCAGCAGCACAAATTGTGCTCACGTCACTTGAGGAAGCAGCTAGCTAGTCATGACTCATGATATTTTTATAAGCCATAAAAGTGGTAATATAACGCACCAGAGCTAAATCCCCGCCACAACAGTGAAATGTTATTAATATACATTTATCTAGGTAGTAGGTGTGTATTTCACGTTGATAGATAGAGAGTCTTCCTGAACTTCCCCAAACTATGATGACTGCCTTTGAGCTTCTCACATACCTCTCACAAAATGAGATGTGTGAGCTTTACCCAAATCTTTGGGTAGCTCTCAGGATAGCCTGCACTCTGCCTGTGTCAGTTGCCTCAGCAGAGAGGAGCTTTTCCAAGCTCAAATTGATAAAAACATATTTGAGATCATCAATGGCCCAGGAAAGACTAAGTGGACTTGCAGTCATTAGTATTAATAACAAAGTTGGCCAAGCAATACCATACAATGATGTCATTAGTGACTTTGCCTCCAGAAAAGCTAGGAAGGAACGATTTTGAGGTCATTGTTGTACAGTTGACATTGTTGAACCCTTGCTGTTCTTATGTTTGCTTTCATTATTTAAGTATCTTTTTTTTTTGTAACATTCTATTTTTGATTAGATTAATGTTTGTCTATTTTGGTTTTATTTAAAAGATTGCACATTTAATGCACATTTGCAAATAATTTATTTAATATGTTTTTTGTGACCGTTTGTATTCAGAAGTTTTAATAAAAGAGTGAAGTATTTTAAGTGTTGTTTTTATTTTTTATTAATACATAACCTCACTGTATTCGTTTATAATATTCGCTATAACATTATAGTGTGACATTTGTGTCAATAATCTTCTAGCACAGATGAGTCTGCGTGGTGGGAGGGGGGCCCCCAAATCAAATTCTGCTTAGGGCCCCCAAGAGGCTCGGGCCGGCACTGCGTGCGAAGTAGTAAATGTTTTGAAGAACAAGTTACGTCAATGGATGTTGAGTAAACATTTTTGGTGAAGTTAATTTTTTTCCTCACTCTGGTAATCGTTTAGTAGACTCGTTAGAAATCAAGCGTGTGAAACACCACGTGGAATGCTACCACGTGGCCTGTGCAAGGCGGTGCAGAAGGTCGGGCTCTTTGTCAGTGCAGATTTTGAGAGTCGTTCCCTTCGGTGGCTTTATTCTGAGCACTGCCCCGCCCCCACCTCACACGCTGGATACTCAATAATTGCCCCAACTGCTCAAGCCGGACCTTGTTAAAAGTGATTGAGACTCGCCAAGTCTTTAGTAAATAAGGTTGTCCGAGTGTAGGCCGATGTTATTCTCCGCTTGTGGTACTGAGCAAACGGTGGAAATTGCACTTCCCTGTATTGAGGACAGTCTTTATAGGTGGGGGAGACAAGCACTGTTGGATTCCCACAGTGGGACTGTTCTAATGACCCCAGAGGAAGAATAGGCTGAGTCAGCCCCTGACCCAGTTTTGAATTTGCTAAATTCGAATTTTCAAGATGACTGCTGTCACCATAGTACTGCCTGGATTATTATTGTTATTGGATTTTCAATGTTTTAACGGAAAAATTAAAGAATGCACAATCCGCATTAAAAAATTTGGAGAGAAAAAACGTAAACGGTACAAACTGACCTTCAAACGCGCGCAACGGAGATGGGATCCAAGCCAATGCCCCCGTCTCTATGGGATCTAAGCCAATGCCCCCGTCTCTCTGTGGGATTCAAGAACGATGCCCCCCTCTCTATGGGATCCAAGCCGATGCCCCCAGTTTCTCTGTGGGGCGTTGGCTGCCTTACTGTAAATCCGCACTTGGACGCTAAAAAGGCCTCTAATCGCCAAAGCGATCTGGCTTGTCTCTGAAAGAACATGTGATGTTTGCAGCTCAAGGTGGAGTTTTATATTCTAAAAAGGGGGTGGCATAATTGTCAGTCACTTGTGCCATAACCTGCTCCTTTTCCGCATCAGTGACTGAGCATAGGCCCAAAGTGCCAAGTGGCTATCGGCAAACAGCACTATTGAATGTGTAAATGATTAAGTGTTCATAGTTTTCTTGAATTTGAGCAAGGTTATAAGAACTTGGGGAAAGCAGATGATGCGAGGGAATTCCAAACTCGAGCAGAACTGGAGAATACTCGTAGAGAAACGGGTGTTTTTTCATCGTAAACTGGGCTGCTTAACATCGGGGTGCGAAAAAGTATTTAGTAAACAGGGGAGCTCAAAGCGAAGGCACGCTTTGTGACATTGGCAAGCCGGTGTGTGCAAAGAGGTAGAAACAGCGTCTCGCGAGAAAGCAAACGGCAAAATGCTTCGTCAACACACGAGGGGCATGGAATGTGAGCGCGACAACCTCTTTAATGCCACTGCAACAAACGGAGACTGCAACATGGCATAACACTGTGATTGCTTCTCAGCAACAGACGTGCCACACAACACAATGTTGGCCAGCCATTCGGAGACAACCAAGCGAGCGCTATTGTTTAATTGTACCCGCGATCTTGCAGGAGAGTATTTTCATGACCCTCTGGAAACGCGACAACACGTAATAACACAAACGGTCTAGGATGGTGACATTCCCTTTCTTGGTACCAGTCTCCAATGTGGACAAGCACTGTCTGATGCTCAGTATACATTGATTACTTTACACAATCGTGAATTATTCCACTCTCTCAACATCGCTCTCTGATGCGTTTCCAGGTTGTTACCGCGTGTTCTTTAACACCATGTCCAACGTTTTGGACCCCGTGCTTGGCGTTTCTTCGGAAATGATTTGTCGTCACGACGACCAAAATGCGGTACAACCTGGAAACACGACGGAGAGCTCAACAGCACAACCACAAACACCTAAATAGTAATTTTATGACTCTTACATTTCTTTATAAAAATGTAGCGTGAAGTTCAGGCAGCGTCCACTTAGGTACTGTATAAGCATCTATACTATGCCAATGCATCTGAAGGCATTTGTTTGAAGGAACGTACAGCTTATAAAAAAAATGTTACAATTTAAAAAATAAATATACGTGTGTTTTAAGATACAACATACAAAGCATTTAATATAGAATTGTTTTGTACAAAATACAATAGGTTTTTGGCTGTAAATAATTTCATATTTTTCATAAAAAGAGCATTATGAAAAAATACTCATTTTGTAATCCTTTTGTAATGTACCTGACACCTTCAACATAAATTCAGATAAATTAACCGTAAAATGAAAGTCCGACTTAAGACGGGCATATTTCCAAGCATAGCCCGTGAGGACATGGTAATGGCAGGCAGACGCGTCATCGCATGACATCGCTGATGGGGGCAGCTCCGTTACCATTCGGGTTGCACATCCGAGGTACAAAACAAAAAAAAAACAGGGACATATCATGGGAAGAATAATATCTCACGATACCGGAAGAGTGGGAGAGCAACGTGTAAATACGCGGTGTCTTGAGTGGCGTTGCTCTACAAAAAAACGTGACTTCAATGCTCCCGGGAAGACTTAAGGATTTCCCAGGACAGATATCTCTCAACAAGATAAAGGTCCTGGGAAAACGGGAACAGGTGGCAACTCTAGCCACATTACCACGACTGCATCACAGAGAGAAAAAGTTACCCGTGTGTGTGGCTTTTTTTTTTAACTGTGACCTCTCTGGTGCAAGGTTTCGCCCCGAGACTTATTCTGGATCAACTCCATCTCACGATCACAACGCGGCTGCTGCGTCCCAGAGGCAAACAAGAGCTAAGAAGGAAGAGGCCCCAACTACAAAAAAAATGGAGAGGGCTCCTCCAGCTGACGCCGTGAACTGGGTGGCGACACAAGGGAACGGTCGCGGCTGTCGAAGCGAGGTCAGCGGCCTGCGAACGGTGACGAGCTCGGCCACCCGCAAAGCAAAAACACCACCACCGAGGTCACAACATCTGACCCGTGGCCTTGGGACAGCGTTGCTTAACGCGAACACGGCCGATTTCTCAGCCGATTTCTCGGCCGTCAGGGAGCAGTCGAGAGCATTTGTGGTAGTAGCACCAAATTTTTCTTTTTTTAAACCCCTGTTTTTTTTTTATTGATAAATATATACCGTTGATTCTTCTGTGTGGATTACAGAAAAAGCCACGAAAATGGACTCTACGATGGCACGTTAAAGCAAACACTCGGGCTTTTGTCAAAGTGACCTTCTTGGGGAAAGTCAAAGCACCATTTATACGTTCGGTGAACCACCGTCTGAGGTTCATCAAGTCCAATTCCGTCCGCTTATCTTCAAGCATTCTCTCCATCCTTAAAGAAACACTGTTAAGAAATGTATTCTCATGTTATCCAGCCTTTAAATCTCCATTGAATAAAAAAAAGATTTAATAACTGACGAAGATAATTAAAAGGCTTACCGTTGCAAAAAATGGTATGGGTGATGAAAGATAAATACGGATTGCATGATAGTTTCGTGCAACCTTGACCAATTGATTCATGCCTGGAATATGCCCAAAGTTTGTTCATTATATGCCTCTTCTTGCGCCCCTCACACTCGTGCAATGTGCATATTTTGTGCCCTTCAGATGTTGTTAATTGATTTATTTTCTGTCAATGTTTTGTGAGAACGCTTAAAACACACATTTTTTCGGGGTGCAACGAGGACGAGATGTTAACTACCTCACCTGGTATACAGGAGATTGTGGGTTTCATCCCGAACCATGACGCCTGTATATTTGGAGTTTGCATGTTCTCCCTGTGGTGGCGTGGATTTTTCTCCAGGCCCTCTGGTTTTCCCCTCCACATTAATAATTGTAATCAACGTGGGTTTAGAGTATTTGGCTGCTATAAATTGCCACACGATAAGCCACTTTGTTGAGCTATCGTCTGTGGCCAGATCGCTTCTGAAAAAGAGCTACATAGCTCAGTGAACCTTACCTGGTAAAGTAAAAAAATAATTTAATTGTTTAATAGTTTGAACCTCTCAGCTTTAGTCCTTAGTAAGAGACTCATACACACGTCATTACCATACTGGTTCTTCTAGATTTTGAGTCTCTTTGCAAGGCGTCTCTGGTCACTGATTAACACCGTTGTCTGGCAGGAAATAATTAACTCGAGTAAGTGCTTGTAAAGCTGCAACTAGGGAGATGCAAATGAAAAGAGAAAGGGCTGTGCTGGCCTTTTGAAACGGGCACCACAACCTCTCAACATGGCGTGCTCCTCATTCACCCGATCAGCGTAGCACATTGAGCCACGGGCTGTGGCCAACATTACCACGGCATTTGTACACCACTTGAAGCTGCCTATAATTACGTACGTGTAATAAATGCACGGATGAGACAAGCCGCATTCTTGGCCATTCATTGACCTTTGCCTTTACCAGCTAACAGTGTCGAGGTAAACACGCCAATAAAGCCGGTCTCCTTTAAGCCCATTTCCCTCCGTGTATGGATGCAGCAGAAGTGTAAGAAGAAAGTACAAATCGAAGCATGTCATTCTGGTTTTTTTTGGTCGGAAGAATGGAGCCACTTTTGCCTCTTCACTCGTCAAGGCCCCCGCAGCACCTCAGTGAGCAGCAACACGACCCCAACGTATGCTCTGTCATCTTTGGCGAACATTTGCGTTCGGCTTGAACTGAAGCGAGCGGCTTCATCGGGCCCACCTGCCGCCCCGCGCGCAGCAGCAGCAGTCAGTCACAGCCGTTAAGTCGCTGAAAAGACGGAAGGAAGGGCAGGCAGCGAAGTGGAACAAATATGTCCTCAGGGTCTGTTTCGTAGGCACGGGGGGGGGCGGGCGGAGGAAGTGGAGGGGTACCGAGCACAGCAGGCTCCGCTGGCCGCCAGCCACTAGCCCCGCTAGCCCCGCTAGCCCCGCTAGCCCCGCTAGCCCCACTAGCCCCGCTAGCCCGCAGCGCCGGGGTTGAGCTTGCGCTTGCGGCACAGGTCGGCCAGGCCCTTCATGAGACGCGTCTCCTCGGGCCGGAAGAGCCTCAGGAAGCTGTCGTGCTCCAGGAGGATGCGGTTGAGCGTGCGCTCGAAGTTGACGTGACGGCGCGCCATGAAGACGTACTCGCGGTGCTCCAGCACGCGCGGGCACTCGCACACGTTGGGCACCCACACGTACTCGCGCGTCGTCAGCGGGAAGTCGCTCTTGTACGTGCGCGTCACCTGCACCTCGTAGCGAGTCTCCAGGCCCATCGTCTTCTTGCCCAGCACCTTGCCGCGGAATACTGGCAAGCGGCCAGCGTGCAAAGGGGCACGTACGGGGTGGGAGAGCGGGAGAGTGAGCGAGCGGTCAGAAGGGTGGATGTGGAGGAGGGGGAAGGTCAAAGTTGAAGTGTCACCGAGTACTGCTCAGGCAGTGGTTGACATTGTACATTTGTTTGTTTTGATTTTAAATTCACTCTGAAAATATTACAAACACCTCTTGCCCTGTGGAATTGGCATGTGGGGAAACCCAAACTGGTTCACTTATATTTTTGAGAGTGAAGTTGAATCCAATGTTAGATTAAGGTCTCACCATGCCATGTAGATCATGGGGGTTATTTGACCATACCTCACCATGGGGATCAGTGCAGGTTGGGGAAGGTGGTGCGCATAGACATTGGACCGGAGTACTGTACAACAATGTATTTTGTTGCATTGCCCTCTGCTGACAACCTAGCTCTGCAACAGCCTACAGCATATGTTCTATGCATGATGGTCACACCATACAAGTGCTATCCAGGCTCAAGCCTGCTTAGTTTCTGATGAGATTGGATGCATTCCATGCCATTTTGTCATAGGCCTGTGCTATGGTGGTGACAATTCTCTGTATAGGTGACTTTCCACAAAGCGGTATCTATTTTATCCACCCTAAGGTGGTGGTAGGTTGAGGTGTCCGTTGACCAAGATCTGATATTTGAACCTTCTGCCTGAGTCAGATGTAGTTATTTACTTTTCTTATTTGCAGTAATTTCGTTATTTTTGCGTGTGAAATTGTCCCCTTGTAAATGTCCTCTCACCGAAATCCTTCTCACAGAACTGCTTGATCCTGTTTGACCTTCCTCGGACCTTCTTGCACCGCGAGCAATATTCTGCCAAACAACAAATTGCAAAATTAACATACCTTAGAAACGATTATCATACCGACGATTTTCTCAGAAACGACATTTTTCAGGTCACAGGAAATTGACAGAACATACTATTAGATTTGAACTTTCTTTTGGTGAAAAAAACAAGGATTGGACTCCCATGATAATGCCGTAATATTATATTTGAAGGGCAAAAATGCAAATTTTCAGAACGTTTCCTGGAGTGATGAATCGATCAAAATTAATTATAAAGCTCACAATACGTGTATCGGATCACGCGTGTAAGAATGTATGTTTAGCTATAAACGTCAATTGCATTAATTGGGTTTACATGATCCTCACAACTAGAGACATTAATATTCACTGCAACATTAAGAAAAATAATCCATCTTTGAACTGAATCATGACAATCGAATCATCGGGACCGACAAACTGTATAAATTCCATTCAATAAAATGTCATTCAACTTAATTCTTCATTGAGAGGTTTGTAAATATTGGATTGTTCCCATTAATCACCAGCTACAGCTGAAGGACACGGGTAAAAAGAAATCCCTTTCATGACATTTACCAAGACGTCTCAAGAGGTTGCTCAGATAAACAAGCAGAACCTTGTTTTTTTTTGCCAAGGTGTGAAGATGAGATGGTTCAAACTCCAAGTCGAAATGTCAGCGGGAAAATTAGGCGGCCATTTTTAAACCTGCAAAATAATTTCAACACCCGGAAGTAGCTTGAGAAAAGGTTTGTAAGCTTGGTTATTTTCCTCCTCTGAGTCACCCCGTGCATCCGAGAGAGGGAGAGAAGTGGGGAGGAAAGAGCTTTCTGGCTTGTCATCGATTCAAAGGTCACGACATCTGCGTGTTTCGGGTTTAATGTCCAGGGTGATGCACCGGGCCAAGTACGCATCAGAAAACAAAATACAGATCTCTAAAGCCACTCGCGACAGAATTTACAAATCAACAGCATGATTTACACATCACAAACCAGGGCAATTGGTTTAATTCTCATCTTGTTTTTGGGTTTTAACTGTGATTAAAAATAACTCAGCCATCATAATTAGAGCCATTGCGTAAGTATGTCACGACAGACTAACTAATGATATTTGAACCTAAAAAAGCATTTTAAATATTTTATGGGTGTCCACTGTACTTATTATAACAATAACAGATCTCTTTGGTTATTTCGGTAAAGTCACGTAGAAAGGAAAAAAATAATTAAATAATAGCATACGACGTTTCGATTGCAACACAAGCAATCATCATCAGGTACGAAGGAATGAGAAAACAAACCTAGTAAACCTAGAAATATAATGCAATACAACACAGAGAGTATTGCATTATTTCTTTCTACGTGACTTCACCGAAAGAACCAAAGAGTAATTCCTGCAGTCACGAAAGCTCCAAATCAAGTTTGATAACAAATCTGTTGGCTCGTGCACCTGCAAAGCTCGCCAAAATCTCTCAATCTTCAAACGATAAGCGGCTTATTCCTGCCGTATATCTGCAATTCTAAAGACCCCTGGGGCCCACGGCCGTTCCCGCTGCCGCCAATGCGGGAGCACAGCGGCTTGCACCTGAGAGGCGTGCTGGGTGCTGTGCCACGAGGCTGGAGAGCGCAGTGCGTCGCTCTCCCGCGTTCCCCCTTTGCTTTGCTGCATCTGTAATCGTCTTGGCCATGCGGGCGGCATTGGCAATGATTTACTCGCCAAAGCTCAGGATTTAATTTCTAACTTAGTTTTTTTTTTCTGGAACGCTGCTCGGCTGCCGTGAAGTTAGGATTGTCGGCGTAAGGCACTGCCAATAGAGTACATGGTCATGCCTATCCATAATAATCCTATATTATTGTACCCTATATAACTATAAAATACAATGAACGTGTTTATAAAAATTAGATGCGTGCCAGTGTGCTTTGGGTGATTTGGCGAGATGAGTTTGGCGTCGTGCTAAAATCATCCTCAGATCAGCGTTTTGTGGACTGCTCCGGCTGAAATAACGCACTGCGCAAGCGTCATTGAGTCTAAACGCTCTTTGTGAAAATAGTTCTGAATTGGGATTATATCTTGAGTTCATGTGGTGGGGGGTGCTATGGACGGGTCTTATTATCCGTGTTTGTCAGTTCAAATTGGTCCTGTTATCCAAGCAGTACTGCGCAGAAATACACGGGGGGGTAAATCCGTTGGCGACTTGCACATCACTCCTCGGCAGTTGCGCTGCATACCACAGGCTGAGACGACAGGGCCCACTCAATGCACGGTTTGCGGAAGCAATTGAAACCCTAGCCCTGCTTTAATAGAGAGAAGCCACTGTGCGGGCGGTGTTGAAAGCGGTGTTCCATTACGAGCGAAATGTTACGAAGACAAATCGCTGGGTTCCGTTTGTGGAGCTGAAAAAAATAAACTCGTCATGTTTTGAACAAAACATTTCCCCCTTTTTTTCTCTTCCAAAATTGTCGACTAACTTCTTTCGAATTTGTCGACTAACATCTTCCAATATTGTCGACTCACTTACCATGGACAAGGTTGTATGGCGATGTGGTGGTCACGTGACACACGCAGACATGGCCCGAGTCTGGCCTTCCTACTGGCTGTGAGCGCACCTTCGCGTGTTGTTACTTCGAAGAGGAGTAACTTTCCGCTTTCCACCAAATGGAGCTGTCCCTCTGTGACGGCAGCTACCACATGCGCTGTCGTCGTGTGCCGGAATGGATGCATTGGTTCAACAGTAAGCCTTCCGATCGTAGGTGACCGTAACTTCATGGACTCTGTCATGTGTTGTATATTTTGACGTAAAATATTTTCGCTGCATCCTAAATGCATACATTTTTGTAAGTCGGATCAGGTTTTTGCAACAGAGTATGCGGTCTCTGGAGGGTGCAACGGTGGTGCAGTGTCTAGCAAACTGTGTTATGCACCTGGTGACCCGAGTTAGATTACTGGCCATGGCTGACATCAGTGGTGAGTGACATCTGGAACCGTATCCTGGGCCTTCACTCTGTGACATTTCGGGCAACGGCATCGCTTCAAGGAAAGAACGAGGGGTCATTGCCCGAAAAGGTCCACCTCTTCTACTTCTTTTCTTTTCGAGGGAGAGTCATTGACGAGTGCGTAGACTTCTTTCTACCTGCGCTTGTGCGCCAACGCGGCATCATAACATCCTTTTTGTTCAACTCTGGAGGGCCACTTCACCGACGCTCGCTCGTGGAGCATGCATGGAAGGTATGGTGCTTCTTTCGCGCCGTACGTAGCCAACCGTGCCAATCAATCGGAGCTGTCGGTGAGGCTGATGCATCTGCAAGCTGGGATTGCCGATGATGAGGCTGATGGGGATAGTGATGGGGATGGTGATGGGTTCGCTCGCGAGGAGCTTTTTGCGAACGTGCAAATGCTCGCGAGATGTGCGCGGCGGCGCTCGCAGGCGCTCACCGGGGGGAGGCGGCGGGGGCAGGCGTGGCCGCAGGACGCTCCGCGGGGGCTCGTAGCGCTGCTGCACCGAGTTCTGGACGTCGTGGCGCGGAGGGGACGCGGCGTCACGGGGCCCTGCCGCGCCGTGCCCCTGCTGGCCACTCTGCGGCACCCGGTTGGGGGTCTGCTGCTGCTGGTGCTGCTGCAGGTGCTGCTGCTGGTGCTGCTGCTGGTGCTGCTGCTGCTGGTGCTGCTGCTGCTGGTGGTGGTCTCCGTAGCTCGCGGCGACGCTGGCGTGCGGGTGTTGCTGCCCGTGTGCAGGGTGAGCGCCGTAGCGCTGGCGCTCCGGGGGGGGCTGCTGCTGCTGCTGCTGCTGCTGAGGTTGGTGCGACTGCTCGTGGTGCTGCTCGCGATGGAGAGGTTTGTGGTGGGGGGACTGCTGCTGCGGCTGCTGGTATGGCTGGTGCATCTGCACCTGAGATTGCTGATGAGGCTCGTGGGGATGGTGCCTCGGTTGCTCATGTTGCTGGTGAGGCTGCTGCTGCTGCTGATGATGAGGCTGATGGGGATGGTGATGAGGTTGCTCATGTTGGTGGTGAGGCTGCTGCTGCTGAGGCTGATGAGGCTGATGGGGATGGTGATGAGGTTGCTCATGTTGCTGGTGAGGCTGCTGCTGCTGCTGGTGAGGCTGATGCATCTGCAGCTGGGATTGCTGATGAGGCTGATGGGGATGGTGATGAGGTTGCGAATGATGAGGTTGCGAATGAGGATAATGATGGTGGGGTTGCTGCTGGTCAGGTGGGTGGGACTGCTGTTGAGGTTGTTGATGTGGTTGTTGGTGTGGCCAAAATCCTGGCCAGCCATGTGGAAAGTGAGGCCGATCTGCGTCATATTGAGAAGGGAAAGCAATCTTAGAGCAACCACATGAAAGAAAAAAAACTCTTTGAAGCTGCAAACATTTTTAATTGAACATCCACTTGTAGAGCTCAACATGTTGTCAATGGTTGTGTTTTCGTACAGTCATTTAAGACCAACAGCTAAACATGTAGCTCATTTTCACTTCATTTGAACTGCTGTTTCATAAGACGTTCCTTCGTATGCTATAAGTGCGTGACACTGTTGATATATATTTTACCCCGGAGAACGTAAAACAAATAGCGCCCCCATGCTCAAGTTGAATTTGGTGATTCCTAAGCCAGTGGTTAAAATTCGACATTGCAATGCTAGGTTACCAGTATTTGATCGTCGAAGGAAAAAAACACAATTGACTTCTCACTTCTCACCAACTTGATACTCACTTTTACCAACTCCAGAATGGTGACGATTGCCCAATTCAAACATGGCCAGCTTTTGAACTCATGATGTTAAACGATTCGGGGCCTGCTCCTTTACCAACTCAGACATGACCTGGGTATGTACGGATGCTCTTAGTGGTAATGTATGGGGGTAAAGTAATTTTAGCTTGTTCTTTTACATAATTGCAAATGCAGTCCTCCAAAGAGTAATTGATAGTGGTCTGGAATAGCATCTATCTCAGAAGCAAGCATGAGTTCAATCCCTGGTCAGGGATACACTCAGCTCCACTCTGAAGTTAATCAAATGAGTAACAATTTCTGAGAAATCAACAGCAGTTGTTGTCCTTTGTATAACTTGCCATACGAATCTGGAGTTTTCACCACTGGCTGAAGCCACTGACGTATGTGTGTGCTTTCCGTTTGAGCAAACTGACACCTTGATTTTGAATCCAATTGGAAATCTTTCAGAGGCGTGAAACCCTCCGTGATGAAGAACGCCCCACTGAAGCTGATATCATAGCGCTACCTCTGAGTTCCCTTAAAGTTTCCTCTGGTAGACGGCAACACTTCCCACCTGCCCAGCTACAGAAAATATTTTTTGTCGTATGGCAGTCAAAAACAATATATTTAAATTTGAGAATTGAACAGCGTTTTGTGACCGGCCAGGCAGAATCCATCAACTTACTAGATGTGACAAACCGGCTTAACCAGATGTGACCTCCTGTATTAAAACTCGGGACCTTGGTGGTTGCCAGCTTAGCTCTCTACGCCACGGTGGAGAAATGTTAACTACCTCGCCTGGTATACAGAAAGTAGTGGGTTTGATCCCGACCTTGACGCCTGCTATATATTTGGAGTTTGCACGTTCTCCCCGTGGGTTGTATGGATTATTCTCAGAGTCCTCCGGGTTTTCCCTCCACATTTAGAAACATGCGTTTAGAATATTTGGCTACTATACATTTCCACATGATAAGCCACTTCGTGGACCTATCATTTGTGGCCAGGTCGCTTCCGAAAAAAAGGCTATACAGCTCAGTGGGCCTTACCTGATAAATAAAAAAATTAACATCTATTCCACTTGGCCATCTCTCGTTTGTGAATTATTCATCAAACACGCACTTACATGGGGTGGTGGTGGTGGTCGTGGCAGTAGTGGTGGTGGTAGGAGGGGTAGTGCTGATGACCGGTGGCCAGGGCAGCAGGTCGGCGGGCCAGCCCGCATCCAGGAGAGCACGTTGCGTTTCCTGTATGCGGCTGTGCCTCTCGCTGGGCAGCCAGTACTCGTATTCAATGCCAGGGTTCTGCTCACGGAACAGCACCTGTGGAGCCGCACAACACAGATTATAGAAAAACACCTTGCCCCACGACATCTCTTAGGCACGTGGAACTTCTTAAACTCAGACAATGGAAGCACAAATCCCCCGACAGGAACTAAAGAAACATCCAGCAAGTGCAGTGAAACGTCGGGCATCATGCAAGTCAATATGCAGCACAACTCAAAAACACATCGGAGTCACACAGGTAAACTGGTTACTTCAGACTCTGTCTCCTCGACAGACCTGCTCTCCACCTGAGGATGGCTGCTTGCGTTGTGGCCGAAATGTCGTGAGAATTATTTTATTATGTTTTATTTTTATTATTTCCATTTTACGTGACTTTACCGAAAGAACCAAGAAGATGAATCCCTGCAGTCACGAAAGCTTTAAATCGAAATTGGTTACTCCAGGTTACGCTTGCAAATGAGGCCACCCTGGTCTCTTGGGTTCTCACCTGGTTGAAACAAATGAAATTGAGACTCCTGCATGATGAAGGCACAAATAGACAATATTGCTAGCTTGATAGCTGCGCACGCCTGTCCAGCATTGTGTTGCGTGGCATCATCTGTAGTCGTACTGATTAAATAATAAAATCGATGGTTCTATACATTTTAAAGAACCAGGTAAGAGCCCATTATAAGACCACAAGAGTGAGGCAATGGAGACTTGGGGGGTAATGTAAAAAAACATCCTACAAAAAGCATTTTAAAATACCCAAGGTGGAGTTGATGTAAAAAAAAATTGTCAGAAAATATTGTAATAATGCAAAACAGTGCAAGCATATTTAAGGGACGGTACCACTAACATTTTAAAATACGACCTTAGCTGCGTTCTTTCTCTGTACATTGGCAGGTTCCACGCAAGTGCCCCCGCATAGTTGCATTCCTTTGGGAAGGCTTATATTTTTTTTTTCCCACTGTGGTGGCAGACGATGCGTTTGTGTTGAAACACGAAGGAGGAGCGGGGAGAGGTCAAGAGGTCGGAACACTGGAGAGGTGAGGCGGTGGGGGGTGAGGAGGAGGTTGGGGGGTGGGGACTGCGGATGTGTGAGGAAGGATTTGTAGGGGAACGCCCCCCAACGAGAAGCTGGTGCGTGAGAGATCTGACACGAGAGATCTGACGAGTGCTGAAAGCCCAAAATCTTATCAGATAGTGGTGCAGGCCGGTTAGAATTCCAGGGCCCGCATGCGTACGCGTGTCCCCCAAGTGTTGACCCAGATGCGCCGGCCACCAGAGCGGCAACAGACGTAGCAGGGCCCAACTCTGAACTGTGCAAAGAGGTCATGACTGTTTCCTTTAGAACAATAAAAAAAAACATCCTACCCAGCATGCCCCTCCAGAGAGATCCACGTGTCGCCCTGACCCAGGTCGTGCCGATCTAGGCCCACCCTCTATTAAGACATTCTTGAGCATCTTTTGCGAGGTGTTCCCGCTTTTGTGCACAAATACTGCCCATGGAAGCCACGCATGCTCGCGAAACAAACAAGGCAGAGGGAGCGAGCTACTCAGTGGCATTGGGGTACCCAGCAAAGCGGACTGAGCTTGTTGCTGATGAGACTGGCGAGGGGTGAGAGTCTTGGCCAGGGCTGCCTGGCTCATTAAAGCAAATTTAGCTGAAAAACACGACTGTGGAGAACACATAGACGGATGGATACGTTTTTGTTTTATTTCGGTCACTGAATAAAAAAATCCTTATCTGTTCAATTATGCGGGATGTTTGGTAGTCTGCCGAAGCTGTTACGTTATCAGGGCCACAGCTGATAATCACTGATTGATGGCTTTTCCATTAAATCCACTCTGAATACATGGCAAACACCTCCTGCCCTGTGGAATGAGTATGTGGGGAAACACAAATGAAGTCATCATGGGACCTCCTTTGCCAATACCAAAATATGATAATAGGTTTTACCCATTTTTTCTGGCAACAAAACAGGTGTTAAGATGTTAAAACACCAAACTTAAACCTTTTATAAGGAATCACGTTTGCAATAATCACAATGCTTGTGGTCAGAATGCAAACAAAAAACATGCTCTGATAATAAATGCATTGTCCTTGAAACTGATTGGTCCACACCAGAGACAGCTTTCTTTAGAACCTCGTCTCAAACGGTGTTGGACCAGAGGACGCCAAAAGGCCTGATTAGAGGACGCCTTTTGGACCAATCAGTTTCAAGGACAATGTATATATTATCAGAGTATGTTTGTTTATGTTTGCATTCTGACCACAAGCATTGTGGTTGATGCAGACATGATTCCTTGTAAAAGGTTTCAATTTGGTGTTTTTAACATCTTAACACCTGTTTTGTTGCCAGAAAAAAGGGGAAAAACCTATTATCACAAATTAAGTAAATTTGTCTTTTTGAAATTAAGTTTAGTGGTAGGCGTACACATACGACCCTTTTAGTCAATCAACGACTGCATGAGAGCAACCCACATACGATGTGGGTTGTGGGAATTGTTTGACCATACTTCACTATGCTAGTCTGTGCTGGTTGGTGAAGCCAGGGAGCACATACATGGTCGAAAGGAGTGTGCCATGCACGCACTTATATTCAACTGTAAACTCAGGCTGTCTCGCAAAGGTTGGGTGGGTGAGTGAATGGAAGGGTGGATGGGTGGATGGGTGGGTGGGTAGATGGGTTGGCTGGTAGATGGATGGGTAGGTAGGTGGATGGGTTGGGTGGATGGAGTGGTTCTGTGGGAACCCCCGGAGTTGTATTCGAGCAAATGCAGGGTGTTTAGTCCTAAAATATGTGGCGTGGGTGAACTGGAAGAGCTTGGCAGTGAGGTGAACCGAACTTTGAGTCTCTAATCTGCAGTACAAAACCAGTGGTGCAAACCCAACAACGGAATGGTAGCCGAGAGAAAGAATGTGCACTCAGGAATGACCAAACACCAGATAAAGCCATGAAATCAGAGCAGTGTTTTAAATAAAAATGTACTGTAGTCACACAAGACCAGATGCCACGGTGCCAGCATAGGAACAGTGCTGGTGCTGGCTCATTGGGCGCCCAAAGCAGATATGATATTTTGAAGCCACTGTTCTATTTATAAAATCCCAGTGAGCCGACAGAAGAGACATGGACAAGAGATAGAGGCACAGTGAGATAAGAGAACTGGAGACAACAACAGAGAATCCAGGGCCCCTTGAGTTGTTTGGGGGCCCTACATTCTTGCTCGGTTTGCTTGGGCCTAGCCCCGTCACTGGAGAGGAAGGCCTTCAGCCATGAACAAAAATAACAGATGGCACTGATTTCACAATTTCAACGAACCAGACTTGAATCTCAGCGATGGCAGGGATAGTTCTGTTGTGAAATGACAATGGCAGTGGCTTGCTGTGCATTGAAGAAGTTCCAGTAACTCCCGATTTACACATTACACAGGGAACTACGGAGAAAGCGTTGCCATCTGCCATAGCGCAACTTTACACAACAGTAAATTAAAATAATACCTGTGCCAGTTCAACTAAATTGTAGCCATACACCCCTGTGTGTAATGCTACATTCAAACTTCGGAACGTTAACTTCCGTGAAATTGTCATGGATTGGCAGCTGGTGTACATTTATGTTTGTCGACGGCAGTTTTTGTCTAATAATTATTGACGTGGTTGGCAGAAGAAGTCAAGTAGTATGCATATCAATTGCAGCGTGTGATTATGAATGTCAGTGGCAGTGGTTGTCTTAACAATCATAAAAACAAATCCCTTTTTTATCCAGGAAAGTGAGTCTCAAGAATCTTGATCAGGAGGGAGCTGCATTTGGATGTTTGGCCAAATTTATAAACAAGTGTTTGGCATGTGGGAGGAAATCAGAGTATCCAGAGATAACTCACGCATATCAGGGGGTAACACTCAGTACTCCACACAGATAGATTCAATAATCAATTTCTCTAAGCATATCGTGGTTATCATCCAATCCAAGCCTCACAACACCTGGAAATCCGAGGCAGTTTCCCATCCAAGTAGTAACCAGGCTCAATTTTGATGAATTGTTGCTACTCAGCGTCGTGCTTTGACTCACAAAGAGTCGATTCTTTTTTTTTGTCTCGTTTCCATGGTCTCGTTCACATCATTTCTCCTTTGTCCCATCTCATCTCTGTCAAGATTTGTTCACTCCGAGAGGCTAAACGTAATGCGAGTGTCACTTGCGGTTGCGTGCAAATACGTGAGCCTCAGTAAATGAACGCGGATGGATAAATCAAAGCGTTTGCTACACCCACAGTTGTACAGGCGGGGAAGCAGGGCAATAGGTGCGAAGTGCCGTGCAGGTGAAGGATGTGGCCCGCCTCACCATGACGTGGAGGTCCTCGCCCGTGGGCCCCGCCGCCTCCATGGTCTCCTGTTTGTCCGCCGAGCGCTTGTACAGCACCTTGGTTCCCGTCACCACGTACTCGCCCGGCCAGTCGATCACCCAGTTCCCGTTGATCACGTAACGACGGTGGCCATTCATCAGCGCTGCAGGCCGACAACTTTGCGTTAGGGGCCAAGCATCCAACGCGCGGGATTAGAGAACGCACGCAGGCGAGCGACATCATGTTGGCTGTAAAGGGAAGAAAAAATGCATCTGCTCGGGCAGAGCATGTTGCGACAAAGATTGACGGCTAGCGGTAGATATGAGGGAAACGTGCATGACAGCACGTCCGCCATGGACATGGAAAGATAAAATCGGCTCGTGCGCAGGAGCTACATGGATTTTAATGTGTGGCAGGTTCTGCTACAGCACTACCCAGCCATATTAATGTGTTCAAAATACTTTATCACATTACCTAACCATTATCTCCATAAGGTCAAGACTGCTCTTAAACTCTTAAACTCTTAGGTTTCTTTCGGCAAAGTCACGTATGTAAAAATAAAAAGTAATAAAAATAAGAAACAATTAAAATAATAGAAATAATAATAGAAATAAAATAATAAATCACGACGTTTCGGAGTTAACACAAGTCTCCGTCCTCAGGTGGGACCGTCACAGCTAAATGTACTGTATCAAGTAAACATTATCAATGCAACGCTGGGGTATTTTTACTTTAATAACAGGTTCAGTAAAACAAAAAATCATCACTAAATGGGTCAATATTTAAATGCAAGACCAGTGATGCAGGAACAATGCAATACTGTACTGTATTATATTTTTTTAAATGTTAAATTTTACGCTGACTGTGCTCCCGGAATTACGTCAAGAGAGGTGAAGTATCCGTTGGGATCTCACACAGAGCAGTGCAACCCCACTGTGTTAGACAAGGGCCCGCGGAAGTGGATATCTCAGAGTTATATCCCAACATATCATTGTAAAACATCAAATGTGGCGGCAAGATCAATGTTGAAATAAAGCTTGCTGGCATTTTTCGATAGTGCGTTTATCGTGTTTTTCAGAAGGGCCTCCTATTGGGCCTTGACAAGATGATACCAAAGAAATATACCTTAACTTTTAACTTAGCAATTGTTGAAGTGCAAATAATGGTTAATTGAAACACAAGTCCCCTTCTGAAAATACCAAAAAGGAAGGAGCGATGATTAAGCCACCACGAGCACCGGGTCTGGAGGAAAGGTGGCTCAAGGAAGCTCCTCTGAAGCAGCGAGCGTGCCTGGACAACGTCACGATGACCGAGGTCAAGCAGCAACAGGAAGAGCTGAAACCGTCTGATCGTAAACATCCAAAATAAAGATTGTTTTCTCTCATCTAATTCTCTGCTATACACGCATATTCCGGATTATAAAACACGTTTTCCCCCTGGATTATACAGAAACAGTTGTGGGTGAATTCAATAATCCGGAATATATATGATCTATCGGAAACATGTATTTTAACATACTTGTTCAGAATTGTCTTCTGAAAGACGGGTTCTCTATAGCAACACATTGTACACGCTGAGGACGAGCAGCATAATCTTCCAAAAGACATTGATCCCCACTTTAAGGCAGCGCACTAATAATACTTTGATGAAATATGCCTCTCTATCGTACCGTATTCAGTCGTAGGCGGAGGGTGACTTCTACATTTGGGGGCAGGGGTTCGCTTTGTCCCTCACATTAAGAACCGTGGGTGCGTATAATTAATTTATTTATATTCTCTATTGAAAATAAATTAATGAAGGTGTCCAGTTTGCGGGGGGGGGGGCATTATTTTTTCCAAAATGCCCCCAAGAGTTTGGGGTGCATCTCATAATCTGGAGAATATCCAGAAATGTCCATCTGTCTGTCTGGCCCAGGGACATGCCAGAACCTTCACAGGAGCGTAGTCATTACAACCAGTAAGACCTGATCAACAGCTACGTAGAAAAAATATATTCCTGCAATTTGATCGGCGGCCAAGTTTACCAGAGAAAAGGTCACCTTACTGGTATTCATTGGGAATAATTTTATTTTTATTTTATTAGCAGTGAATGTAAAGTGTGGCCAGCAAAGCAACTTTGTAGGAAGTGTCTCTCTCAGGTGACGGCCAGCCCTCATGACTGCGGTCTGAAATATTGTATCAAGGATATTGATTGACTCTCATGGTCGTGGAATTATGCCAGTTCATAAATGTTTTTTTTGTGAGAATACACTGATTGAAATCAATATCCTTTTTTCCAGTACACAAATACTCAAATAGGGGGATATTGTAATAAGCTACTAATAAATATGTCCACTATTGTGGTATAACATAAAGCACAGTGTAAAACCCCAAATGTAACCAAGCAAAAATAAAATAATCTCTGGACCGGTGCTTTAAAAGGTAAAAGTGCAGCCCTGCAATTTCTTGCTCTCTCCACTGCCGGCAAAAAAGGGCCTCCAATAGCTAGAGATCTCACCCAAAACAACCCTCTATTATAGATATTGGTCGCGAAAGCCTACGTGTTCAACCAGCTAGAGGAAGCTGTGGAGAACCCCTCTAGAAGGGTACTGTAAGAAATAACCAAGAAGAAGAAGGGTACTGTATTTGGCCTACTTTCCCACGGTGGCCAGGCGAGTATCCCCCACACTTTACCCCACCAACGTGCAACCTGCCAATAGACCAACTGTGGTGTTCCCATTTATGCATGTATGTATGTTGAACTTCTATCGCACCGTACGTAGCCACCCACACTGCTGGTGTTTGTTATGTGAGCAGTTTCTGGACAGAGATGGTGGTGGGAGGGAGGGTGATTTCAGAAAAAAACTTGTCTGTATCAATTCGCAATCCAGTAAATTCTGGATTGTGAATTGCAAAATCCAGAATTAACTAACCATTACACCATGGCAGCATGCCCTTTAAATGCAAATTATGTGAAAATAATTGTTTATTCTTCAGCTTGGATCTCGACCAGAAATAAAAAGGCACCAGCCCAAAACAGCCGCCCGTGAATTTCCCTTACGTAAACACAGGCTGGCTCGGGACCCTGTGAAAATTTCAGGTAGGCCTATATATGGGTAAGTGTGGCTGTGGAGAAATGGTCCACGTTAAACACCCCCCCCCTCCCTCCAGACCCTACTTCAGTCATAACACAACTCTCTAGGGGGGGTGGAGGGGGAGGCACAATAAATCCTTTAAAAGGTGTCAGCAGCGACGCACTCGGCCAATTCCTATCAAAAATCTTTGATGTTGCTCACAGCTGATCAGCCCGAAACGGAGAACAAAACAACTCAACAAAAGAAACCAGCAGCCAGGGATAACCACCTTTGTTTTTTTAACTTACACAACTTATTTTTAAACTCGTATACTCTTCAATGCCCAAATGTTGTGGTTCCTTTCTTTTTGATGTGAATAATCTCAAGGGTTTTGTTGAAGTCGCCACTACCTACCCACAACCACTCGCATAATTTCTACAAAATATACGCGACAAGGCATCGAAAGATGGAGGGATTCGCGTGAACATTTTTTAAACTACAGTAAAACAGTGGACGGTCGCGAACATTCGTCAAAGGCAGTAGCGGTCGCCCCAAAACTTGAGAGCGGAGCGTTTAGTAATCCTCAAAGGCAAACAAACCGCAGACGGTGATATGGCTCATTTCAGAGGATGATCGCCGCACAGTGAGATTGTTTTATTTTTCTTTCCTTTATTGCTAACTCATCTTCAAAAAATTAAACAAAGTCGCCACGTTCACTGACCATACGCTCAGCGGCCACGGAGGCGATTGCTAAAGGAAGCACTCTACGCTACAAAACGCAACACCAGGTTCGCACGGCAGCCAGATTATATATCGGCCCACACTCGCACACTTTTTAGAGCGCTGGATGGGATGGGATCTGGCCCAGAAAGCAGTAAATAATGATAGTCCAATAAGAGCAAACCGATATTTAAGTTTTTATAATTTAAACACATGCGAGAAAAGACGTGTTACAAAAATAAATTGAGTAAAAAAACGAAGAAAATTCATGTTAACTTTGAAAAGCAAAGCAATTTCTTGCTCCTTGCTATCTACGCTCACCAGCGACGACTACTTCACACCGAAGCTCAGAGTGCACAAACTTGAAAGCCGTACGGTATCTGCAGTGTTCTGACGGCTCAGAAAAAACGCACAACTCTGAAGGTCCAAGAAAATGCTGCAAAACCCGAAAAGGACCATGGGGGCCACGCACTCCCCTCTTTGTGAGTTTCTTCATGTCCCACACGTGAGCCTTCCTTTTTAAGCCCAGAACCAGCCCCACCTCCCACTCTACACAACTAAACCCAGGAGTTCTCAAACTCCTTTCGTTCCTTCACACCACGATGCCGGCCAACATTGTTTAAAAAAAAATCATCTCAAAGTGTGCCGTGTGTGACGACGAGAGCTGATCTGAAGTCTGACCGTGCACTGGTCGACCATGCGGGGAGGAAAATGCGGCACGAGCCTCAGTCGCTCATTCTCTGCTATCAACGAGCCTCAAGGTTCACTTGCACGAGGTTCCTGGCTCGAATATTTGGCCAATTCCTTGCTGAGTATTGTTACTACGTGCTGGTAGGATGCACAGTAAGGGGAGTCAAACTTAAAAAAACCTTGAAGTTAAGTAGCCAGACCCACTTTCCCCGCTGCCCTCCACGGCCCTCGTCATAGTCCACCCTCCCACTTCCTGCGTATTTCAACGAGCCGAATGAAGCAATGTGCTGCTCGTGTTGTGTGAGAGGCTTCAGGAGCGCGGTCGCCATGGCTCCTGGTGCAAGGAAATAATTGGGGCCCACTGTCCACCTCCCTTCCTCTTAATTTATGTTTACTCATTTAAACTTGTTTACCCATGAGAGCCTCCCTGAGTCTCAAGACTCCTTTACACGAAGGTCCTAGCAAATTTTCATAGTAAGGGGGCGATGTTACTACGTGTAATCCCATTGAGTAATTTACAGATTACTTTTCAGCATTGTGATAATTAGCTAATAACAGTTCCATTACATGTTTGTTTGCTTTTAAAACATGAAAGGAAATTATGAGGAACAGGAGGAATCCCATGCAAAACAGGGCGATAACATACAGACTCTACGCAGAAAGGAGCCCGAGTCAGGAATGGAACCTAGGCCCTTGTTACTGCCCGGGTGCTTGGGCCCTCACTGGTCCGATGGACCACGGCGGAGTTCCCACCGCCTGCACACGCTCGATAGCTACGGTGTACGGTGCGAAAGAAGTTCAACAAACATACACACATACATACACCGCCTCCTAACGGAGCTGCCACTCACCCAGGTAGTTGCGACTGTTGTCGCTCACGCGGATGTGGGTGGCACCGGCCGGGATCGTGGCCACCTCGCTGTAGCCGAAGTGGCCTGCGGGGGAGAAGGGACAAGGGCACAGCGGCAGCGCTGTGACACGCCGCGGGATTTGCCCAAACACGCGCCTTAACAACGCCACAAAATGTGTTCTTCGTTTGGGGCCTACGATTGTGGTTAGGCAGATTGTAGAATTCGTGAATGTGAATAAAGTCCCGTGAAATATTGGCAAAGGCAACAAGGAACGTGTGAGATTAGGCACTTCCTTTATTTCCCTTCTAAAAATTCAGTAAGTCGGCTTGGGGGGGAAAGGTGTGGAGGTGGGGGGAAACGACCGCCCCCATATTATTCTGTGACCTCTCCCCAGTCATGAATTTTAATAAAGTTAACGTGCCAAAATCGTAGGCTTTGTTAGTGGTACATCTGGAATGTCGTCCTGGTGCCCTGAATACGATTCCTGGTCGTGGCTAACACAAGTCGCAAGTTTTATCTAAACTGGTCCTTGGCACCTTCCTTCAGCAACCTGCACACCATGCAACAGCAGGCACTTGTAATTTATGTTGAGGCCTTTATCATTCCACTTCTGAATGAAGGCCTCTCCACACCATGCAGTCATGATTTTTTTTTATCACAATGCTGGTCAGTGCAGGTTTATCAAGTTTATTTATTAAACAAGTTTGGAAATAAAAAAGACCAGGATAGAGTCTAATTTCCAAGAATGACCTGAGCCACGAAAATGACAAAAGCAAAACTAAAAAATAAAATACATAAGTGAAGCATACAGGCATCAGAGCAAAAACAACCGTGGTGCATGAGAATAATATTGGGTTGGTGAAGGCCGTTGCATCAGTCACAGCAGTTGTTTAACCATACTTCACCCGCCGGTTAGTCGGTTGAAGGGGAAGACCCAGAACCGTTTCAGATATGACTCGCCATTGATGTTTGCATCAGGCGGGAATCGTACTCGGGTGGACAGATGCGTAGCACGTTATGCTCGAGGCACCGTGTCACTGCTCCACAGCGGCTGATGGTCATAATTAACCGTGGGAAATACCACATTTCGCAAAGGTGGTTTTTCAGTATCTGTTGAGAGCATCAGTCTCATCCTTTGGTCCATCACCACTTTTGGATACGGTCGAGTTTGACTTCACTTACACGCAGGGGATTAAACAAAAATATATACAATAAAAAATTGATGCGGTATATCGCATAATTGTTTTCTTTTTCAGATAACAGCACCGTCTGGAAGGTGCGTGCAACCAGGGTATATCTGATACACGTGGAATAACACGATGGATATCTGTACCTCGTTTGAGGTCACTGGTCACGAGTTTTGCACAGCTAATCGCTAAATTCTGTGCAAATGAACGAACGAACACGGTGGAGAAATTCGCTACGGGCCACCTTCTGACTTTAGAGGACAGAAGATGAAGCCCACAGCGTTGCGTTAGGCACATGGGAACAAAGAGAGGTTACGCGGCCGTGTCTAGGTTTCCTTTGATGCGTGTAAGACTGCACGGATTTTTCAACATTAAAACTAAAAAAAATCGCTATGGTTTGGCACAGGGCGCAACTTTTGAAGCTAAGTACAACGTGAGAAAAACAATGTTGTGAGCGCTAAGCTTTTACGTTGGCGGCAGAAGATTGTTCTCCAGTTTTGCCTCTTTTCATCTTTTTAAATTAAGTGCCACTCCAGATGGCCCAGAGTAATTACAGGCTGCATAGCGACGGAAAAAATCTAGATGCTTAAGTTATTACAATTGGATTACACCTGAGTTTGATTCTTGACCATGGCTCATTTTCATCACCAGTGAGCGATATATGATAGCAGTTCTGAGACCCGCCTTTACCAACTCACACTGACCAGCGTGGTGAAGAATGATTCAACAACTGCCTTGAACAATATCGGTTGATTTATCACTCTCCACTGACATTTTCTGCGACCAGAAATTGAACTTGGGGCTTCAGGGTGCCACGGTGGTGAGATGTTAACTATCTTGTTGTGGGTTCAATATTCTGAGTTTGCATGTTCTCCCTGTGGCCGCGTGGATTTTTCTCCGGTTCCTCCGGGTTTTCCCTCCACATTTAGGATCATGCGTTTAGAGTATTTGACTGCTATAATTTTCCACGTGATAAGCCACTTCGTTGTGCTACCATTTGTGGCCAAGTTGCTTCTGAACAAGAGCTATATTGATCAGTGGACCTTACCGGGTAAAATAAAAAATAGTTTATATTTATTTAATAATTTTTTTATATATATGTTCGTACTGCAGTGCGCGAACCACTGCACCACCGCTCCGCCCCCATAGGCATAGTCGTTGTGGCATCGTGAGACAAGAAGTTGGGACAACGAGTGCACGCGTGGGTCGCTCGCACGCCGTTGGGCCATCACTGCGCATTCACTGCACTCTCCTCCTGAGTTTCCCTGTCAAGACCCTGAACCGCACCCCATGCACCACCACCCCTCCCGGGACCCACCACCCTCCGCACTTCTCACCTTCACGTAGTTTATCTGTGAAAAGTCTTGAGATGCAGTTGCATTTAGACACCATATATATCTGTAAACAATATGGTTGTTTGTTGTTGTTGTTGTTAATGTCTGCGCAGTCACCGGTAGAGGGGTGCGACGACATGAAGATGCTCCGGAAGTGCTGGCAGGTATCGTTGTGGCCGCCGCACACGCGGCAGGCATCCTCCTTGGCTCCCGATCCCAGGATGAGGTCACAGCCCGCAGTCTGCGCACCGCAAGGCGCACGCATCCACCGTTTTTGTCGCATTAGAGAGGGCGAGCGCTTGTTAGCAAAGCGTCTATTGAGAAGAGGTCACGTACAATTAGACAAATACGTTGCATGACGATTCATTAACATCGCTTATGACTCGGCACACCCGCGTGGATTTTTGACGTTGCTAGTAATAACAGCATTAATTAATGCTATGTCAATCCACTAGCTGGAGGACGGCCTACCCATGCCGCAACAAACTGCATGGTCGGCTTACGTGCGGTGCGAAAAAAGTTCAACATTCATACATACATCAGTCAGGAAAGTTGTTTTAACTCTAACTCGCCATGCTGGTCAGGATGGTTTGGTGAAGGAGATTGGGAGGGGGCAGTCCCAGCTCCGGTTGCGGATTTCACTCGCCACTTGCGTTAGCCGTGGCCCGAAATAAAACTCAGGCCACCGGGTTCGTAGTGCGCTAACAACTGTGCCACCACTCACCTCGGTCTTCTCAATCCACAGCCTCTGATCGGTGCTATGTACAGGTGGGGATGGAGGCTGACATTTATGGCTAGGATCACCTGCTGTTCACAAATTATTTTAGTGAAATAACGTTAACTGGTTAAGGTGCTCCCACGAAATATGAAATATTGTTGACTAAGACGTGGTTTTTGGATAGAGGGCTGTGCAAAAAAAGCGCATCGAACAAGTTTGTTTGGACCTGTCAAGTTATGTGAACAAGTGTTGCCTTGGGAGGCATATAAACATATCAGGATCACACCGCCCCACCCCCAATAACTTGCTGCACCCCAAGTTGTTGGCATTGGAAATGGAGTTAAGTGCACGAGGCATGAGAGGATAATCACGGGGTGGCAGCGGGAGAGGGAATCAGCGCCACGAATGTGAATGCCCCCGAGCTGCAGCGCTGGAACGGTTCCCGATTGTGCAAGCTCATGGGGGGGGGGTGGGGTGGGGGGGGTGGCTTTATGACGTGACACCAAACACGCGTCCACGTAAACACGCAGTCGGTTCGAAGACAAGAAGGTTACTGAAACCCGCGCGGGAGCGGTGTCGTCTCAACCAGAGCAATGCTAAAAGCCGCAAACGGCAGTCTGCAGGCCACTTCCGCCCTGTGATGCCATGCGCCGGGGAAGTGCACGGCGCGCACGTGCACGGGCACGCCAGTGCACGTGGACGCACGGACCGCTCGTGCTCGGCGGCGACAAATCGAACGCGCGGATTTGACACGACGCGCGGAGGCCACGCACGCGCGCCTGGGCGCTCGCGCGAACACGTGGGGTGCTCTTCTAAAATAAAGAGGGAGGCCGCTGGGCAACGGCGTGCCCTCAAGTGCGACGATGATGACGATGATGACGATGCTGATGACAACAAGCATCCACCACTCCGCCGTTTCCTCCTTGCGCGCATCGCAACCCGCCGACTCGTTTCTCCCTCGCAGGACCGCTGTGGATTTTGAGACATTTAAAAAAAAATTCCCCCATTTACAGCATCGGCGTGACACTGAAGCCCTCCGGGGAGCAGAGAACTCTTGACGCCACACCCCGTAAAGGCACGCGGTCCTCTCTGTCAGTGCTGGAAAGTTTGTTGTCGAATGCCAGATTTCGCATTGGTTTGTGGCCTGCAACCCGCATCCCTGCTGGGAATAAAACCGCGAGCATGCTGCGCCATGGCCTAATTGCCTTCTGACGCGGAACACGTGTTACAGATTTACTGGACAGTGCGCACGTCTATGGGACACTTGTTTTCAATGCGGATGATGGGTAAATATACACGAGTTCATGGGAATCAATTCACGACTGAGTTATTTACATTGACATGTGCATAGAAAGTTGCTTTTACTAGGTGTGTAGTGGTAAATCGAATCGCCGATTTAGTCTGAAAATCCGCGATACATGCGTCCAATCACACGTGTACAAGTCGATTTTTGAATGCAAATGACAAGTTCATCACTTGGGCTAACGGAGCAAACAAAACTGGACGAATGAGCCAGGAAAAGAAAAACAAAAAAAATGAGATGGTAAAAAAACAAGATAAATTATTATTATTGAACCAATTCGTGGCACTGCCTTGCGACAGCTCTTCCCAAGTACAGCTTGCTTCTGTGGTTGGTCTAGATTCTACGTTTTATGTTATCTTATTCCCCTAAATTGCATCCAATTTGCATAAATAGCAAATAATCGACTCTCCCATGCATAATTCAATGTACACTGGATCTCTGCCATCTGGTGTCTGCATCTTTCTCTCATCAACAAGGTGACATCAACACTAATTATGCTCATGATAGAACCTTGCATACGCAAGAGTGCACAAACAGTCGGCTCAGTACTGAGTCTGCGGCCACTAGTTGTGTAGATTTATTAATATTATTATCATGTAAGAACTGTTCTCTTATACGTGACGAAGTGGGGGGGCAACTTCAAAATGTACTCAATGGCCACCGGGAACCATTTGCTATTCAGGCATCCCCAACCTCCACAGCGTCGCTGCTCCCCAGCATTGGATAAACTGACGCTTGTGTCCGCAGCAGGCGAAACCGTGCTGCTCATGGAATTGTCACCCATAATACAGGGTTTTTTTGGGGGTTAGAGCGGGTAAATATATAAAAGTGTCGTTAAACCCGCCACCACCCGACACAGCCAACTAGTAAGGTTTGTCACGTAAACAGAACGTGGCCAACTCGTTATTAGTACAGCAACACTGGTGTGTTGGAGAGCCAAGCCATAACATTTACAATCTGAGTACGACGTTTCGCCAGTAATTACAACTAGCTTCGTCAGGCGACAGCCAGATTTGTCACGCTTGCAACTCAATTCCCCAACTCCTGCCGCAAAACATACACTTCCTCGTATTTTCTGATTATTACATTGCATGAGAGTGTGACCCGGGCCTGATGTTTTCTCAAAAGTTATGAGCACCTTAACCCATGTCCGGAAAATCCATGAATGTGATTTGAGACGTTCGAGACAAAGATCTCGGAGAGATTACATTTGTATCGATAGCTACATTTTAACGTGCAATTTTATTGAGGGACTGTGTGTTGTCTTGTTGTGGTCTAAGGCTGTTGTTTTGTTGCCTTGCCCAAGCTTTTATGAAAGCATGTTTGTTGAACTTCTCTTGCACCGTACGTAGTCAACCATGCTTTCAGGAAGTCCTGGAGAAGGGCAACAAACTAAACACAATAATCTGCAAAATCGGCAGGAATTGATATACGTTTGCAATTTGTACTTCTGTACTTGATTTATTTTTATTGTTTTAATGACTCGCTTAGCTTTTCTACACTTTGCACTCCTATCGGTTTTTGTATTCTTTGTTGTTGCAACTTTCTGACCCGCCCGTAACTGGACATCTGTGAAAAAGAGCTTCATAGCTCATCTGATTCCTCCTCTGGTCTAAATAAATATCCTGATTCTGATTTCGACTTTGGCCTAGCGATAGGGGGTGAGAGTCATGTGTGTCCAATGTAATAGTAAAAAAAAATCTAATCTGTCAACCGAATCTGATGTGGAGGCGGCAAAAAGAAACACACACACAGCCCATGAGCTCTGCCCTACGTCTGTTGAGTTCTGAGCTGAACCCAAATGACAGGCAAGCACAGAAGCAGTCTTATGGTTATACTTGTGAGCAACATCAAAGGCTCCATTCCTGTACGTTAGCGCTTCCACAAGAAATGTACTGACGCAAAATAAACCGCTATTAAAATTGCAAATACACATTCTATGCACACCATGTTGGAGAGGCAAGAACTTCAGAGGAAGAGATCCTGAGTTAGAACCCACGGTCGACTCAAGTAAGCACCTCCCTCGTGGGTCATTAACAGTGGTTATTCTACGGAGATACTGGTCCTTGCCACACCAATGTGGAATTCCTGCTGCCGGGTCAAAATTGTCAATACAGAAATTCACCACCCAATGTAGAGACAGTTTGACTTCATACACAGGACTGTATGAAACTCCCTTCCCCCAGCCAGCCATTGTCAACTCCCTGCCGCTGTTCATATAAATTAAAATCCTGTTGTATTGTACATAATCCTACCTGTGCACAGCTTAGAAGTATTATGGCAAGAGGCAGCTGTGCTCACAGCTGTCGCACCACGGTGGTGAGATGTTAACTACCTCGCCTGGTGTACAGGAGGTAGTAGGTTCGATCCCGACCTTGACGCCTATATATTTGTAGTTTGCATGTGCTCCCAGGGGTCGCATGGATTTTTCCTCAGGTTTTTCCCTAATATTTAGAAACATGCATTTTAGAGTATTTGGCTATGCTAAACGTCCATATGATAAGCCACTTCGTTGAGCTATCACTTGTGGCCAGGTCGCCTCTCCAAAAAAGCAAAATAGCTCAGTGGGCCTTACCTGGTAAAATAAAAAAATAGCTATAGTTAGTTATAGTTATTAATTGTCCCTTGCTGCGTGAATGCCTCCCCCCACACCATGCCAATTATGGGGGATTATTCGGCCATACTTCACCACGATGGTCAGCGTGGGTTGGTTTTGGAAGGAAGGCTAAGATCGGTTCAGATATCACTCGCAACGTGGCCAGGAATCGAACTTGAGCAGTCAGGTTCACGACGCAGCACGCTAACCACCGCGACACTGCAGCACGCCTTTCCTAATGCATTTACAACCTGAGCCGCCGCGTGAACTTGCAGAGATGCGTGCACCACCACTACCACGACCACCACGAGAGGACTCACCAGGCACTGACCATTGACGCAAAGTTGGCCCAAGTCCATGCCACAGCGAGTCCCATCGAGCACCCGGCCAAAGTTGTAATAGAAGTTCTGTCCCGTGGCGAGGCAGTTCAGCTCGCACTGGTTTATAGCTGCAAAGGGGGCAAGACAACATTGTTGTTCGTGAAAAGAAGGGTCAGTGTTGGCTCTCTTACGTATGTTTTATTGTATGTGCTCTTTGCAGATCTTTGTCAATCCCCTGCTGGATTAAGTTCTCTCCAGGCCACGTCGGTCATGGGGGTTGGACCGACAGTTCTTCAGGGACAAGTTCAAATATCGCTCACCGCTGATGGAAGCCGTGGTCAGGAATTGAACACAGATCGCCAAGCTGCACCATTTTTAAAATAGAATCAAACACATGCCTGTAAACCGCATGCATTGGAATGGCCTTGTTGTCTAATGTCTGCCCATTGCTACGTACCATATGTACTTGTAAGTTCGTTGAATGACTTTTTTAAATTTGTAATGGAACATTAAATGTATTACATAGCTTTAAACTGAATGCAGATTCTAAGCTTCCGAACAAAGAGCCAATGTGTTTTGGCAGGGGCAATTCTGCATGAAAACAGGGGCAAGCACCGTGAAATGTAGAGGCATATTTAACAAGTGGAAATACGTTATGCTCTCAGCTTCTACAAAGAAGACTTCATAGAGATGGAGACACAAGATCATAGACCTTGGACTATTTATGAAACAGAGCTCCGTTTTTGAGACTACATTGACACCCACACTTCTAAATATTCACCAAATTCTCAGAAACATCCCCTGTATACCCTTTAGCAGGCTATTGGGGCAAATATTATTTGCGAGTGTCTATCAAGGCCGGTTCGGCATACAAGGGGGTGGCAAGCACGACCCCATGCTAGCTTTGTTTTCCCAGTGCTGGTTTACCTACCACACCAAGTATTCAGTGAAAGCTGAGTCGATCTAAGGGATGCCCAGGACTCGTTTTTCTCGCTCTCCACACTGATGTTGGCTGTGGCTGAGAATTGAATCCGGGTCACCCAGTACAGAAACCACTGCATTACTGTGCCCCCAAAAAAATCGCTAACAGAGCTTGGCCGAACAATATAGGCTATACGGGGGGACCTTTGACCTTGACCAAATTCTTACAAAATACACGCGCACACGATCCATCATTAGACAAGGAAATACATTTTGTACATATGTAATTTGCGCCATTCTAATATCACAAACGTGCCATGCTCACAAAGTTCCGCAAATGGGTATAGACCGCAAGTAGGGGTGAAATGTAAAAATGTGGTTTTAACCAATTTAATTAATATGCGGGTAATTTTTCAACATTTTCCAAATTTGGACCAGGACAGCGGCTCACACACACGGCCTCAATCCTTCTCATATGATGTCACGGGATCTATAATGTCCGCCATTAAGCGTGTGGTGTGTAGTTTCGTTTCATACGACCATGGCATGAAGCATGACGGTCGCCATGCTCGTATCGCAAAGCACTGCCACGGGCAGCAAATGGCGCAACCGCTCGGCCACATCGCCACCCGGCAACGTTTACCTCCGTGAAAGGGAGTCCACTGAAATATTCCTCCGTGTCCCCGGATTGGGCGGTCGTTGTATAAGGTGCACTGCATTTCCCTGAAATCTACCGAGCCTTGAGGACATTCCTGAAAAAAACAGTGATTTCTTTTTTTCAATCGTTACCTTGCTCAACTAGTATAGGCATATATATGGAAATATATACAAGCGACACTCCGGTGTGTGTTTCCAGGTTGTACAAAAGTTTTGACTGGATTGAAACGTTGGACATCGTGTAGAACAACACACAGAACGACCAGAAAACACATCGGACAGCTCTACAGCAGGACCGCGAAAACATATGCAGTTATACAGAGCTTAGTTTAAAAGCATTCGATTTGAAGTGAATAACTCACCTGCTGTTTCCATGAATAACTTTAGAATGCCCATTATATTTTTTCACCAGAATCTAAATTAAAGAAAATTGGCAAATGCTTCCAGGCCAAGTGTAATTGAATATTTTCTTTTTAAAATATATATATCTACAAACCATGGAAACAGCAGCAGGTGACGTAATGAATTCTTCACTCAAAATAACATAATTTTTACCTGAATGGGACTCTTGCTGAGGCAATCGCGTGATAAATCATTGTTCGGTGCCACAACTAAGTTGATCACCCTGCTGGGAATGAAGCCAATGTAAAGCCACCTCCGGCCAATGCCATTACGATTAAACATTCCAGCCGAAAATGCTTTCCGCGGCATGCCACACTGTTGCACACGGGGCAGCCTCCCAGTGGGCCCTCTCCACCCCCCTCCACCACCCCCGTGCCTAAGTCCTCACCAGCGGGGGAAATTGCACCCTCTGGGCCAGTGGCAGTTAGAGCCATGATGCCAGAGGCTGGGCCCCTGCGATGACTTTTGCAATTATTTCACGCACTTTGGTTTTAGTGGCATTATATTTTTTTGGGCGGTGATGAGGGAGAAACATTTGTGTTTCTTCCTACATCCAGACTCCACTTAAACGCCCTTCTATTACCTGCCCTTCCCGTTATCTGCCACCCTGAATTGATACATGACAAATTCTATCACCCTTACATGAATTATTCCTTATTGTCCACATGTTATTTCGTGGACAGGAGGCATCACTTCTTCGTTTGGCTGATGTTGACATTGGCCCAGATAATCCAAAAGGCATCACTCCATTCTCCACACTTTTCCACGGAGAGAGGAGGGGTCACCGTATTATCCATTGCTTATCTGCAGGTAACAAACCACTGGCTGTGGTCTCCTGGAAGCACCAAATTCATCCCATTATCCGAGCATTAGCTGCTGAAAGCCGCAAAGATAAGAGGAGTAATATCTGTGGAATAATGCTAATAATGTGTAACACGTAGGCTTTTGCGACCAATATTATCCATATTAGAGGGTTTTTTTGGGTTAGATCGCGTAAATATAAATGTGTCGTTAAACTGGCCACCACGGGTCCACCACAGGGCGAGTTTCACAACATATTTATATATTTATATTTGAAAATAGATGTTCCCCTTTTTTCTGGCAACAAAATTGGTGTGGACCAATCAGTTTAAAAAAATGCATTTATTATCAGAGCCCGTTATTTTTTCATTCTGACCCCAAGTATTGTGGTTAATGCAGACATGATTAATTGTAAAAGGTTTCAGTTTGGTATTTTAACATCTCAACACCACCTGTTTTGTTGCCAGAAAAAAGGGGAAAACCTATTCTCATATTTTGGTGCTGGCAAAGGAGGTCCCATGATATTTATATTTACGCGATCTAACCCAAAAAACCTCTATTATGGACAATGCGAATTATACGATCCACCAAAAGCTTCACCTCCTCTTTCCGTATGTATGTATGGATGTATGTATGTATGTTTGTATGTATGTATGTTGTATGTATGTATGTATGGATGGATGTATGTATGTATGTTGTATGTATGTTGAACGTATTCACATCGTACATAGTCAACCGTGCTAAATTGAATATCAAATAATTAGTACCGTACCACCACCATGTTGCACGCCTGGTACTGGCGCTCGTCCCCCTGACAGGGCTCTGTGTCCGGAAATCTGCGTGGGTTGAAATAAATAGTAATCAAAGCATTGGCAACAAACGATGGGCAAACGCACGTTCACAATCGCCACCACGTCGTGTAGACTGTGGAAGCGTTAAGACGGTGACTGCATTCTCAAACAGGCTCTTGGTGGGAATTTTGTAGAGAAAAAAAGTCACTTCTAGAAAAGTATTAATTAAATATTGAACCTTTCAAAGCTCTATAATTTACCATTAGACATGTGAATTTAGTACGAAATGTCATCGTTGCTTTGCATTCCAGTTGCTGCATATAAACAAATATGAACATAACTCTGAGGGCCGGACCTTGCCGAAGTTACTAATGCCTGTTGTTGCTGTCTTGTGATCCAAAGTTAAACGTAGTTCAGCACGAACATTGCTCCTTCGATAACTTTAAAGCACCATTAAATCCTCGCAACCACTTTTGCTAATCAGTTCTGCCAAAAAAAACAGTAAACTGCAAATAGTTCTTATTCGGTATTTAGCTAAATGTCACTCGTGATGTATAAAGTTCTTACAAATAATATTTTAAAATATATGAATGTAAAATGAATAAACAGGCTACACGCAGTTCACAACTAATGGCATAGTTTCTGATGATTTAACATATATATTAAATATATTCCAAAATGTTTAACCAACACTAGTAGAGGCACAGAGCAAACATTTGCATTTATTAGAACTTAATAGAACAGTAGTGGACTGTCACTTTTGGGGAAGCAAGTAAAAACAATTCTCCATGCCGATACCTGATACCACTTAAGGTGTTGTTTCTTAGTACAACCTCTAGATTATGTCAGTGCAAATAATTGCGTGTGTAAATTGCTCACTCTGTGCATATCTGTCAAATGGATTGTGCGAGCTCGATAACGCAACGCTCGTGCTTTTTTCGCTACATCAACACTCAGTGGTGGTCGTGTGCAGTGACAGTTGGATAGGCTGCGAGTGGTCATCTCATAGCTACAACTTAATCACCTGGATTTTAATTTCAGGTGGTGACCCCTAATTTTTATCCAGAATCTCAGCAGCACTGGCCCAGTGCCTCAACACAGACTTTAAACCCCAAAAGACACCTGGCTATGACATGTTTGTGGTCTTAACCCTCTCATGCATCATCATGTCCACTGTGGTGGACTGCTATGTTTTATGAGCCTGCTATGAAATAATATTTAAAAAAAATCGTCAATGCATTTGGGAGAAGTTCCTTTAGCTCCAAAAATCACATTAGCTCAAGAAAACATCTATTTTTGCTATTCATTATTAATGAATGAGTGGGTTTAGGATGATGATGACAACGATGATGTTGATGAGTATGGCTAACTTGATATAACTACTGCCTGTGATCCGTTTCTGGTCATCCATCGCCCCTTACTTTGTCCTCATGATACAAACCTGTCCATAGAATAATAGCAATATAGTGTACAACAACATAGGGTACTATAACATAGGATTATTATGGATAGGCATATCGTATATCCGGTACTCTAGTGGTAGTGCCTTACCCCAATGTATGCATGTATGTTGAACTTCTTTCGCACTGTACACAGCCAACCCTAACTCCAAGCCAGCCGAGTGAAAATTTGACGACGACGCTGCTGCCGATGGCGAGTCTGACATGACTACGGCGCGGGTGAGCAGGGGCGCGAGCGAGTGGACCGCACCTGGAGGCACACCGCCTGCTCCGGAGGGTGACGCCGCCGCCGCAGGAGAGGGAGCACGGGCTCCAGGCTGACCAGGGCCCCCACTCGCCCACGGAGAGCGCCTGCCGCTTCGGCCGCGACAGCAGCGCCGCAGGCCTGCTGCCAGCCTGCCCGACACAAACGGTGGGCGCCACGGAGGCGAGACGTTAATTACCTCACCTGGTATCGATCTCGAGCCTGACGCCTGCTGTACGTGAAGTTTGCATGTTCTTCCCGTGGTCGTGTGGATTTTTCTACGGGTCCTCCGGTTTTTTCCCCTCCACATTTAGAATCGATGTGCGTTTAGAGCATTTGGCTGCTGTAAATGTCCACCTGCTAAGCCACTTAAGCGTCGAGCTATCATTTGTGGCCAGGTCGCTTCTGAAACAAACGCTGTATAACTAAGTGGGCCTTACCTGGTAAAATAAAACAAATTGTTATAGTCTTTTAAATGCCACCATCACTCTCAGGATTCACCACCACTACGACTGAACTTATTGAAGGGCTATTTCAGCTGTTCTCAACCAGCGGGGAGGGGTGGTGGGAATGTGGGAGTAGCACAGGCTGCGGCATGGATACCGTGCAGGAGAAATGTTGAATGTGCGCAGGGAACGTCAGTGCGACAAAACCATTGATACACAACATACAATCGATGCCTTATTAACATCGCGTTGACTAGGGGTGTGGACATGTGCCCTCTCTGTGTATTGTGGCCTTAATAACCTTGCGGATTACTAAGGTCTTGATTCATTTTGAAACATGATCCATGTCACACACAAGGCTATTGTGAACAATATAGCACATAAATAGTGCCTGGGGCCATTAAGTCAAATATAGCCGAATTATTAGGGCAAAGGTAAAATTTTGTTCAATAACAAGTGGAGGAAAAATCACCAAACATATTTCTTACGCAAAAATACACTTACGATGTGTTTACATTGGAACGATTTAGTAAATTCAAGCTGATGTTGTAATTTAAATGTTTGTATTGTATTTGGGTTCTAATCCTCTCCGGCCTATAAGCCTTGGACTTGAACGTTGTCTTGAGCACCGGTTCCTGGCAGCTGATTTATCTTCCCGTCGAGTGAGATACGGAACCAGACTGAGCCAAGCAAACTGCACATACCTTGAGGGAAGACGGTACTCATAAATTACCCTCAACAAACTCGATGGCACGCCCTCGCCTTGTAGACATCTCACACGAGAGAGGTCACATTTTTCCCCCTCTCTATAATTTACTTATCAAAAGTGTATTTCTAGGAAAAAATCTAATTGATCTGAAATAGAATTGCTTCCGTTACAAAATCCTATGGATGTGTGCAGACAGCCGTTACAATTCCAGTCGTTTGATCATTTCCCCGGCAAGAAGCCAATGAGATATTGAGTCTTTTTTTTCTTCACAAGGAAGCCTTGAGTATTATAAGTTAAATAAAGAGAAGAGGGGATGGAGAAAAACCCCTCAAATAATTATGGATAATTAGTACAAAAGTCAGTCAATATGATGGCACAAAAAAGGGCCTTGCTTTACATTTGTGGAAGCTGACCAACATGTTTTTATTTAAGCAACACATTACATCAAAATAACTCAAACGTAGTGAATTCAAGTTCCGTATAACATGTCAAAGTTTTAGTTCAATACAATACGTTTGTAGTCGAATGTGCAAACACGCCACAGCCGTTCGTGTGCAATCCTTTGGGAGGATGCACTGACACCAAATCATCTGTCTCTGATGATGAACCTACAACTTGCATAATTTCTGCTGTGTTCATCTCAGAAAGCACCTCTGTTGGGGGGGTTCCTGTGCTCATCTGATTAAGTGTCCTGCAGAACCACAGAGACAAAGATCCCCCGTATAGCTTACAGAGGCTGTTGGCACAAGTGCTGTCGTGAGGACCTATTGCACTGCGCCACAAACCGGAAGACCTTCGATCAGTTCCCACTCATGGTCAGAACCGCCAGCGAATATCTGAACCGGTCTACTCAGCCTTTAACGAGTATCTCGAGTGGCGTGGAAACATTCTCACCGGGGAGACAAAGGCGGTCAGGTATAGCTCAGGCCACAACAACTCCCTCATGTGGTGCATTCATAAGTGGAGATTTCCGGACACGTGCGACGAAGAGCTTCATAGCTCATCGGGTTCTCCCAGCTGAAATCAAATTTCTTTGTCTTTTGAGCTATGCATGCACGGAGACCCTGCAAACCCTGCCACTGAACCAGAGGCGGAGTTTAACGTCTATATTGGGGGGGGGGGGGGAGCAGGGGTTCGCTTTGTCCCTCACATTCGGAATCGCGGGTGAATATAATGACTTTAGTTTTAATCTTAATTGTAAACGACAGAAAATAAATGTATAAAAGTGTTAAGTTTGCCTGGGGTGTTGCCCCCACGTGCACCTCCCCCCCACCCACAACTCTGCCCATGCACTGAACCCGGGGAAAGAAAACAATGTTGGGTGCCAACCGCACAAATCAATCATCCACTCGAGGCTCGGCTGCGGAGTTACCTCTGTGCGCAGCGCAGCGCTCCGCGTGCCGAATGGCGATTCGAGCTACTGAAGCCGCGGAGGAATATGACAATCTCGTCATCGCCGCAAACACGGCAAACCACAAAAGCGGTTTTAATGACGGCTCCAATTTCCTCCTCCTCCGCCCCTCGTCATCCAGAGGGGGGGAAATGATGCTGAGGGACTGCAGCCACCTGTCACCGTGTTGCCAATTGACCGGAATTAAGAGATGAAAACACGTTGCGATTTACGAGTCACGCTGTGCAGAGAACGACGATAATTCAAATGCGAGATGAGGGCGGGTGTCACGCATTAACTGAGGTAACGAGTGAAATGTACCGGTTGTGTCAGGTATCTTGTTGCTCCTGTATTTAACCCAATGTGCACGGCACATTGGCTCCTCGTTTGAAATGCAAAAAAACTGCATCCAGTGCAATCCTTATTCTGTAGGTCAAAATAATCTGGTTTTTAAAGGGCTGCTATACCACTTTTATTTTCCTATTTTCTTTCTTTTGCAATCACATTTATTGTGGTCATATACGTTGCCTTTAGTAGCAATTGACCAATGAATTGCAAAAATAAGCTTTAAAATACAATAAAGTGCAATGTCAAATATTTAGTTAAAACATTCATTGGTTGTAAAATAGCTCATTTGAACTACACATATGAACTTTGATCTTGTGACTGATGCAAACATCAATTGATTCAATTACTCTTCGCTGCATACATTTGTACGCGTTAAATAAAACTGGGTTTATGTTAGAATTGCCCTCGTGGGAGTGGTTTGATAACAGCGACCACTTTCCTTGTTCCTCCTGAGCATCATTCCCAAGATCTAAGCACCCATTCATCAGCAAGCGCGCACAAGATACTGCGGAAGCACAATCTTACAACATGAGCTTTGCAAACACGATATCACGTGTGATGGGAAATCAGTTTTTCGTGATTTGCTGTTAACAACAACATTTTTAAATATCTCGCCATGCACAGGCCAGGGCATGAGCTCAGGCAGCTTGGTGGGGAATGTAGGACATCCAAAACATTAAAAAGACACACAGTCCTGGCATACAAGTCAGAAGATCCCTGGTAGAAGTTCAGGGAGCTCACGAACAGGCAGCCTTGAGAGGGAGGTTGAAACACCCTGTGGGGAGGTCAGGAGGTCATGGAATTGCCAGTGCAGAGGTCAGAAAGACCAGGCAGAATGGTAGAGAGAAGAGGGGGAGGAGGATGTGAGACCAGGAGAGAGGAAGTAAGATCCTTGAGATTTGTTTTAAAATGCACAATAAGGAAATAGGGCGATATAGGCCAGGTTTGGAAATCGTGGACTGGGATGTCAAGATACCTGAAAAAGTGGTCAACAATACGAAGGGGAAGTCAAAATTCCCAGGTACAAGGATGGGAGCCTAGGAAATAACTTTTGAAAGCCCAGGATGAATGTTGAAATGCCTCGATGGAAAGGTTTGAGAGATTCGAAGAGGAGGTCTGGAGTACAGGGGTGGGCATTTGGGAGGCCTGGCACAAAGAGTGGGAGGCTCAGTGCAGCTGGGAGGTCCGAGGGGTAGAGGTCACGGCTCACACCCAAAACTCCCAGGATCAGCAAAATCCAGAGAACGCTCTTGATTTTGTCAACTCAGACAGCTGCCCACCCTGCCTGCAATACCAAAGTCAGGTGTGCATGTCCGAACGTAAGAGGCTAAATACAGCGATGTTTAATTATAGATAGACATGGCCAACACATGGACATTCCAGGTCCCCTGAGCACAATTTAATCAGGGGGAACAAAAAGGGGGGTTTTAACGGATATGTGATCAAATATGGGATCTACATTAAACGTGCAAAGAAAGCGACCGATCGACATTTGCCTTTCCCTGCAAGGCTCCCGGGCATCTCTGGGATCCCTTCGATGCCGGGCTTGTCTCGCACCAAGCGGTACATACACCAGTTGCACCTGATGGGTGATTTGTCCGTTCGTTGGTGACAGCACGCAAGGAACGTGTATAATCATGATAAAGTACGACTGCAGAGGTGTTCGCGACCGTGCCGGGCGCCTCTCCACTGTGACTTTATATTGTGCCGGCGCGGTGTCCAACGTTTCGCTGCCACGCTTTTTGGAGTTAAAACGTCGGACGTCATGCCAACAAAAACACGCTGTACAAGCCAAACGCACGCACGCACGGCGAGAGTGCGCGGCGGGTTGCTCGCGTCGCGCACGCACCTCAACGAAAAACTGCCGCCGGCAAGATACCGACTACCGGCGAATGCAAGCGAAGCGCGCGCGCAACGTTGGAACGAATGACGGCCAAATGGGCTAACAGAAAATGTCACGCGAGCATCACTTTATACCTGCAGCCAACTCGGCGCGGAGCAACCTAACACCACGTCCCCAAACGTTCCCGAACACCGTTGTGCAACAGGTAATGGCTGTTGATCGCCGATTGAGATTGACGCGTGGGAGTCGGTGCGTCTCTCTTGAACCTCTGACACGGGAATGTGCAGGTAGCTGCCGCCGCCGCCCCGGTGCCCGCGCCGTCAACGCCGACGTTCGTTATTTAATAACGCGTTGCTCGCGTCCCCCATTTATCTCTCTCGCAAAGAACTCTTTACGTTAGCGATCGGATAAGCAGAAGGCCGTTTTTTGAGCACCGCGTGCCATAGGCTGCATTTCACAAAACACGGGCTGTGATATGTCACATGTAGATGTACTGCGGTCCTGTATAAAAGACAAACATCCCCCGTATAGCCTTAACAGACTGTTGGGGCAAGTGCTGCTAGTGAGTGCCTATGCAGGCCGGAACGTCACACGGGGGAATGGGTGACCAGCACCACGCCCGGTCACCTTTGTCTCCCCAGTGGCGACGTTTTCACATCGCACCAGGCACTCATTTGAGGCTGAGTCGACATTGGGGTTCAGATAATCGTCACTGGTGTTAGCCGTGAACGGGAATCGAACTCGGGTCGCCAGGTTCCTAGTGCAGCGCGCTAACCACTACACTACTGATCCCCACATACAAAGACAAATATCCCCCGTATAGCAGCCTTAACAGACCGTGGATGACTTACTTAATCCAAAGACACGTAACGATGAAGATTCGCGCAATTTCTAGAGCGGCAGGCTCCCGCGTGCAAACGCTGCACTCGCGTGCAAGTCCCAAGTGTGGGGTCGACTATTGTCCGGAATAACAGAAACTCTGGGCTACGAATACGATGAAGGTAGACAGGAGGGGGCCGCATTGCACTCGTTGCACCAGGGCCCATGCCAACCACACTAAGCCCAGGGTTTAATGTCAGCCAAAACTGCCTGAGGCTGGGCTCCTGAAAATGTTCTTTGCCGAGCCCACTCCCCCACCACCCCGTGACTGCAGGGGTGGGTGGGGGAACCCGAGAGATCGGGGGACTCCCAGAAAATATTCCATTAGAATGTCAGCCCTGGCTATGGCACTAGGTAGACTCAGCTACTGGGGAGACACATCCCACCATTTCAGTATGTATGTTTAACTTCTTTTGCACCGTACGTAAGCCAACCGTGATAATCGGAGGTGCGGGGAAAGGACAAATAAACGAAACACAAAAAGCAGTTATCAAGAAATTCGTTTTCAGTCTAGATTTTAAAGGGCCATATCTCCAGTGGCTTCCGAATATCGGAAGAACACACAGTGAGCCCCACGTGGTGAGCTGTCACCACTCCGTGAGAAGTCAGACTTGGATCAACCTTTTCCGTTACCGTTGCCGAAGAAGAGGCGATGGAGGTAACAACACTGTGGTGTTCGATGTGTGCCAGTAGACCCCTGCCAAAGCAGTACGCAAAGTGTTTTTCGAGTGCGTGGGAGGTCGGTTGCGTCAGGCGAAGACCAAATATTCCCTGCAATAAAAACAGGTAGAATTCCCACCACTGGTTTGGGAGCCACAACAGAAACGAGCACAGCTCAGTAGTATATCTCATCCAGCAGTGGATAAAAAAAACCGGACTGGACACAGCCTCTTAGTAGCAAGGGGGTGGTGGAGGGAGCTGACACTGCCCCCCCTCCCCCTGCTGAAGGTTCAGCCTCCCTTATACATTCTTAAAGTCATGATGATGGTCTTAATACCGTAATAATGATAGTGTTAATGGTGATGACGGTGGTGGCAGGAATGTTAGTGATTATAATGAGGGTCATGTGTCCCTCCCTCCCCAACCTCCTTGAGCATTTGTATCCAACCCCGCAAACAAGTCACGCACGTCACAGCGTGGGTCGTACCGCGGTTTTTAATCTCAGCTGGAACAACACCGCCGCCGTTCCCCGAACGTCGAGTGAGAAATTCAGCCAGTGGCTGCAGCGTACACGGCTTGCCACGTGGTGAGTTGAGCGGCCCTTCCGATTGCCAGTTCAAAGGCTGGTTTGGCGTTGACCCAACCCATCATCCCTCCGGGGGGCGGGGGATCAATAAAATGCCAACCGCTTTGTGGGGAAATCAACGGTGGTTTCGTGTATGGATAAACTGGCCCCTGCCACCGGAATGAGGAATTCCCACCACTGACTCGTGACTCTGAAGGAGGAGACGAGAGGCACCTCAATGCTCGTTTGAGCAGGAAATCGCATGTGACTTGTATTCGTTTACTGTATACATGTACATGTACAGTACGTTGCCTTACCTCGCCACTGAGGACGCAGAACGAGAGGAGGATCCAGAGAGTGGGCATGGCAACCCCGATGGTAACACCAACATCTCTGCAACACAAACGTAATCATCATCATCATTGCCACGTGTCATCCCAACTGAGTCGTTTTCACGTGTTTTGTTTTTACTTCGACGTTTTGGGGTTGTTTGGGCCAACACCAATTACTTTGCAGGTGAGCGGTGGTTTGGTTTGGTTTGATAATTGGTTTTTTACCCTTCTATCTGGCAACAAAACTGACACCTTTTTACCTAGTCTCACATGGGTTGGACCAGATGCGCCTTTTGGCGTCATCTTGTCCAACCCATGTGAGACTAGGCTCTAAGGAAAGCTGTCTCGGGTGTGGACCAATCAACTTCAAGGACAGTGCACATTATCAGAGTTATGTTCTTTTGTTTGTATTATGACTGCAGGTATTGCGGTCTATGCAAACATGACTCCTTGTAAAAAGGTGTCAGTTTTGTTGCCAGATAGAAGGGTAAAAAACCAATTATCATATTTTTACTGCCAAATGAGGTTCCCATAGTGTAGTTGGTTTGTTTTGTTGGGTTATTTTGTTATGACAGTAAAAACCCACGCAAAACAACCGGTGGAGAACGTAACAGCATACTCCACACGCAAGAGTCGCGAACCCAGGCTCCCCATACCCCGCAGTGTGTTGCTGTGACGGCACACAAAATGCTGTTTACACCACCGCCCTTTGCCAACCCCGAGCGAAGGGCACGATAGGTTCGGAGCCACGCGGCTTCAGCGCGCACTTTACAAGTCGCCTTGTTTAAACTTCCATTATGTAAGCGCATGCCACAGATATACAGCCGCGCAGTCCACGCGCACGAGAGGGATAAGGCGACGAGGGGGAGGAGGGAGAGAAGGCACCGCACCTTGCAGATATCTACAGGTTGAACGTGACATAAACGGGGTCCAACTCACTGGGAGTTTACCACACACAATCAGCACAATCAGTGCGCACTCGCTGTCAGCGTGGATTTTTTTTTCATAAAGATATCTCGTACTGCTTTGGTATTTATGTGTTGACACGAAGCTCGGCAAAACGTGTTAAATAAAACGAGGGTCGGTTAAGAGTCCATGCACCGTAATAATCGGATTGTAGGAGGGCAACTTCCTTCCACCTTGCGTTCTAAAGTAAAAGTGCGAGGTGGGGTGGGCGGTTGTGAGTCTTACTTTGCCGGAGCGTCTTATGATCCGCAGAATACGCTGCGTGTACGTGTGAGAGCGCCTTTTTGAACATCTACGACTGCCAAATAGGCGGCTTCCCTCCTCCAGCAGTGAGTTATTAGGCCTTACTTCACCGCACCGGTCAATGCGGGTTGGTGAAAGCGGTGGGGAGGGGGGGGCACGAGACGTGACAACATCAGCGGTGGAGCGGTGGCGCAGTGGTTAGCGCAACGGCGATGTGAACCCTCCGACCCGAATTCTATTCCCGGCCGCCACGGTTCACCTCAGTGACGAGTGATTTCCCTTAACCCCCCCAGCCCCTTTGGCGTACCCCACCCGCCCTTCACCGCCACCCGAACTGACAATCGTGGTGAAGTATGGTCAAACAACCCACCCCCCCCCCCGTGACTGACATGAAGTTGGGGATGACTTACTTCATCCAGCAGTGGAATGACAAGCAGCTGTACATTAATACTTTATTAATGTTGTCCTTCCCCCGCACTTTCGATGAGTACGGTTGGTTACGTGCCGTGTGAAGGAAGTTCAGCAAACATACATATTTATTTTGTTACTTTGCTGAATCATGAAGTTATTGTACAACAGTAATAACAATGTCTGCACGTGCAATGTGCCTGTGCGTTTCGTGTCTACGTGTGACAGACACACAGACATGCAACAGCATCGCTCCAATAGTTTTCAACACATAACAGATTTTACACATAGCCCTTAGCCAGACTGCACGCACCTTGTAAGATAACCCAGCGATTCAGAAATGCCCCAACAGTCTACATATAAATCATCCTGTCGCATTGTTAAACCAACCGCCAATCACTATCGTTCGTATCCAATCAACACGAGCAATTCCTAGCTCAGAGTTACAATATGTATGTATTCTTGAGAAATCCGATGAGCTCTGAAGCTTTTTCACAGATGTCCAGCTACCCAACCAACTACCACAATCAATTATTAGCCACCCACCGGCTATCCCAGGCAACTAAAGTCATCCTCAAGTAAACCACCGCTATGTTAACCAGTCACCAGCTACCATAACCAATACTCTACCAAGCACCTGTATGTAATTATGCAGCATTCACGAACACAATTACTACTCAACCGGCAGCTCTTAACCAGTCAACAACTACCACAACTCATGTGACTGTTCTAACGTTTAACCAACCTCCGAAAGTACATTCCGAACCAACCCATTTGACATTCTCAGCAAAGCAACAGTCGCGTAACCAACTCCGATTCATACCAAGCGAACACAAATGAATACCTCTTCATCGGATAGGCAGCGCTTGGAAAACCTTTCATCGATACCAGCAGTCCTAGCCAGGACAACTCTTCCCGGCCAAGCAGCCGATTCCAACATTAAATTCAACAGGAATGATCATACAGGACTGCATTACTACTGCGTAGCTGCTCGCGTTTGTAGCTCTATCATCCTCCGATTTGTGTTTGTTGGACACGTTTTGCGACCGTTCGGCGAGATCTCCTTCACGGAACTGAAGAGCAACTCGACTCAGTTTCCTCTGAAGACGTCTCCCCCCCAGCACGTGACGCGAAACGTCGGACAAAATCACGCCGAACTACAGCCAGACACCCACACATCGTCGATAAATACTTTTCCTAGCAACTGCTGTTTGTGTTCAGTTTGTTGTCTCCCCCCCTGCCGCACCTCCGATTATCACGGCTGGCTACGTACGGTGCGAAAGAAGTTCAACACACACACACACACATGCTTCGATAACAATCAAAGTGACACGATTCATTCCGAAAGCCATCCCAGCGACAGCGCTGGTCGTGTAACAGTGAGCAGCCGCGTCTCGCTGCGCGCGCGCGCACGTGTGAGTGAGAGAGATAGGCCACCACGTGTCGCTCTTGAACCCCACGCGTGGTGCGATCGTCCCGGTGTGCCGCCTTACCCTGAGCATTGCCACGTCATGTTTGCCCCCAGGTCCCTGGCTGACGGCCCTGCCGCCTTCTCTTGCGCTGTGATCTTTATTTTCGGCAGAGCTTCCGCGCGCCCTTGGGTGGGGATGCTTTTTTTGGTCGAGACGACAAACTCCAGAGAGCGCTTTTTTGTCCCCCCCCCCGCGGCCTGCGCCACTTGCAGCACTCCTCCTCCTCCTCGTCACTCCCTCCTCACTCTTCCTCCTCCACCCCGGGACTCAGGTTCAAACCCTCGCCGCCGCCAGCTCGCGGACGAGAGGGTCAGCTCAGACCGACACAGCACGCTGGGGGAACACAAAAAAAACAACGACAACGACAAGAGTTCCGAAATGTCGTCGGTGTTTTGTTTTGGTTTCTTCGCCCCTTTGCTCCACAATCGCAGTAATCTGCAGGTGTCTCGCGTGACACGGAGCAGAGCGGCGGCGTTCCGATCAGTGGCCGGGTTCACTGCTCTTGCTCAGAGGCAGCGCACGAGTATTTACTGAACGCGCGACGCATCACCCAGCTACCCTCTCCCCCGAGTCTTGCACGCTACATCAACGTGGCAGCAATAGGAGCAATTATATCAATATCTATACCCCTATATTCTTGGTTCTTTCGGTAAAGTCACGTAGAAGGGAAATAATAAAATAATATAAATATAAAACAATAACAATTTTCACGACGTTGCAGTCAAAACGTCGTGAGAAATTTGTATTGTTTTATATTTATATTATTTTAGTATTTCCCTTCTACGTGACTTTACCGAAAGAACCAAGAATATGAATCCCTGCAAGTCACGAAAGCTTTAAATCAAAATGTATCTCTACCCTCTTCTTGGTTCTTTCGGTAAAGTCACGTAGAAGGGAAATAATAAAATAATACAAATAAAACATAATAAAATAATTCTCACGACGTTTCGGCCACAACGCAAGCAGCCGCCCTCAGGTGAAGAACAGGTCTGTCGGAAAGATAGACCTCATTCAGACGCTGTCTTTCCGACAGACCTGTTCTTCACCTGTGGACGGCTGCTTGCGTTGTGGCCGAAACGTCGTGAGAATTATTTTATTATGTTTTATTTGTATTATTTTATTATTTCCCTTCTACGCGACTTTACCGAAAGAACCAAAAATATGAATCCCTGCAGTCACGAAAGCTTTAAATCGAAATCTATCTCTACCCTGTTCCAAGCGTCACACGGCCGGGGGCTGTCACCCCTCGTCTTCGTCGTTCTACGACTACCAGCAGTCAAGTGTCACTCCTCCAAGTGCCCCCTCTCTTTATCCACGCGTCACTCTTCCAATCGCTGCTCGAGTGTTAACTACTCAGGGGCTGTCACGATCTTCTCAAGGCTCCTACAACTACCAGCCAGCAGCTCCCTACCTGTCCATGACGTCACTCCCCCAGCAGCTCCCTACCTGTCCACGACGTCACTCCCCCAGCAGCTCCCTACCTGTCCATGACGTCACTCCCCCAGCAGCTCCCTACCTGTCCACGACGTCACTCCCCCAGCAGAACCCTACCTGTCCATGACGTCACTCCCCCAGCAGCTCCCTACCTGTCCATGACGTCACTCCCCCAGCAGCTCCCTACCTGTCCACGACGTCACTCCCCCAGCAGCTCCCTACCTGTCCATGACGTCACTCCCCCAGCAGCTCCCTACCTGTCCACGACGTCACTCCCCCAGCAGCTCCCTACCTGTCCACGACGTCACTCCTCCAGCAGCTCCCTACCTGTCCATGACGTCACTCCCCCAGCAGCTCCCTACCTGTCCACGACGTCACTCCCCCAGCAGAACCCTACCTGTCCATGACGTCACTCCCCCAGCAGCTCCCTACCTGTCCACGACGTCACTCCTCCAGCAGCTCCCTACCTGTCCATGACGTCACTCCCCCAGCAGCTCCCTACCTGTCCACGACGTCACTCCCCCAGCAGCTCCCTACCTGTCCACGACGTCACTCCCCCAGCAGCTCCCTACCTGTCCACGACGTCACTCCTCCAGCAGCTCCCTACCTGTACACGACGTCACTCCCCCAGCAGCTCCCTACCTGTCCACGACGTCACTCCTCCAGCAGCTCCCTACCTGTCCATGACGTCACTACCCCAGCAGCTCCCTACCTGTCCATGACGTCACTCCTCCAGCAGCTCCCTACCTGTCCACGACGTCACTCCCCCAGCAGTTCCCTACCTGTCCATGACGTCACTCCCCCAGCAGCTCCCTACCTGCCCACGGGGTCACTCGTCCGTGGCTGTCACCGTCTTCCGAAGGCTCATGCACAAACTGCCAGAGACACTGTCACTCCTGTGAAGAGTCAAGGCGACCCAGAGAGACACCCCCGGCTTGCTTTCTTCTTGTTGCTGTGGTTGTTGTTGTTGCTGCGTCTCTCGAATTGTCTTCAGTCTGTGTGAGATGTTTCAGCCGAGCCCCTTTGCCCTGCCGGCTTCATATGATGCTCCTCCTACTCCTCCCGTGCTGCCCGTGCTCCTCGCGGCGCGTGGCTGCGCGTGGCTTGCGTCGCGGCGTCTCGCCCTCATTGACTCGTGCGCTCTGAGTGAGTGTGAGTGCTCCCCCCTCCCTCCTCTCCCTCCCCTCTCTCTCGCGAGCCCCCTTCTTCAATGCGCTGTTTGCGAGACGCGAGCTTGAATCAGCGGCGTGGCGCGTTTGGCGCCCTCCCGTGGGGTCGGCGCGGTCCGTTTAATTTTAATTTTGTTTGCTGGAAGCGCTGAGAATGGAGTGAGTGGAGGCTGCTTGCTTGCTTGATGTGTGTGTGTGTACCATACGATGAACTTCTTTCGCGCCGTACGTAGCCAACCGCGCTAATCGGAGGTGCGAGGTGGGGTGGGGGAAGGAGTTGTGATGTGAACCGCAACAGGCCGGAACGTCGTTCCGGGAATGACTTTGGCACGCCGCATTTACCTCGCCTTGGTTTGTACTCACGATGCTCGCTATTGGCATGGCACTATAGCAATATAGGGTACACACAGTACAGCGTTCAGATTGTGTTTCTCACTAACACCCCCCCTCCCCCGGCATGCCTGGAGAAAACCCACAAATACGAGGGGATAACACAAAAATACGCACCAGAAACAGGTCAATACCGTAATAATGGGCACTCCTCATCGTGCAGCCGCGTTTCCGACTTTGAACGGATCATCACCTGGATTAAATGGGGCATTCATTGATCCACTATTTCTCACGGTGGAGAGCTGTGCCTCAAATAGGAACCGTGTGTGAACAGCTCATTCTTGAGATTGTATCCTGTAAGCAAAACAATTCTTAAGTTATATAAAATACACAAGTTACTGAAGTGAACATTTCACAAACAATATTTAGTTATCTGTGTTAAGCGAGTGCGTTTTACAGCAAACACTGAGATGGATTGCAGTTGATTGGAAACATGAAAACGCTCTGGCCCTGTGACTGCTCGTACAACAGCCGCTGAACTTGTGTGTTGTGCTGAAGGTTCCCTTCACTGGGAGCTAGCTGCAACATCTCACCAAATATAAGCTGTGATTACACTCCATAGGCAAGCTGCCTCTTAGTGAAAATCTACGGACATCAATTACACGGAAAACTGTGAGTTTAGTTGCGTACACCAAACTGCCACAAGACCCTTGACACGGCCATTGATGCGTATGCGTTTCAATCTTTAACAAAAGCATTCTGCTGTAGCCAAAACAGTCGGATATCATTAACCTGCAAACGATGCGATGAAAAGCAGCGACCCTAGCCTGGTGGGTAACTACAAATAGAATGAATGCCAGGGCTTAAACGTCGTCGTCTACTTCTTGGCACGTCCCATTGTTTACACTTGGCGTTCCCACTACTCTGCAAATGTGGCTCCGCTTAATTAAATCCAGGAGGAAGTACGCGCTGAGCCGTAACAGCGGCCGATCTCCGTGCGGATTCTAAAATCTTGAACTCGGTCGCGACGCCGCGCTCTGCCGAGGTTCACGCAGATGCAACAACAACAACCACACGCCACCCATTCGCCAACTAAGTGGCGGTGACATCAACTCACGGTGCTTGTGCCAGGCCAGGTGCACTTTGAGGCCACGTCAAGTGTCGAAGGCTCGCTGGCAGGAGGTCACGGGTTGACCGCACCGAGTTGCGCGTGGAACGACGACATTCGGGGCGATCCCGGGGGTGGGCTTTGACCTGACCCACGTTGACAGTTATCCTCAATCTAAACGAGGCCCTTTGCATTTGAACCGCTTTACATTTAAATGTGATGGAATGTGTTCCGAGTGGCCCCGCATGGAAACGACGCCAACGCCTTGATGCGCATGTGCCACGCAGAGCACGGGGCAAGGCTGGACTCACACAGCGCGCGCATGTGCGGGGCAGGTGGCAGATTTGTGCCCGAGTGGGGAAATGAGCGTTGAAATGGAAATAATCCCAGGTTAAAGTGATATCGACTCAGTTTTTATTTGCAAAGAAAGTGGATAACAATTATCGTTTATGCATACAGGAGCGGGGGGGGGGGGGGTGTTAGTCCACTGCGCGAAAACACACAACAGCCTGAGTTCGATTCCTGGCCACCTTTAACTTTGACGGCGAGTGATTCAGAATAGGAACTGTACTGATGCTGGACACACCTTGCTCACCAAACCACAGTGACTAGCATGGTGAAGTATGGTCAAACAACCCCCCCCCCCCAACCATTACCAAAACGACGTGGGGAGGCTTTCATCCAACAGTGGCTTGATAAAGGGCTGTAATTGATTATCTTTTAGCAATTGTTAACATTGTATTTTTTTGTTTCTTTCAGCTGTCTTTTTACTCTCCGATTAGCTTAAATAAGGTGACATTGGGTTTTGTTACTGTCAATGGGTTTATCCAAGGCAATGCCGAACCACAGAATCATTTGCAAAAACAGCTCAAGCAAAGTAATATAAATCGTGCCAGTCGCTTTCACAATGGAAACACACGTTGATTTAGGGAAGGGAGTGGAGGTGGGAGAATGATGATGATATGGTTACATAGACGGTGGTGAGGTCAAAGGCAGGGGCAGCTAAAAACGTGGGCGGGGGGCTACGTGACTTTACCGAAAAAAACTAAGAATAATTCCTGCAGTCACGAAACCTCCAAAATTAAGAATGGGGGGCTAAGATGTGAAGTTTCATCGG